>NW_022436995.1:12377632-12509505 GCF_009761245.1 Sapajus apella
CACCACCATGCCCAGCTAATTTTTTGTATTTTTAGTAGAGAAGGGGTTTCACCATGTTGACCAGGATGGTCTCGATCTCTTGACCTCGTGATCCACCCGCCTCGGCCTCCCAAAGTGCTGGGATTACAGGTTTGAGCCACTGCGCCCGGCCTGGCCAATTTTTTTATAGCGCTCCACTTCTGCCCACATAGACTTCGATGTAGGCAGAAGTGGAGTGCTATAAAAAATTTTAAATGTTAATGGAAAAATGGAAATGAGATTTTTGTGATGTATGGAATCTCTGTTTTTGGAAAAGATAAATAGGGTCCCCTGGTCAGAGACTCCAAAGGAAAATATGTTTTCCAAAGGATGAAAGATTAATAAAATGTAGGCCAGGCATGGTGGCTCACACCTGTAATCCTAGCACTTTGGGAGGCCAAGGCAGGTGGCTCATCGGAGGTCAGGAGTTCAAGATCAGCTTGGCCAACATCGCAAAACCCCGTCTCTACTAAAAATACGAAAATTAGCCAGGCATGGTGGCGGGCACCTGTAACCCCAGCTACTTGGGAAGCTGAGGCAGGATAATTTGCTTGAATGGGGTGGTGGGGCGGTGCAAAGGTTGCAAGGTGCAGTGCGCCGAGATTGTGCCATTGAACTCCAGCCTAAGCAACAGAGCGAAATTCCATCTCAAAAAATAAAAATAAAATGTAGGTAGATAGGTAAGTAAATTAATAAAATAAGACAACCAAGCAACACCTGTAAATTCAATCCACTTTACCATGGCGAGGAATGCCACTGAAGGAAAATGAGAACCAGGGGAAGGAGGGAAATTTTCAAAGAAACCCGTGAGGCTACAAGCTCAGGCTTGCCACACGGTGGTCACAGTGGGCACAAAGGGGGCTCATGCACCTAGGATGAACACAGTGGTGGAACTTAGGGAAGCAAAGCCAGGAAGGCCGAGGCCGGAAGCAACTGGGATTCTTGGAAAAGGAACTTCTAGGTGATGTAGATGTCTTATCGGCCTACAGGTAAGTAAGGCAGCAGAACAAACTGTCAGTCATATGTGCATTAGAAGTGTGGGAATCCTGGATTTGGGGTCCAACTGTCTCACTTCCTAATCATGTGACACTGGAAAAGTTACTGAGACTTGTTTTCCCAGCTGTAAACAGGATAACAATATCTACCTCATTGAGTTGCTTTAAGGATTAAAAAGGATTAAAGGAATATATGCAGTCATTCCTTGGTATACACAAGTTTCACACCCCATGGATATTGTATTTTTTAATCCATGTTTGGGTGAAAAAAAATCCATGTGTAAGTGGACCCACCCCATTCAAACATGGGTTATTTTATAATTTATAATTCATATATTCATAATTTTATAATTTAAATTTTTATTTTGTCATAAATATATGATTTTAAATGACACATTTATAAATTTATAGAAAGTTATATAAATATATATAAAAATGATATGCTTTACACATGCATAATGTACCTTACATAGAATGAATATTTTTTCCAATGGAAGCTACTTCTCTTCCCCTTCTTAATCTTCATCATCATTATCCTTTAGAGTAAGTAGGTACAGATTAAAGGCCAGGCTTCTGCCTTAGACCTGAAGAATAATGTTAACCGTGTCAAAGGGAAACAAGGGCTATTTCCACTTGGATTCTGTCTTTTCCTGGATGGAAATTGCTCTTCACATGAGAAAGGGTGTAAGCAACAGCTCAAAGAGGCCCCTGCGGCCCTGGCTAGGTGAGAAGCAGCAGCACCCAGGCATTTGAGATGAGGCTGGGCTTCCCATCAATACTCATTGTGTGCAGGTTGAGCCCAGCATCCCAGGGAATGATGCCTCTTCAGGGTAGATGGATATGTGTTCCCAGAGCCATCTTGTTTCTGAGCTGCTGTAACCTGTGCATTCATGTGACTCTCCTCGCTGAATAGAGGCTCCTTGAGGGCAGAAACTGTGTCTTGTTCACTGACCCAGCTCACAGCACACCATCTGGCCCAGGATAGACACACAGTACAAATGTGCCAATTGAAAGAAAAACAGACTAAAGAGGGACAAATGTCCATGTTTTCAAAATGGAAGGTGTGTATAATTTGGAAACTGCAGATATCTAAGCTTAATGGCAGTTCCTTAAAAAAAAAAAATCTATAGAACAGACAGATGTAAATAACTGGAATTCTGAAATTCATCTAGAAATGGTCAGGAAGTTTGAGCTGACCTTCAATAAAAGCCACTAGTATGACAAAAAGATTTAAAAGTGACTCTGATTAGGGTTCTGAGCAATCATAGTCCTCTTATGTTTTGCTGGTCAGACTACACGATGTTCCATACTTACTTGCTTATTTTAAGAAGGACCTTGATAAACTAGAACATAACCAAGAGAGGGTGACCAGGACCAGTAATGTAGGATTCCAATCCAAAGAGGACAATTGAGAAAGAAATGGCATGGTTTAACCTGAAGAAGAGCAGGGAGAAGCAGACAAGTGGTGGCAACAGTGCCATCTTCAAAACTTGGAAAATAGGGTTAGAGCTTTTCTGTACCACTCACAATGCAGAACTGAGACCAGTGGGTAGAAGTAGTAAGGAGCCTGAATTCAATCTGCCGTGAGGAAGCGTTTCCTAGAAAATAGAATTGCTCCCAGATGCAAAGAGCTCTCTTCACTGGAAAATGTTCTAGCAAGGGCTGGATGGAGAGCTGTAGATGAGATTCCTGCATTGGGCAAGAGGTTTTGATTGGGCTGGGTGGTCTTCAATTCCAAGCATCTTCCACTTCATGAACAGGATTAACTCTCTAGAGAGCTTTCTAGATTAGGGCCACTGTGCAGCAAAGCTCCTTGAAGGCTTCATTCATACTGTTTTCCAGATCAGCTAGCTACTCACAGTAACCTATGCTTGTAATAGGGACTCAAAAGGGTTTAGCCATGAGTTTAAAGGGAATTCCAACCTGTCCCTAGAGAGGGGCCAATCTAGAATTACTTCTAATTATTAGAAGATAATTTGTAAATTAGAGAGTTGATTCATATTATATCATGGCAAATGTCAGCAGAAGTTTATAGGGATAAACCAACTAACAATCTCCAATCTGAGATTTCTTGCCCTCCTCAAATTTCCTATCCTCCAGTTGATGTTAGAACATTTAATAGTAATTTTCTACTTTTGCAATAAAATCAGACACAAGCCAGAAACAAATTAATGGAAGTGCATTACGGTAAACTAAAATAATTTTTTAAATAATTTTATTTTTAAATGATTTGAGTTTAAGTTTTTTATTAATGCCATCATTGATATAACTTTGCTTTTGTCAGTAATTTCTCATTGCCTGCTTGTTTTCTTCTTCTCCCTTTCTTTCCTTTCATCTCCTTTTTCTCTAAGGACCTAATTTTTTTAAACTTTCCCAGAACTCAATTAACATCACTTAAACAATTTTTTGGTGGGACCAGTGAAGTCTTGGAGCTGCTGCCTTTTATACTCAGCCGAACCCTGGAAACCAAATCTGTGGCCAAACATTTGGCTTTCGTTTAGAGGCAGAAGTCAGAAAGGGGAATTGATATGCAGGTGTGGTGTAAAGCTGGTCTTAAAAATACAGATGTTATTACCTCTGGGCCCTAGGGGCCTGGAACAAAATGCAGCAAGCCACCCCCAGAGGTGAAACAATGGTCATAAAATGGTTTCTCCGTTCGGGAATTTTGCTGAGCTGTCTCTGCAACATTTAGTGACCGTTTAATCACACTAGCAGCCCTTTGAGCTAAATTGCTAACATTTGGGGGAGCAAGGTTATGTAAAACAAAATTGAATTATAAAAACAATCTTCAGTTAGCTCCAGCGTTTCTTTATTTCTGTTTATCTTTTTCCTCAAAGGGCCCATTTACCAATTCCTCCCTGGCTGGCACGAGCTGATGTCCAAAGACCCTAAACAATCAGCACACACCTCTGAACAACAAGGGTCCTTATTTTCCATCTCTGGTCCTAGCCCAAAGCTTGGAAACACTTTCAGTCATGGAAAGATCCAAAACCAAGAAGTCTCCAAAGTGGTCTTCTGAAGAAAATTTCGATGTTCATTGAACTCCTGTTAAGTTTTCATAAAACTTCTCTGTTTACCTAATGCTGTTGGAGATCACCTTATTTAGATGTAGAAACAGCATGAATTGACAAGCAAGCTTAAAGACAGAGGCACTTTCTAGTAAAACTGAAAATGCACACACCGTAAAAGTAAGCAATCCCACTTCCAGGGATACACTTTAGGGCACCTCTCCCACATGTGCACACTTTAACAGCAGTTGAAATTACTATATGCACATGTGTCGACATGGATAGATCTCAAAAACAGCAGAGTGCAGAAAGCAAGGTACTGAAGATATGTAATACCGTTACACAAATTTCTAAAGAAAACACAAAATAATAAAGCAGGGATATACCCTGGCATCACAGGCTGCCTCTGGGGGAGGGGATGGAAATAGGGGTGGTACAACAAAAGGATCTTTTTTTTTTTTTTTTTTGTGACGAGTCTTGCTCTGTCACCAGGCTGGAGTGCAGTGGCATGATCTTGGGTCACTGCAGTATCTACCTCCTGAGTTCAAGTGATTCTCCTGCCTCACCTCCCAAGTAGCTGGGACTGCAGGCACATGCCACCATGCCCAGCTAATTTTTTGTATTTTTAGCGGAGGTGGGGTTTCACCATGTCGGCCAGGATGGTCTCCATCTCTTGACCTTGTGATCTACCCGCCCTGGCCTCCTAAAATGCTGGGATTACAGGCGTGAGCCACCATGCCTGGCCAAAAACTTTCTTCAACATTATTTTATTTTTATCATTATTAAGGAGGGACAGCAGTGGGTAGGGAGTTGGGGAGAGAGAGCATGGGGAGTAATGCCAGATATAGGTGATGGGGAAGAAGGCAGCTCATCACTCTGCCATGTGTGTACCTATGCATCGATCTTGCATGTTCTTCACATGTACCCCAAAACCTAAAATGCAATAAAAAAAAAGACAGGGTCTCACTCTGTCCCCAGGCTGAAGTGCGACGGTGCAGTCACGGCTTACTGCACCCTCAGCCTCCTGGGCTCAGGTGATCCTCCAACTGCAGCTTCCTGAGTAGCTGGGACCACAGGTGCATGCCAACACACCCAGCTAACTTTTTAAACAATTATTTGTAGAGACAGGGTCTCGCTATGTTGCCCAGGCTGGTCTTGAACTCCTGGGCCCAAGTGATCCGCCTGCCTCAGCCTCTCAAAGTACTGATATTACAGACATGAGCCACCATGCACAGCCTCTTCAGCATTATTGATAATGTTTTGTTTCCTCAAAAAGGAAAATACCTTAAGCAAAAGTAACAAAACTTAATTTGGTGGATACTTGGATATTATTTATTCTTTTCTTTTTTCTTTTCTCTTCTTTTCTTTCCTTTTCTTTTGAGTTTCGCTCTTGTTGCCCAGGTTGGAGTGCAGTGGCGCAATCTAGGCTCAATGCAAACTCCACCCCCTGGGTTCACCCTCCTGAGTACCTGGGATTACAGGGGCCTGCCACCACGCCTAGCTAATTTTTTTATTTTTGTTTAGTAGGGGCGGGGTTTCGCCATGTTGGTCAGGCTGGTCTCAAACTCCTGGTCTCAGATGATCAACCCACCTCAGCCTTCCAAAGTGCTGGGATTACAGGCATGAGCTACCGCACCCAGCCTCGGATATTATTTTCTGTACCTTTCTGTGTCCTAAGAGGAAGGCATAGCGGAAACAGCCCAGTTTTTAGAGCAGACAAACTGGGCTTCACAGCCCAGCTCTGCCACTTTACTACCTGTGAGGCTTTGGAAAAGTTACCTAATATTTCTGATATTCTGTTTCCTCATCCAAAAAAATGAGTTGTTAAGAATGAAGTGAGCTAAGTAATGAAAAATGCTTAATATAGTGTCTAATATATTAATGGTATTTAAAAACATAGTCGTCTGGCTGGGTGTGGGCCCTCATACCTGTAATCCCAGAGTTTCAAGGGGACAAGGTAGAAGGATGGATTGAGACTAGGAGTTCGAGATCACCTTGGGCGACATAGCAAAACTCTGTACAAAGAATAACAAAATTCGCTGGGCATGGTGGTAGATGCCTGGAGTCCGAGCTACTCTGGAGACTGAGACAGGAGGGTCACTTGAGCCCAGGAATTCAAAGCCATCTTCTTGCCTGATGGCACGCCATTAGGAGGGCACCAAGAATAGCTCATTGTTCTTGCTGATTAACTCAGCTGAGGCAACCTTATTAATGATAGTGGTGACAAATAACATGATTAGATCAATGTACGCTGTGTATAACCTTGTGCAAGTCTTGAGAAATGAAGCCTCAGGGGGGATATATTCAAGCTGTTCATACTCAATGCCATCCTTCCACCTCTGCCCACCCCTCCAACATGGAGTCGTTGCCCTAGTGACCACTGTTAGTAATGGAGACGTGTTTTAGCTCTCAAGTGGAGTATAGGGTTAAAAGGTTAATAAGCAGCAGGGTCAACTTCTGCCTGGGAGTCCAACCTATGTTCTGATCTCCTTATTGGCTGCTTCCTATTGTGTTATCTTGGGCAGATAACGTCTTTGGCTCTAACTTTCTTGATCTTTAAAGTAGGATGTAGGACATTTGACAAGATAATTTCTGGGGTCTTTTGCTCCATATTCTGTGTTGATGATTTCTTGTCCTTTGCAAGTATAATTATACACCCAAAGTACCATGTATGATCAATTCTAAAAGGCGCGGTTGTTTCACATCTTAACATCTAAGAATCCAGGATATAACTTACAATTAATGATAATTTAGATTGCTGTGAAATATATGTAATTAAACATGTGAGAGGTATTAATGAAAAGGACTACTTAATTATGAGTCTCTACAGGAAAAATTTGAAAATTGCTTTCAAGATATTGACTGTGAGAACAAGAGTGTTCATTTTTTGTAAGTTCGATGGAGATCATTAACATGGAAAAGAATCCAGGAGTTGCTAAAACAATTGTCCAGATGAGGGATTGATTTGGGTGTTCCTAAAGGTCCCTTTCAGCCCTGAGATGCTATGAAACACTAACAATATTTCAGTTATTTATTTAGTTGTTTTGTGCATTCATTCAGTAACTGTAGAGCATTTTGGAGAGAAAAAGAAGGTAGTTTATGGGGATGACATAGTAATATTGTACCTATTAAATAATTATGTGTACATTTCCACTGGAATGTTAAACTATAACTGAGTGTTACTGTAACTATCATTCAGTAATTATTTTTAAATATTAATAGCTATGTTTGGACATTGAAACTATGAAATAATTTCATATTTGTTGATGGCTGAAAAGGCCTCTTAGATTCTTGTAGAAGTTTGAATCATTTTGCTATGAACACAGTGCCGTATAACAAAAATATTCACTTGTGCTCTAGATATATGGAACTTCCAAGTTAAGTCTCAGCAATAGAGAATATATTACATCATTACAATTGCTAATGATTTGTTGTTGTTGCTGTTGTTGTTGAGTTTATACATAGAAAAAGAAGCCATTAGTTACTCATGGGTAACTTGTTGCTTGATTTATCAAGCCTTCTTTGTAATCCTGATACATTACCTATCATTAATCTTACTTGGCTGCTAGCATGACTGAGACGCGAAGTGATTTTGAACCTATGTCAGGAATGAGGCTTAGAGGTGTGGTGCAGTTGATCTTGGAGGAGCTGTTTAGAAAGCAATTACCAGTGCCAAACGTTGGGATCAGTTATCCAAAGGGCTGTATTTGAAGACTGGGTTTGATTTCTGAGTTTCCCTAATTGACGATAGAAATATCAGTTTATCACATGTGCCATGAATTTGTTAGTCTGAAGGAATTAATCAAAATGTTCTTTCTATAAACATTTTTAGTGATTCATCATTTCTGAAATCATGCAATTTATGAGTTGGTCCTATTTTGGGTAATAGCAATTACTTATGAAAGCTGCTAGATAGTTTCTGTCAAGCTTAATTAAACCTTTTCTGCTGGAGACTTTTTCAAGAGTTTGTCAACTGTTGACTGTTGATACAGTGTCCCAAATATTACTCATAAACTGGAATTTCTACCAGCAAAAATAACTCAGAGGCATCAATCCCTCAAATCTGGAAGCCAGTTGACTCCTTTTTTGACAAATTCCATATGTCTCTTTACCTCATTGCAACTCAGCATTTGGTCTAGTGTATTATTTACATGTGTGATTCACTTTTTTTCCCTAACATGTTCTACATACTTTTTTCAAGATGTTCAATCTACTTTTTACTACCATCTTTTTGTAAATTTTAACAATGTGAAAAGCACTTAAGGACCAATGGAGAAGCTCAGAATAGCAACTTTTGTAGGAAGACTTAATGAAGCGCTTATCGAGGGAGATTTTTAAGTCAGTGATGAAACCTGAGGGAAAGATAGAAGTTTAGGGATACCTTTGATCATACAGTATTGGAAATGTGGGAGACTGTTAGGGTACGCGAAGGCTCAGGGTAGGCGGAGGTAGCTATGGACCTAGATTGAGGAGAGATTTGAACCATGGAATCTACATTGAACTGGGTAGGATTTCTATTGGTATAGAAAATAAGGAGGAGCAGGACAGAGTGAGCCTTGGTCCAAGGACAGTGAAGAGGAGTCTTGTCCTTTGCAGTGCTGGTTGGATGGCTCCAGCAGAGCCAGTTCAGGGAGGTCTTGGTAATCAGGAGTCCCTGAAAAATTTTGAGCAGAAGGAAATGCAATAAAAGTCGTATTTTAAGAAAATTAATTTGGTGCCGGTGAAAAGAATTAGAGGGAAAGAGTAATGAAGAGGAAAACAGAGTGTTGGGAACACCAATTTCTATTATAATAATCAAGGAACAGAGTGATGACTGAGTAAGGCCATAACTAAGGTCACCAGAGTGGTGCCAGTGTGATGGCATTAATGACAACAACAGCGACCATTTAGTGAATGCTTATGTGCCAGGCGTTGTGCTAAATGCTTTATATTGATTATACTATTTAATAAGCACAACAACCTTATCAGAGAAGTACTTTAATCCCATCTTACAGAAAACCGAGACTTAGCAACTTAAAAGTATTTCCCCTAAGTAAACAGTAGAGCCAAGATCTGACCTAAGCCATCTGATACCTGAGCCCATGCTGTAAAAGAGGAACATTCTAAATATTTGAAAGATAGAAATGAGAACTAACCAATATTTATTTTGCTTAGGACTGTACTCAGTATTACGCCATCTTAAAGTAGTTAAAACTTAGTATTTTATCAAAAGAGTTTAAAATGTAATCAGAGAATCAAGAGTTACAATAGCGAAGCAATTCCTGAACTAGACAGATGTCATGGATTGCCTTTCCTGGGAAACAGACTTTGAGATTTGTCTGCAGGAGATTTAGTAGGGAGAGTGATTGAGAGCAACAAATGAAGGGTGAGGACTGCAAAAATGAGCAAGTCCAGCAGATAGCATATCCTACAGGGAGTTCTGGAGCCAAAATAACCTTTCAGAGTTGCCCCAATAGAAGCAAGTATGCAGGGTCTTTATACCCCTCCATCACTAAGTCAGCAGATACTGGTTGCCCCCCAGGAAGAGAGGGGAACCCTTGAGCAAAGCAGGCCAGTGGGGGGGATTCAGCTCTAAGTCTCCAGCCTCAGTCCTGAAGGAATCCAGACCACACACCACAGTATCCACAACAACAAAATATCTGAACATATTATATATTTGAATTATTCACTCTTCAATTTGTAAAAACACCTTAAGTCACATTTTTGAGGGGAATACTCCCTTTAAAAGTAGTTTTGGGTAGGGAGGAAACATCCAATAAATCTGCCAGTATATTTCTTTGCCATGGAGTGATAGCCTTAGTTCTTTAGGAAAATAATCAATATGGATGGAAGGCATTTTGTGTGTGGCTTAATTGAAACCCTGTGTTTTGGACTCATTTGGTGTTAATGTGTAAATCCAATCCTGTTTTCACACCTGCCCTCTTTTTTTTATGATGCCTTGTTCAAGTGGAAGTCTAGTCTGGCTTTTTGCTTCAGTCTAAAGAAGGCCGTGGACTGTTATCATTGGCCAGGAATTCAACTCATACGGTGACATGAAGTCATCCTTTAGGCCCATCAAAAAGGCCCTGCCAGCCTTGCCTGCAGAGAACGCCACGTGAAAGATGTCTTGTGCTAGGATCAACTAGCAAACAATCCATTATACTGCCACTGATCTTGACAAATACCGGGCATACGTGCACACCTGGACTTCACCTACTAAAGAATCTGTTTCCTGGTGGCTGGGATGGGATCCAGGCATACTTCTTTGTTTCTAGTGGGCCAGTGAAGACCTTGTTTATTTTTGAGACAGAGTCTTGCTCTGTTGCCTGGGCTGGAGTGCAGTGGCACCATCTCAGACGTGCACTACCCCCCAGGGTAATTTTTGTATTTTTAGTAGAGATAGGGTTTTCCCATGTTGGCCTGACTAGTCTTGACCTGCTGACCTCAGGTGATCCACCTATCTGGGCCTCCCAAAGTACTGGAATTACAGGTGTGAGCCGCCATGCCCAGCCTGGGCCAGTGAAGACCTTTGATCAATCAGTCTATTCCACAGGGTTCTTGGAGATGAGATTGCCTATTGAGTGTATTGGGTGCTCTTCAAGAGACTAAATCTCAGAAAAAGCTTCTTGAGGAAATCAGGAGTACCTTGTAGAAATGAGAAAGAAGGTGAAGAGAAGTTAGAAAAATTCTGCACTCAAAAGAGAAAAACAAGAAGACAAAGGATAGAGTTGGGTACTAGAGACTATGAAAAATCTCTAAGATTCCTAGGTCTTCTTTAAAACCTCTTAGTTATTGTCCTTGCTATATCCATTACTCTGAGATGAAAGTGGTTCTTGTGTTTATCTTGACAAATAGCAAATAAGTAGGAGCATGCAAACAAGCATAGGTCTCTTTTATTCACTCATGCAATGAGTATAAATTAGCAGTGACTATATTCCAAGCACTGTGCTCAAGGCTAGGCGTGTAGGATGAGGGAAACTGAGTCTTCTCAGGGAGCTTACAATTCCAGGGCGGAGGGGTTGGAGACTGGCAGGTGATAGATTGCTAAGGCAGAGAGGGGCACAGGAGCTGGGCTAGCACAGACTGGCAGACCCTAATGCCTGCTTAGAGAGTCATGGAAGACTTCCTGGAGGACTCTGCAGGATTTGAAATGGGTAAATCAAATACGGTTTTGTCATTCAAAATCGTGACACATCTTTACACTTATTTAGATCTTCTTTTACATCCTTTTAGAGAATTTTTATACATTTTTCTATAAAGATCTTATACAGTGTTGTGAGCTTAATTTCTAAGTAATTCATAATGTTTGGTGCTGTTGTGAAGAGGATGTTATTTTTATTCTTTTTGTGGTTGGTTATTGTTGGTTATAGAGAAGTACAATTTATAGGATTGGCCGGGCATGGTGGCTCATGCCTGTAATCCCAGCACTTTGGGAGGCCAAGGGGGTGGATCACCTGAGGTCAGGAGTTCAAGAACAGCCTGACCAACATGGTGAAACCTGTCTCTACAAAAAATTATTAGCCAGATGTGATGGTGCTTGCCTGTAGTCCCAGCTGCTTGGGAGGCTGAGGCAGGAGAATTGCTCAAACGTGGGAGGCAGAGGTTGCGGTGAGCCAAGATTGCGCCATTGCACTCCAGCCTGGGCAACAAGAGCGAAACTCTGACTCCAAAAAAAAAAAAAGTATAGTATCTTGTGTCTTGCAACCTTTTGGTACTCTGTAATTCTCAGAGTTGTTGGATTTTATTGGGTTTTCTAAGTAAGATAAACATGACATCTGCAAATAATAGCAACCTTTTCTTATCTTTTCCAGTATGGATAATTCTTATTTCCTTTCTGTGTGTTACTGCACTGGCCAGGATCTCCATATCTTGTTGAACAACATGATTGTGGGCATCTAAGTCTTCTTCCAGACCCTTAATAGAATGTATATTAAATTTTCTCCTTTGAGAGTGGTGTTTTCTGTGGGAGTAGGTTTTGGTAGATAACCCTTGTCAGATTCAGAAAGCGCCCTTCTAACTAAGTTTTTTTATGCTTTGAACTTTAACTTTTTCTTTTTTTTTTTTTTTTGTGAGACAGACTCTCACACTGTCACCCAGGCTGGAGTCAGTGGTGCCATCTTGGCTCACTGCAACCTCCGCCTCCTGGGTTCAAGCAATTCTCCTGCCTCAGCCCCTTGAGTAGCTGGGATTACAGGCACCTGCACCATGCCCAGCTAATTTTTTGTATTTTTAGTAGAGTTGGGGTTTCACTACGTTGGCCAGGCTGGTCTTGAACTCCTGACCTTGTGATCCACCCACCTTGGCCTCCCAAAGTGCTGGGATTACAGGTGTAAGCCACCGTAACTGGCCAAACTAAAACAGATTTTTAAAGCGTCAAAAGTTGCTTTATTTAAATTGCATCTTTTGAGATTCCCATATGATTTTTCTTCTGTAGTACCAGTGATGGAGTGAACTACATTTAGAGATTTTATCAGTTGTACTAACCTTACCTTCTGTGATCAAAATCACCTGATTATAATGCATTACCACAGTAACACACCACTAGATTTCATTATCTAGTATTTTACTCCAGATTGGGTCATTTCAAAATAAAAAGCATTGACTTACTATTTTCTCTGCTCTCCCTGTTCTTATCTAGCTCTGGAATCAAGGATTATACTATGTCATTAAATGAGATGGGCAGCTTTCCTTCTTTTTCTGTACTCAGAAATAACTTGTAAAGTGGGGATTATCTGCTCTTTGAACGTTTGACAGAATTTACCTGTAAAACTGTCTACGTCTAGTATTTTGAAGGAGGGAGATGGGACATAAGGAGGTGCTCTGTTACTGAATTTAGTTAGTGGATATTTGTCTGTATACATTTTCCGTTTCTTTTCTGTTGGTTTTGACACTCGTTTTTTTTAGGTGTTCATGAAAGAATAGAAATGTGTCCTGATGTTACAGAAAGGGAAAGGAGAGCCATCCCATCACTGGGCAGAGGACTGTCAGAATAGATGTCTGTGTGAAAGGGACTCAAAGGCTCCTTCTCTAATCAGTGTGTTCTATTCATCCTAAGGAGGGAACGTGTTGAGCGCATGTGGGTGTGTGTAGTATGTGAACTCTCCAACATCTTCATCTGTGACAAGGCCAGTAGTGCCGAATTGTGGCATTGGCTTTTCTTGATCGGTGACTTGAGCCCCAGGCGTCAAAGGGCCAATGCTACTGAAATGACTTTGCTTGGAGAATCTGAGCTTGCACAAGCTCAGACCATAACACAACACCCTTGGCCGTAAATGGCAGCCCCTTCTCTAGATGAGAAGTAGGCTTAGCTTTTAGAAGGACACATGGGTATCAGTAGCCAATTACTTGACTTCACAGGAGTTTGACCAGGGTTGTGGGGATCCAGAAATCTCATATGGGGACCCCCTGTTGGAGCTGAGTTGGAAATGGCAGTAGGGGAAAAATACATGTCTTCTTATAAATTATTTTCAGGGTATTGTACAATAGGGCAGGGGAGAGGAATATTTTGGTTCAAAGTAAGGAGAGATTTTTCCAGTTGAGCTGTGAGTCATTCATCGCTGAAGAGTTTAATTATATGGCAGTTACAAGCAGAGCGTCTCCTAGGTCAAGGCAGAAATTTGGTTTTGACAATGAACAGGAAGCTCATGTGGGGATTACCAGCAGGCTATGTATTCAGGAAGACAAAGTTTTAGAAAGGGTCACATATGGACAACCAGATAAACATTCACTGGGCCCTTCCATATTCCAGGTAAGCATCCTCTTACCCCTAGGTAAGTGGCAAAGTCTGGGTGCCCCAGAGTCATTGGCACACATAGGATCAACTAAGAAACGTTCAACAAGTTATGGCCAGGCCTGTGCCAGCCCAAGTTAGTCAGTCTTGTGGGTCTGGGCATCAGTAGCTTTTCAAAGCCTTCAAGTGATTCTAGTATACACTCAGGGTTGAGAAGGAGAGAGCTTTGAAAAGAGGGAGGATTTCATGACCTCCCTTGACAGTGGAGCAGAGGATCATCTTTCATTAACATGGGGGTAAAACCGGAAAGGCTGAGAATGACACACAGCCTTACTTGAAACCTTCATAGCTGGATAGTTTTATGTCCACACTTCTCATGTTTCATAACAACCCTATGCATTATTTATTCCCATATTAAATGTGAGGACACCAGCATCAGAAAAATGAACTTAACCCAGGTAGCACAGAAACCAAGTAGCAGAACCAGAATTTGAACCAAGGTGCACCAAGTCTCGGCCCATTTGGCAGAGACCAGGGCTGCTCACCCTTTGGGGAGCATACACCAGTCCCCTTGGGATCTGGTTAAAATGCAGATTCTGCTTCAGGAGGCCTAAGGTGAGGCCTGAGGTTCTGCGTGTGTAACAACTCCCAGGTGATGCTGATGCTGTTAGTCTGCAGGTGACATTTTGAGTATCAAGAGAGTGTCAATACACTCTGAGAATCAAATATTGACTTTTTTTCTTTTTTTTTTTTTTTTTTTTTCCTGAGACGGAGTCTCGCTCTGTTGCCCAGGCTGGAGTGCAGTGGTGTGATCTCGGCTCACTGCAAGCCTCCACCTCCTGGGTTTAAGTTCTTCTGCCTCAGCCTCCCGAGTAGCTGGGATTACAGGTGCACACCACCACGCCCGGCTAATTTTTGTATTTTTACTAGAGACGAGGTTTCACCATATTGGCCAAGCTGGTCCCAAACTCCTGACCTTGTGATCCGCCCACCTCTGCCTCCCAAAGTGCTGGGAATATAAGCATGAGCCACTGCACCCAGCCTTTTTTTTTTTCTTATTAACAATTTTATTTTGTACAACAGTGGAATCAAATCTTGACCTTATAGAGATATTCAAGAGTCTTTGATTACAGATGAATTTGGTGACTCTTTCCCAGATGAGAAAACAGAAAATTCATGCATTTTGGGAAGCCCCCACCTTGACTCATAACTGCTGCTTGTCCTGCCAAGGCATCAGCCAGACCTCCCCGGGAAATGGGCAGAATGGGGCTGGCAGTGACGGAAATATGGTTGGTCATCTAGCTGTCTAATATTTATTGAGTGCCTACAGTGAGCTGGAGACTGTTCTAGACACTTGAGATGCGAAGATAAACAAGGCAGTTTTATAATCTAGCGGTCTGCGTCTAAAGCAAAACAGTTATCACAGGGTTTGGTTTACAAGTGTAACTTACCAGACCCTTGAAACACCCTGACTTTTCTCACTCTGTCAGCCTGTACGTCCAATCTGTCACCAGGTTGGCTCAATCTGAATAAATAATGTAGTGGAACGGCCAGAAAACTCACGGGGGCTCCCTCTGCATCAACAGCAGTGTCCCGAACTGGCAGTAGAGTCCTGCGCTCTCTGCCCGGTCAGAGCTGGATGACTGACAGGCTTCAGATCTCTGGGCCTTATCTCAATGGGGATTGCAACAAACTGGGGATCATCCAGGGGAGGACAGCCAGACAGTGAAGGAGTCCCAAACCCTTTTGCATTAAGCACTGTTGAGAGAAGTGGCATGCTGACCCTGCTTCAAGACAGAAGAGCTGGCAGGACGCTGAGGGCCTTCCCCAGCTGCTGGGCCTCCGTGTTCCCTGTGTCTTTCAGGTCACACTCAAATATCACCTGCTGTAACTATCCCAGCTAAAGCATGCTTCTCGAGCACTCTCCATCACATTTTCCATTTCTAGTTTCTTATCAGCTGCAATCTCTTGTTGGTTGTATCTCAGTTTGAGAACTCAGCTCTAGAGGACGTGACACATAAAGCGATGCTCAGGACCCACAGTTGTTCTTTTGTGATGTTGGGTAGAATTGCCTCTTTCTCCTCCAGCCCCCACCCCACTCCACCTCCCATACCTACATGCCTCAGCCTCCCTATAAGCTTCTCTGTTTCTTTACCTCCCAGCCCCCATCCCAAATAAAACCCATCCTGGCCGGGCGCGGTGGCTCACACCTGTAATCTCAGCACTTTGGGAGGCCGAGGCGGGTGGATCACGAGGTCAAGAGATCGAGACCATCCTGGCCAACATGGTGAAACCCCGTCTCTACTAAAAATACAAAAAAATTAGCTGGGCGTGATGGTGTGCGCCTGTAGTCCCAGCTACTTGGGAGGCTGAGGCAGGAGAATTGCTTGAACCCGGGAGGCGGAGGTTGCAGGGAGCCGAGGTCGCGCCACTGCACTCCAGCCTGGTGCCTGGTGATGGAGTGAGACTCTGTCTCAAAAAAAAAAGCCCATCCTATGTTTAGCTGATAGCCCTGTTTTTCTATACTTTTTTCTCATCTGGGATGTGTGGATCACAGCCTCAGCTCTCAGGAGCTTGGCTCCAGAACCCTTGGAGGCTCCTTTGCCCCCACAAGGCACATGGCCAGGCCCTTGTGTGCTCAGAGAGGGGCCTCTGTCTCCCTTGGCCAGCTTTGCTCCTCCTGTCTCTAGTTGGACTCCCTTGATATTTTCCACTTTCCAAGCATCAAACTTATGTCTTTATAAGCTGGCTCTCAATCATGTTCATTCTTTTTTTAAAATTTGTTGCTATCTAACCACACTCTAAAGTTCCCCAATAAAAAAGAAAACAAACAGACAAAAAAAGAAAATCCTCCTTTAATCAATGCTCGCTGTTTTAACTGGTGCTTCAGACAAGCACTTCTTAGGCAAGCGGGTGACCACATGGCTATTCCAGGGACGGGAAACGGGGATGCTAACTTGGCATGGAGCTCTGTTCTGTCTCGTCACGGCACTGCCTTTGATCTTTAATTTGAGCCATTCTAGGCAGGGCTCAGTACACTCTGAAAACACACTTTGTGATTAAAAAATGTGCAGTACATCAGCCAAAACATTTGTTTATATTTTACCCCCAGTTTTGGGGTTTCTTGTCATGCTTTCCTCAAAAACTTTCTTTATATAATTAAAGAGGAGTGAGTGCTCTGAGCATGACTGCGCAATAGATTACAAAGCACAGTTCCCTTCTCTGAAGACAGAGAAAGGTTTTTCCCCATCTTTTCAAGCATGAAGTCCATAAGGATATGGCATAACGACCTTCACTGCTCCACAAAGACTAAGGCCCTCCCAGCAGGGTCTCTCATAGCTCTGGGGATCCCCTCAGCGACACGGGGGCATTTGAGTGCACCAGTGTGTGTCTCTGATTCTGTGAGAGTAGGGTTTTTCAAAAGCAGCACTATTCATATTTCAGACCCATAATTCTACAGTGCATAAGATGGCTCCTCATGGCGAAGGTTTTTCAGCTCCAGCTCCGTCGACATTTAGCCCTGAAGGTTCTTTGTGGTGGGAGCTGTCCTGTGCATTGTAGGATGTGTAGCAACCCCTGTGGCCTCCACCCACCTGATGCCATCACACCCTCCTCCCCAACCACCAAATGGACAATCAAAAATACCCCCAGGCATTTTCCAATGTCTCCTGGGGAGAGCAAGATCTCCCCCAAGCTGAGAACTCTGCATTGGATGACTTGGAAAAGGATCCCTCTAGGTAAGAGGCAGAGTCTGGCTGCCTGAGCACACAGTAGGATCACCTGAAAAACATTCAACAAGTTATCATGGCCAGGCCTGTGCCAGCCCAAGCCAGTCAGCGTCTCGTAGGTAAGGCCTGGGCATCAGTAGCTTTTCAAATCTCTAGAGTGATTTTAGTATACACTTAGGTTGAAAAGGAGAGAGTTTTGAAAGGAAGGAGGATTTCATGACCTCCATTGACCTTGAATCATCTTACTTTCATTAACAAGAGGGTGAAAAAGGAAAGACTGAGAATGACAACCTCACAAAGTCTCTGTGTTTGCTCCTTTTGTCTTCCTTGATGGTTAGTAGAACTCTTAAGAAGGCCTGTGCCCTTTTTTTCCCAGGGGTAGCTGGAAGGGGAGAGCTGGGGAGACCAGGTAGCACCTCACAGCCAGGCTTGAAAGTAGAGGAGCCCTAAAGGAGTAGGATGTATCTTAGCAATTTTAAAAAGGAAAAGTAAGCTGAGTCTTTGGGGCCTCAGAGAAAGAGGCTGAGATAGGTCAGGAGGGCTTAGCCATTAGTTCTTCTTGGCCACACGGTTCCAGTCAACTGAG
Source organism: Sapajus apella (assembly GCF_009761245.1). Classification (NCBI taxonomy): domain Eukaryota; kingdom Metazoa; phylum Chordata; class Mammalia; order Primates; family Cebidae; genus Sapajus; species Sapajus apella. The sequence goes on from NW_022436995.1 coordinate 12,395,677, forward strand.
CGTAAGGAAACTGCTTCTGCAGTGTTGGCTGGGGTCTTGTGATGCCCCACAATTTTCCTCTAGGACATGTAAGTCCCAGGCCAAAGGGAGAAGGGAAACATGGGTGCTGTGGTGTCAGGTGTCTGTGTCAGTTCAGGGTACTGTCAACCTGCCCAATATCCCAAGCTACAAAACCTCCTAATAGCACGGAAATTACGAGCATGGGCTTCAGGGTCACTACAGTTGTGTTCAGTTCTCAGCTGCATGTCTTACTAACCGAGAGATCTTAGAGAACTAAGCTACTTGACCTCCCTGAGCCTCCGTTTTCCCATCTGTAAAATGGAGATAATAATCCTACCTATCTTGTAGAGCTGGCAGAAAAACAGAATGAGATAATCCCTGAAAAGCAATGAGTCCATTGCTCACTAAATATTAGCTATTATCATTAGTTCTTCTTTGGCCCCAACATTCAGTGGGTCAAGAAGTCCTGTTTCCGTGTCTTCCTTGGAAATGTATTTTGAAAATCTGACCCCCTCCTTCCCATCTCTATTGGCATTGCCTGAGTTCTGTACCACCCGTCACCTTCAGGGTTGAAAAGGCAAGACCTTTGAAGGAGGGATGATTCCACGACCCCTCTTGATGACTGTATGAGCCCTCCTTGATCTGCCACCCAAGTGACCTCTCTCCAGGTGTTACCAGGTCATGTGACTCTTGATTCAAATTTCCAGGGACTGTTTGCAACCAACAGTCTGAAAGCCAAAGGCCCTATGGCCAGAACCCACTTCTTTAGCCACTCTGTGGTCCTTCCACATGTTGGAATTGTTAGTTTGGGTTCCCGTGACCAAAGAGTGTTGACTGGCTTTTCTTGCTTATGTTTTAAATGTCTGTTTGTTTTCAAGTCACTCTAAGTGTTGGTTGAATGAACTCCCCTAACCCACAGTTTATGTGTCTTGGACTGAAGTGTTGCACATTTTTGTGTGTGATGTTTTAAATATAAAATTTTGTTTTCCCAGCAACTGCTGTAAATGATTTGGAAACATTGCCTGGTCCTAATTAATTTCTTTTCCACATCTCATGTAAGGTCTTGTTTATTTATATTAATAAGAAGACTACACAAACAGCTTACATGTGAAATTTTCTCTTGAGGACGCAGAGGCTGATGATAAAGGCTAATGACTGAGTGAGAAGAAGTTGAAATCTAAGTTCTTTCAGCTCTTGTCTGAGCCGATTGCTGTAACAAGTCTCCTAATAAACAGACCTTGTTAAAGGCAGTCATTTTATTACGGGCCTCCCAAGTTTGGCAGCTTACCTGACAGCTTGCCTTTTTTCAGGGTGCAGGGCATCAAGGTACCACAAGAAAGAAAAGAAGACAAAAAGGAAGGCATTCAGGCAATGCAAAATTGGTCTCTTAAGGTTATTCTTGTATGTCAACCCCCATCTACTGTGTGTATAAATGATCAGCCCCAGCAGTGAGAAAGATACCACTGAGGCTGAAGACAGGTCTAACTGGAGGAATATAGTGCCTTGAATCAAAAGCAGTATTTCTTTTTTTTTTTTTTTTTTTTTTTTTGAGACAGGGTCACACTCTGTCACCCAGGCTGAAGTGCAGGGGTGCCATCCTAGTTCATTACAGCCTCGACATCCTGGGTTCAAGCCATCCTCCCACCTCAGCCTCCCAATTAGCTGAGACCACAGGCACGTGCCAACACACCAGCTTATTTTTGTATTTTTCATAGATGTGGGGTTTTGCCACATTGCCTGGGCTGGTCTTGAACACCTGGGCTCAAACAGTCCACCTGCCTTGGCCTCCCAAAGTGCTGAGACTACAGGCATGAGCCACCGTGCCCTGCTGAAAGCAACATTTCTTTTGAAGGGACAGATATGGATTCCCTGAACATACAGCTCACATGGATATTTGTATAAATTATTAATATTTGTCAGTTCATTTGGTTTCCTGCTGGGTTATGATTATCAAAAATTGTGAACTTGTCTGTTTTCCTCCACTAGACTGGCAGGTAAATAGCAGGGAAGTCGGGGTAGCAGAATGGATATGGGCATGGGATTTGACAACAGATGAGCCTGGTCTAGTCCTACGTCCACTTCTTACCAGACTCCAAGCTTGGTCTGTGTTCTCCCACAAAAAAATGAGCTCCATCATCTGTGAAATGAAGCAATCCAGCCAGGTGCGGTGACTCATGCCTGTAAATCCCAGCACTTTGTGAGGCTGAAGCAGGTGTATCATCTGAGGTCCGGAGTTTGAGATCGGCCTGGCCAACATGGTAAATCCCCATCTTTACTAAAAATAAAAGAATTAGCAGGGTGTGGTAGCAGGTGCCTGTAATCCCAACTACTTGGGAGGCTGAGGCAGGAGAATTGCTTGAACACAGGAGGTAGAGGTTGCAGTGAGCCGAGATCGCGCCATGTTACTCCAGCCTGGGCAACAACAGTGAAACTCTGTCTGAAAAAAAGAAAAGAAAAAAAGAATCACAGTAGCCAGCTCACCAGGTTGCTGTGAGGATTAAGTGGGATTGCATAAGTAAAGCAGTTAGCAGAGTACTTGGTATAGTACTCATAGTACTCAAGTCAGCCACTACCGTGATGGGGAGGATGGCTTTTAAGTTCCACAGGAACACTAATCTTGTATCTGCATCACCAGCTTCTAGCTCAGTATCTGGGAATGAGAGTGTCGGAAATGAATACACGAAAGTCCCAGTCTCTGCTCTTTTTTTTTTTTTTTTTTTTTTTTGAGACGGAGTTTCGCTCTTATTACCCAGGCTGGAGTGCAATGGCACTATCTCGGCTCACCGCAACCTCCGCCTCCTGGGTTCAGGCAATTCTCCTGCCTCAGCCTCCTGAGTCGCTGGAATTACAGGCACGTGCCACCATGCCCAGCTAATTTTTTGTATTTTTAGTAGAGACGGGGTTTCACCATGTTGACCAGGATGGTCTCGATCTCCTGACCTCGTGATCCACCCGCCTCGGCCTCCCACAGTGCTGGGATTACAGGCTTGAGCCACTGCACCCGGCCTTCTGCTCTCTTAAGTATGAGTAGGTAAGCACGAGCACTTCTGCATCCCAATGGCATATCCACTTTGGCCAAAGCTAGACAAGTGACATTCTGAAATCCCCATAAGATTTAGAAGAGATCTTGCCCAGGGAATCTGTCACGCAGGGGATGTGAACAGAGAACAGTGACTGGGGGGCTGTCTCATTGAGGGGGTGGGAGGAACGAGGTAAAGAAAGGTTGGTGGTCAGAAATGAGAGAGTAAAATCTCCTCGGAGGCCAAGGGAAGAGGTTCTTGAGAGAAATACACTGCTCCAGGGTGCAGCAAGTTCAAGGAGAAGGCCATTCCACATAAGCTTTCCGCACACCTGTGTGTGTGGGGTTATTTGGACACCCAGTCGTACTAGAGTTGCATCATGCCATACATTCATTTTTCTCTATTTTGATTAGCAGCTATTGAAGAGCCTTTACCCACCACACAAATGAATACTCCATCTTAATGGCTCTCAGCTGGGCTGCAGTTTGCGGCCATTGTTTGCCATTGTTTGCACACAAAAGCCTGATCCCATTAGGACCGTCAGATATTTCCTGCCATCACATGGCCTCGTGCTCACAAACATTTGATGCTATTTAAAGCCTTTTCTCTGCAAATATGCATCGGTCACATTTGTGCACTGCCCATTAATTAGGGCCAGATTTGAAGCTCTCACAGCTGTCACTTCTATTAACTGATTGCAGAGAATGTAGGACTTCATTTTTCTGGGAGATAATTTGGACATCGGAGAAAAGCCAAGAGATCTTCGAATCCCTGTGGCACTTACCTTGACTTCCAGGCTTCTAATGAAAAAGCTTCTTAGACAAAAAGGGACAAAAAGACCCTTTCACAGAAACCATCAACAATCCCCGCCAAGCAGGAGATTTATTGGGTGGGAACACACACACGCACACGCGCGCACACACACACACACACACTCACACACACACTCTTTATTTGAGGCACCCTGGAAAATGAAAAGCTATCTGGGGAAAGTAATCATGTGAGGAGATGGCCTTGAAGATAGCAGCGTGGTTTTCTTGAAAGAAATAAATGGACCAATTTAAACAGTGACTTTGCTAAAAGGCTAAAAAGAGTTGAGTGTATTTTCTCTTCTATCTCTCTTTCTCTAAAGGAAGCACATCGTGGATTGGTTAGAAAACATGATCTTCTAGTTATCAAATGCTTTAATTAATGGCAAATGAAACATACCAGACAAAGGTTTCCAGTTATCAAAAAATCAAATGTTAATTTTCTCCCAGCAGCATGATTGGGAGCACGGGTGTGGAGCTGGAGGTGAGACTGGAAATCATCACAATCGTGATATTAATGGAATTGTTTCTTAGGTGCCTGCAACATGGCACTTTAAAAGTATGCATTTTCATGAATTATCTTATTTGACTCTTGAAAAACTTAGGTACTATCATACACCCTTTTATATGTGAGGAAACTGAAGCTAGGCAAGCATAAGTAATTTTCCCAAGGTCACCCAGCTGGTAAATGGCAGGGTCAGGACTCAGATCTCAGTGAGGTCTGTCTGCTGTGAAGTTCCCATTCATAACCTTTTGTTATCCTGGTACGCTAAAAAGCACGTGTGGTTTGGAGACAGACTAGAGTTTCACCCAGATTCTGTCATGGGACCTTCAACAAGTTGTTTAATTCTCCTCAACTGAAGTAAAATGAGGAAAATAGGCTGGGCACCTTGGCTCACACCTATAATCCCAGCACTTTGGGAGCCTGAGGCAGTGGATCACTTGAGGTCAGGAGTCCAAGACCAGCCTGACCAAGATAGTGAAACCCTGTCTCTACTAAAAATACAAAAAAATTAACTGGGCGTGGTGGCGGGCACCTGTAATCCCAGCTACTTGGGAGACTGAGGCAGGAGGATCACTTGAACCTGGGCGGTGGAGGTTGCAGTGAGCCATGATCGTGCCACTGCACTCAGCCTGGGCAACAGAACCAGACTGCATCTCAAAAAAAAAAAAAACACAAAAATAATAGCTACCTCATGGGCCAGTATACAGATCAATGAAATAGGATAAACGAAAACCAGATACTCAAAGTGTTAGTTTGGGGGTATTCTGCACCCCACCCCCATTTTATTTCATTCCGGTTTCTTTCTCCTGTCACTGGACTGAAGCTCCTGCCAGCTTCTGCTACATTGCTCCTGCATTCTTCACTTGTTCTTGGCTCTTTGTCATAGGGACCAGCACAGAGAAATCTTTTTTGCTTGGTTCTTCCCAGAAGTACCTGCAGCTGTGCCTTTGACAATTCTGACCCCAGCTGATCTCCCAGGAACCCAAAGCCTCCCACCTCTCTCCTCAGACTCCCATGCCATTGTTGCAGAATTTGAGAGACTGGAGAGACCATGGAGGTTGCAGAAGGAGTTTATTTTAGGTGTACCCTGGCCCAGCACTACGTGGAATCAAAATGCCTGCGCGCCTAACAAAGACAGAGCTTGATTTTTTATACATGAAGTACACAGTGGTGCAAAAACAAGTTTGCAGGTGTAGAACAAAGAAAATTCATTAAGCAGTGACAGGCACACAACTCAGGTTTACATGTGACTTTTGTTATGCAGCACAGATGCTATGTGTAGAGCTCAAGGATTCTAGCATGGGCCTTATCTGCTGCCTTTTGCTACAGCGCCTTGATGGCCAGAGTCCAGCCTGCTTAGGCCTTTCTCATGACCTTCGCTGTGTTACAGAAACTTAGGGTTATCAGCTGTAGAGAACAAGAATACAAGAATTTATAAACTTATAAAACTTGCAAAAGCATTGGCAACAAAAGCCAAAATAGGCAAATGGGACCTAATCAAACTCTACAGCTTCTGCATGGCAAAAGAAACAGTGATTAGAGTGAATCAGCAACCAACAGAATGGGAAAAAATTTTTGCAGTCTACTCATCTGACAAAGGGCTGATATCCAGAATTTACAAAGAACTAAAACAGATTTATAAGAAAAAAACAAGCCCATTCAAAAGTGGGCGAAGGATATGAACAGATACTTTACAAAAGAAGACATACATGAGGCCAACAAACATACGAAAAAATGCTCATCATCACTGGTCATCAGAGAAATGCAAATCAAAACTACATTGAGATACCATCTCACACCAGTTTGAATGGCAATCATTAAAAAATCTAGAGACAACAGATGCTGGAGAAGATGTGGAGAAATAGAAACACTTTTACTCTGTTGGTGGGAGTGTAAATTAGTTCAACCATTGTGGAAGACAGTGTGGTGGTTCCTTAAGGACCTAGAAATAGAAATTCCATTTGACCCAGCAATCCCATTCCTGGGTATGTATCCAAAGGATTACAAATCGTTCTACTATAAGGACACATGCACACGAATGTTCATTGCAGCACTGTTTACAATAGCAAAGACCTGGAACCAACCCAAATGCCCATTGATGATAGACTGGACAGGGAAAATATGGCATATATACCCCATGGAATATTATGCAGCCATCAAAAATGATGAGTTTGTGTCCTTTGTAGGGACATGGATGAACCTGGAAATCATCATTCTCAGCAAACTGACACAAGAGCAGAAAATCAAACACCGCATGTTCTCACTCATAGGCAGGTGTTGAACAATGAGAACACGTGGACACAGGGAGGGGAGCACTACACGCTGGGGTCAGTTGGGGGGAAATGGGGGAGGGACAGTGTGGGGTGGGGAGTTGGGGAGAGATAGCATGGGGAGAAATGCGAGATATAGGTGAAGGGGAGGAAGGCAGCAAATCACACTGCCATGTGTGTACCTATGCAACAATCTTGCATGTTCTTCACATGTACCCCTAAACCTAAAATGCAATTAAAAAAAAAAACTTACAAAGCAGGATACACTCCCACGGGAGGGGGAAGGACTCTGGGAAGTTTGCTTATAGAAAGGAAGAAAAATTTAATTTCTTCTCCCCTCTCCTGCATTATTCTCCCCTTTGATGCTTTTGTATAAATGAAATTTAACAGAAAGCATCACTATTATTTAGTTTTTCATTTGGCAGGAGTGGATATTTGGTTAAAGCCATTAGCTGAGCAGTAGTTTGCCTGGTTATTAGAGTTTCCATGGTTGATTGGATATTTCTAACAAGGAGAGGTAAGAGACCCAGCAGCGTAAGACAGGTTTCTAGTACTACTAAAGTTTTAAATCCTTTAAGAGATGAAAAGCAGCCCTTAAAAAGGGAGTCTGGAGACCATCCTTTCTAGGTTTGGACTGGGACATGAGCCAATTTCTGGATTTTTGCAGTTATATTTTCAATGATCTTTTCATTGTCATTGATCTTTAGGCAACAGTTGGTTAGGTTGAACTTTTTGCATACTCCCTCCTCCTGGGCCGGGAGGTAATTTAAGGCCAGTCTATTTTGATAAATAGCATTTCTTATTTTTGTGGCCTGGTGGGCAAGCAAGTTCAAGGTGTTTGCCATGTCATTAGTAATGATTTTGTGTACTGCCTATAACCTTATAATACTATTGAGCATATAAATAGGGGTGCAGTATCCTCACATGTTTTTGCCCAGGTGGCTGGGCCATCATATGGAATTATTCTCTCAGGAGGCCATCCGCTGTTTTTTTCAATACCCTATGGTTACACCCTGTTTATTTCTCCTTTTAGTTTTATTATAAACTGGGTAACCTAAGGCTTCTCCTTGCCTCAGTGGGATTAGAAAGAAAGACGGCCTGATTGTCCTTAGTACACAGGCCCCTGTCCATTTGGCCAGCAACTGCTGATATGTCCTAGGTCCACAGATCCAACAGAGGCCAGAAGGTGCTTGCCAGGTATTGGGAGCTTTGAGTTGGTACCGAGCATTGCTCAAAGAAGGGAAATGAGGGATTGGGTGGGGGTGTGCAGACTTATTTTTCCCACCCTACCATAGAGTTTTCCTTGCTGTTTCATTGTAATATTGTTGTCCTAGGTAAGTTAATTCTCCCATCTGATCTGTGAAGGCTTTCTTCAGGGAGCAATGCAGAACGTCCTGATTGTAGAGATTTTAAAAGGCAGATGCTTTGACCTGCAAGCCTAGGTTTGGGGAATGAGACAGTTAAAGTGAAGTTATCTTTTGGCACTAATACCTTTGCCTCTGATGGCCACTGTTTTCCCATGTTGGTTCCTTCACAAACATCATGAGGAAATGCCTAGGCTGCCAGCAATGTTTTCAGCTGGCTGATTAAACAGGTTTTTAGTTAAAGGGGAGGGCTTAGGCAACTTCTGCTTGATACGCTCATAAAATGACTCAAAAACTTAGAATTGTTAGGCTGGACAAGTCTGAGTCTTTTGATAATATATAAATAGGGCTTTTGTAGGAGGGAGAGATCTTAGTTGGTGTTAGAAGGTTTCCTTCTTTTTTTTCTTTTGACCCGATATTATATTTTAAACCAGACTTTATAAGGTAAAAGCTTAGGGTTATAACATACATAAGACTGGCCACTTTCTGGGTCACAAACTGAATGGGTTGTGAGACTGGGGGTCTAACTTCTAAGTGGGTTCCTGTGCACTCAAAGTAAGTTTAACGTAACAGAGTCCCGGTCGTTGTGTTTTCTGACTGTGCAGTGTATGTGCAGTGAGGGCACCATTCTGTGAGCCAGTCCTTTGGTACAAATAAAGGGGAGGCCTTCATGGAGAGCAGTAAGAACAAAATAAAAGGTAGCATCTTTACACCCACCAGGGACAGAGGTCCTTTCCTGGAGGAGGGGGTTGAGCACAGCAACAGACTAATAACAAAACAGCCTAAGGGAAAAGTACTATACTTAAGATTTCTAACCACGTTGACTTTGTTGATGTCAACCCAAGCTTTGGCCGTGCATAGACTAGTCAGCTTCCAGAGTGACCAGAGCAGGGCTGTCGTTACTTCCTCAGGCTTGAGCCATGCGTAGACCGGTCAGCTTCTGGAGTGACCAGAGCAGGGCTGTTGTCTCTGTCACAGCTTGGTCTCGTCACAGGATCCGCTGGCTCCGGTGGTCTGGGTCTTGCTGACAAGGCCACTTGTTCTGGGCTGCTGGCTTCAGCCAACTGTGGTGGATCCAAGGCAGTGATTCCTGCAGCTTTAACAGCAGTGGGAGTAGACAGGAGTACAGTATGGTGCCCATCCCATATGGATCCCAGGATAGATGGATGCCACTCTTTAACCTAAACAGAGTCCCTAGGTTTAAAAGGGTGTACTGGGTCGGCTAGGCTTATGGGCATTCCTTCCCGTACCCAACCATGGACCCTTTGGACACTTTGCATGGTTGTCCTTAAAGCCTGCATCTGCCTCGAGATTAGTTCCCCCAGCTCCTGGAGATCACCTTTAATTTGACTTGTGATTGGGGTGGCTGGCCAAACAAGATTTCATAAGGCAAATAGCCAGTTTGTTTAGTGGGTGTGCACCTGACTCAGAGGAGGTCCATGGGCAAGACCCGATCTGATCTTAGATGAGTCTCTTGGCAGTATTTTTTCAGCAGCTGTTTGAGTGTCTGGTTCATGTTCTCCACTTTTCTCGAGCTCTGCGGCCAGTAGGCACAGAGCTTCCACTTTATTTTTAACAGCCGTTTGAGTTTTTGAACTATTGTGCCTACGAATGCCTGTCTGTTGTCTGACCCTAGAGTTAGGAGCAGTCCGAATCTGGGAAAAATGTCTCTTAATTGTACTTTAGTCACTTTTCGTGCTTTTTCTGTTCAGGTGGGGAAAGTCTCACCCCATCCCGAGAAGGTGCAAACGAGCACCAGCATGTTCCGATAGCCCCTTGCCCGGGGCATTTTGGTGAAGTCCCTAAGCAAGTTTTCACAAGGCATGGCTCCTGGGCGCTGAGTGGGCCCTTGCTGTGGGTAGTTCTGAGCACACGTTAGACACTGTTACAGTGGCTCCGGTGATGGCAGTAAGCCAGGACACGTAGAAATGGTGTCGTAGTAGCGTTTCCAGTGCCGTTTTTCCCATGTGAGTCCCTCAGTGGAACTGCTTTACAAATCTAGGAACCACCAATTCAAGAATGGCTAATCTCCCATTGGAGAATTTCCATCATTCTCCTTTAATGTATTCTCCAATTTCTTGGGCAAACCAGGCCTTTTCATTTGGAGAGTAACATGGAGCTTCCTGGAGAGGAGGCTGTGGGAGGAGGGGCATAGGCAAAACTTTTCCTTTAAAAGAGCCCTTGCTAAGGCTATCAGCTCTGTCTTCTGAGCCAACATTTCAGTGGGTAGAGGCTGAGCCTCCACTCCTGAGTCCAATGGTACCACAGCATACCTAGCCCGATGGGCTCCTTCTAGCACAAAACTGCTCGTAAGTGTAGAGTATTTAACATTTGAGTCCCCGAGGGGCTGGTCTGTAAGGTCTTCTTGGCTTGAGAATACCTTGTTTACGGTTTCTACACAGTCATGAATTCCCCCCAGTTTTAACTTCACTACTACCAGTGCCTGATTTATAGCCAATAGTGTATTGTCTTTAGCCCATACTCCAGGAATTCCATCATCTAGCCTGGCTAATAATTTTACCTCCTTCAGCATACTAGGCTACATCAGGACCTGTATTTTCTTTGTTTATAGTTTCCACTTTTCAGCCTATGGGACAGTAAGGGTTAACCTCATAGGCTTTGGCTGAGTTAGGCTTAAAGTCATACCCCCTGGCGGTCCACAGGTCATCTGGGTTTGCAGCTTGTGGAGCAGGTCTCTCCCCAGCAGAGGCGCTGGACAGTTTGGGAGGTACAGGAATTCATGTTGGACTTTCCGTCCTTCAATGACACACATCTTTGGCTTACAAAGTGGCCCCTTTTCTGGGATCCTTGTAATCCTGACAATAGTTGTGTGTTTGGAAAATGGCCCTATGGGCTGGATTACTACCGAGCGTTCAGCTCCAGTATTTACTATAAAGTCCGTTAGCTGGCCCCCTACTTCCAATGTGGCTATAGCCTCCCCGAGACCTAAAGCGAAGGAGCCCAGGCTGTCCTGGTCTTCGTATCCTCCAGTCCCTGCCAACCTGATCAAGTTAGTGTCTGACTCTCTTGGGGTGTGTTAGCCTCTGACTGGCAGTTTTCCGGTTTTATAGTCTCTGTCATTTTTCTCCTTTTTTCCCTCTGGGCATTTATTTTCCTAGTCTCCTTTCTTTTTGCACACTGCACATGGATTCTAGACTTACTTTGAGACCTTGGCCTAACTTGGCCCTTTTCACGTCCATGTTCACGTCTACATCCTCTTACTACATTCACCCCCGTTTCCGTGAGAGCGGCTACCAGTATGTCGGCTTTCCTTCTAAGCTTCTGATCAGCTTTCCTCTTTGCCTCTCGGTCACGATCAACAGACACCTTGGCAGCCCCTTTTAAAAGCTGGGTGGAATTCATGCCTGCAAAACTTTCTAGCTTTTGTAATTTTCATCTGAATCTTTCATTACCAGACTTATAGGGTCTCTTCCTTAAGTCTTTATCTTATTTGCATTTTCTCTTTTCTTCTCTCCTTAGGTTTGCTGTTTCACTGGCTGTTACACTAGCTTAGCAGCTTATTCTTACGCTGTTCGCCCTGTCTCAGCCACTTGGGTCAGCTGCTCTCACCCACAGCTGCGCAGCCGGCTCTCCCCGCGGTCTTCAGTGTCAGCAGTTTAACTCTTAATCTCTTTGATTTTCCTTTTTACTTTTTTTTGAACATTTTGCTGGCCAGAGCGGGGCTTGCCCTGAGCTGCTGTAGCTACTACTTATGGCTGCTGGTTTTCTTGCCCACGGGTGGCCTCCTCAGGGTGCAGGAAGCCAGGCAGGGGGTACCATGCCCACCTGCCCCATTAGGTTCCCAGCGTGTTTGAGTGTCCATCTCTGGACCATCCTACTGCAACTGTGACCGCTGCTCTATGCTCAGTCTGGGGCTGTTCCCAGCGCTCCAGAGGTGCACTGCTCAGCCTGCAACCTTGCCTTCTTGGGCCTCGCCCTTGACAGGCAGCTGGCAGAGCCCCTCCTCGCGTGGTCCTTGCAGGCAATGTTGCGGCTGCCTCAGGAAGGCACTCACCGGGGCTTATTCTGGGCCATCTTGGGCAGCATTGCCTTTTCCCTTTCTTGATCCTGCTGCAGGGGCTCTTGGCTCTTCCATCTCCCCGTGCATCGGGCTCGGGACTTGTCTGCCCTCCACCCCTAGTCATAGGTGGCAGAGGCAGTGGCCTGGGCACTGCTCTCCCTGCCCCTTTAGTCCTGGGCAGTGGAGGCAGAGGCGGTGGCCTGTTTGATCACCTTGACTTTCTAGCTTCCGGAGGAAGGGGTTCAGATTCCTCTCTGCGGGGTGTAGCCTGGGGTGTGTCACCTCACCGTCCCTGCCTGGCTGCTCAGGGGCTGGCCTTAGTAGGAAGGTAGGGGATTTCTATCTCCTCTGGCGACTCCTGCAGAACTGTTTTTCCTTGTTTTCCCTGTGGCTTTCCCTTTGTCTCAGAAGCTCCCCGCAGAGCTGATCTTTCTTTCATGCTGGGCTCAGCCCAAGCTACTAGCATTTTGCAATCATCTGCCAGACAGGGCTGCAGCCACGCAGGTTGGGTTTGAATTATATTCAGCCATGAGTTGATAGAAGGGAATTGGTCGGATGCCCTGGCTGTCCTCTGACCCCGGTCACCACTTTGCACGGCCAGTTCCTTCGGTAGGTCATCTAGCACCAAAAGAAGGCCATTCTAATTCACAAAGAGTTCTTAACCTTTGAGGGGTTACTTTAACACCATAGTTTCCCCCAAAGTCCTTCTTAAAAATTTTTAACGTGCATTTCAGTGGTGTAGCTTTCTCACCTTTCCTGCCATATCGTCCCTTGCAACGGCACAATCACTTCCACGTTCCTTTGGGACTGGTTAAACCATTCCCCCGATTCTGATCGGAGTAGGAGGGGGTGTTTCAGGTGCCGTTTGGCATTGGAGAGCTCGTTACCACCGTCAACAATACCTAGATTGTGGGGGGCACCTCCTTAAGCCATAGGTGGATCACCCCGGCTGCGGCTGGCCCCACACTTCACTTGGAGCATACAGTCCATGCTGAGGGACCTGCGGCTTCCACACATCACTCCCAGCGTTGGCTCCTCCCGGAGCCATCTCTTTCACGCATTTTCACACCCCTCCTCACTCTCATTTCCCATTTTTACCTGGGATCGCTCTCACCACCCCCAGCTCCTCTGGGTCAGATTAGTAGTTACACCTCTGGAGCTGATCAGGTTCTGGTTAGGTGAGTTTCACTCAAATTGACAAGCACCCTCGCTCCTCCTAGCCCTGCTAGGTCGGGTTACTAGTCACTTCCCTAAAGGTAATTGGAGCTCAGGACCTCCTTTCCCTTTTTCCTTCCCCTTACTTAAAGCCTCAAATGTCTTACTGCAGTTCCTAAAGCTCCCTCATCCTAAAGTCTTTCTGCAGCCTCTTCTCAGTTCCATTGCACTGTCCAGGGAGGGTACCAGGGCTTGGGAGAGCCAAACTCCTTCTTGGGAGAAGCTTCCCAGTGGCACCTACAGTCTCAGGTCTCCCTTGGCCCTGGAGCCCTGGCCCCTCACAGGCAAAGGAGACAGCGAGCCTGTCATCTGCAGTTCCCAGCCAACTCACCAGAAATGTTGCAGAATTTGAGAGACTGGAGAGACCATTGAGGTTGCAGAAGGAGTTTATTTAATGTATACCCCCAACACTACTTGGAATCAAAATGGCTGAGTGCCTGACAGAGACAGGGCTTGACTTTTTATACATGAAGTACGCAGTGGCTTAAAAACAAGGTTGCAGGTGTACAAAAAGACAATTTCTTAAGCAATGACAGGCACACAACTCAGGTTTACATACGACTTTTGCTATGCTCTCTGTAGATGCTTGCTATCTGTAGAGCTCAAGGATTCTAGCATGGACCTTATCTGCTGCCTTTTGCTACAGCGCCTTGATGGCCGGAGTCCAGCCTGCTTAGACCTTTCTCATGACCTTCACTGTGTTACAGAAACTTACGGTTATCAGCTATAGAGAACAAGAATACAGGAATTTATAAACTTATAAAACTTGCAAAGAAGGATACACTCCCATGGAAGGGGGAAGGACTCAGGGAAGTTTGCATATAGAAAGGAAGAAAAATGTAATTTCTTCTCCCCTTTTCCTCATTACCATGACTGAAAATCAGGAGGACCTGTGAGGCTTGTGAGAAATCTGCACACTTGAGGCCTGTGGGCCAGGCATGCTCTCTCTCTTTTTTTTTTTTTTTTTTTTTTTTGAGACAGGATCTCACTCTGTTGCCCAGGCTGGAGTACAGTGGTGTGATTGCGGCTCACTGCAGCATTCACCTCCCAAGTTCAGGTGATTTTCCCACCTCAGCCTCCCAAGTAGCTGGGACTACAGATGTGTGCCACCACACCCAGCTAATTTTTTTGTATTTTTAGTAGAGATGGGGTTTCACCATATTGGCCATGCTGGTCTTGATCTCCTGACTTCAAGTGATCTGCCCGCCTCAGCCTCCCAAAGTGCTGGGATTACAGCATAAGCCACCATGTCCGGCCCCAGCACTCTCTTCTATTCAAGGATTTTTTACCCGTAAGCAGGTTCCTGTGAGAAGAGCTCTGAACCACAGTGATTTTCTCCCTTAAAACTAACTTTTAAGTTTAGATTTTATTTCCTAAACTAACCGGAGCATTTCTGGCTTAGTATATTTCCTCAATTTCCTGAAGGATGAGTAAAATAGTGACTTCACATAGGGAAAAAAAGGTCCCTAAAGGACTCCTTCAGATAAATGACCTTTGAGATTAGAAGTTCAGGTGAGAGAAGGTAGCAACTGAATTCACAGATGGCAGCAGAATAAATAGAAAAGCTAAGAGAATGAACAGTTCTGTTTGGGAGAACATCTACTATTAGGAGGTAGGAAGGGGTTGATTGAGTCAATGCTATTTTCAAGTCCAATTAACTTTATTTATTTATTTTTTTTTTTTTTTGAGATGGAGTCTTGCTCTGTTGCCCAGGCAGGAGTGCAGTGGCACGATCTTGGCTCACGGCAACTTCTGCCTCCCAGGTTCAAGTGATTCTCCTGTGGCTAATTTCTGGATTTTTGGTAGAGACAGGGTTTCACCATATTGGCCAGGCTGTTCTTGAATTCCTGACCTCAAATGATCCACCCTCCTCAGTCTCCCAGAGTGCTGGGGTTACAGGTATGAGCCATAGCACCCGACCTCAAGTCCCATTAACTCTTTGCTTACAGAGCTTTAACTTCTCATTTACTTTCAGAGCACCTACATTTAAAATTTTAGATAACTAACATGGTCTGCATTACAAATTCTTAAAACATTTGACTTTCAGAAACCATCTTGGGCTGTATACGTGGAAAAAATGCCGTCAAGCTCTGAGCCTTTGGAAGCCCATGGCAAGGAGACAGTGAAGGAAAGAAAAAGGGGGAACATGGGGAGCCAGGATCTCAGTGTCATTGAAGACAGTGGCAGAGAATAGCTCAAGAAGTGAGGGATGAGAATTGAGAAGACCCCACTTGCAGGGAAAATGAAGCCATTGGCATCTTCAATGAAGAAATGCCAGTTATCTAGTGAGGGCGGCAGTCCATGGCAGCAGGTTAAAGGAGAAATTATTATGTGGAAGAGACCAGCACTGTGGTTGCCAGGGGTTGGGGGAGGCAGCAATGGGGAGTTATTGCTTCATGGGTACAGTGTGGAGGTGGATGGTAGTGATGGTTGTGCAACATTTTGAATGGTTTTGTTGTTGTTGTTGGGTTTTGGTGTTTTGGTTTTTTGTGTCTTTTTTTTTTTTTTTTTTTTTCTGAGACGGAGTTTAGTTCTTATTGCCCAGGCTGGAGTGCAATGGCATGACCTCTGCTCACTGCAACCTCCACCTCCCAGATTCAAGCGATTCTCCTGTCTCAGCCTCCAAAGTGGTTGGGATTACAGGCATCTGCCACCATGCCCGGCTAAGTTTTTGTATTTTTAGTAGAAATGGGCTTTCACCATGTTGGCCAAGCTGGTCTTGAATTCCTGACCTCAGGTGATCCACCCGCCTCAGCCTCCCAAAGTGCTGGGATTACAGGTGTGAGCCACCGCACCCCGCCAAGAATGTATTTTAATACCACTGAACTATAACTTAAAAGGGGCTAAGATGGTAAATTTCATGTTGATTTTACCATGTTTTTGTTTTAAAAAGTGTAGGAAGCATCAAACTTGGAGCCACAGTAAAAGTCAAGAATATCAGTTATTCCACATGTAATCTCTACATTTTTGCAGGGCAGTTACTCTTTTATAGTATAATATTGAGCTGATAGTATGCAGTGTAGACAAACGAATACAGGATTCTCTGGGTTGTATTTCCAGAAGTCTGAAGGTCATTTGGATACTTGCGGGCCCTCAGCTTCACTCTGACTTGTGTGATACATAAAAAAATGTGGTAAGATGCCCTGCAGGTCTTAAAAGAAGCTTTCCAAACTATAATACATAGCCCAGCAGCACTGAGTTAGAGGTAAATTCTGGACCCCTGAGCACTAAAACTATTCTAACTGCACATAGAATCGGCAGGTAGCATTCCATGTCTGTGGGCAGTTTGTCTTTTCTATATAACAGAGAAAAATTTTTCGGCAAACTACTCAGTTTAAAACTTAATTGTTCTCATAGCCTCAGTACTTTTAAATGAAGACATATCAATGCAACAGTATACTCTTATTTAGGCATTTGAAAGAAATAATTTGAGACATAGTTTGTGTCAAAGTATGGTCTAGACTCTGTCCTAGCATGAGATTCTACAGAATTTTTGGACTGTAGGTTTAAGAACGTAAGCAGAAGCTCTGTACCAATCAGAATAAGCTTGAAGGACATTATGCTTGCACTCAAGCATTGCAACTACTGTAATGACAAAATATCAGTGGCTTAATACAAAGGTTTTTCTCTTACATTTGTCCATAAAGAGTCAGCAAGGACCCTGCTCATTATGGTGCCTCAGGGACCTAGCTTGTTGGAGGCTCCACCATTTTAGATAGCTCCCCTCAAAGTCAGCCGTCTTTGCAGTCATGTCCCCCAACAGCTGCAAAATTTGCTCTGGCAAAGGAAGAGGGAGTTCAAGAATTGAGCACCACAATTAAATGCTTCCACATGAAAGTGACACCTGCCACTCCCACTCACATCCCATTGGCCGGAACTAGTCACATGGCCAAACCTAACTTCAGAAGGGTGGAGAATTATAATCCTCCGTTTACCCAGAAGTAGAGGAGCCAGATGCTGAGAAACATCAATAATGTCTAACAGAAATCCATTCTACCATTCCCTTTGCCTAAAGTGAAAAGATTAGTACTTTCATCAGTTTGTAAACTGCACTTTCAAAGTAAATCCTGGTAGCTTGCTTGGAGGCTGAAGGGATTCCAGAAAGCCAGATGTAATTTGGAAGTAACATTCACTTAAGCTTACAGACTACCATTATTTGATGTAAATGCCCCATTTGCAATACAGGACCGAAACGCACTAAACCACAAAATTCCACTCCACGAGGATCTGGACTCTAATTTCTTCATTCTTTAAATGAGGCATTCTGTGATCTGGAATGGAAGCCCAGTTGTAGTCCTAAGAATTTTACTTAAGAATTATTCTCACTGAATGTGTGCCAGTTCTGTAAGTAAGGCAAAGTCAAATTTTGCATCTTCTTTGCTCAAGGGCCTTTAGATGTAACAACACACACAGACATGATACAGTCTGACAATGACATTATGATTTAAATATTTTAAACAACTTAAATTGTGAATCAACAAAAAGTTATGCTCTTCATTTTATGGTTTTGCATAGTCCTGACTCACGGCCAACATATCCCTGGATGTTCTTATCCCTGAATTCTTACAGGATGGTCTAAGCCAATTATAGATGTTTTTGATTAGAAAAAAAATAAGGCCAAGCCCAAAAAATGTGACTCATGTTAATTTTTTTTCTTATTCAAAATAAAGCTTACTTTAGCTTCATGAGGAATAATGCATCTTACAACATATATTACTGACTTTTTTCAGTAAAGATGGGTCAAGAAAGAAATTGTACTGTTCAGTATCCACCAAAGTACTAGCATTGGGGGCTTATTGGAAAAGTGGTAACAAAAGCAACTTTTTTGGGGCAACTTTTTCTTTTTTTTTGGACAGTCTTGCTCTGTCACCGAGGCTGGAGTACAGGGGCATGATCACAGCTCAGTGCAACCTCAACCTCTTGGACTCAAGCAATCCTCCCACCTCACCCTCACTAGTAGGTACACACCACTGTGTCCAGCTAATTTTTGTTTTTTTGTTTTTTTTTTTTGTAGAAACAGCATTTCACCGTGTTGTCCAGGCAGGTCTCAGGCAAACTCCTGGGCTCAAGCGATCCGCCCACCTCAGCCTCCCAGAGTGCGGGGACTATAGGTGTGAGCCACTGAGCCTGACCTAGGCAACTTTCTAATCCTACACAGCGAAATTAGAGGGCCAGCTGTGGCACACTGAGGGAGTTACCCAGGACTGGTCTCAAATTCTTCCTTAGTGGAGTAATTTCAGTGATGTAAGTTGAGGCCGCTGACCTACCTGTCTTCATCAGAACCAAGAGCAGAAAGGACAGCATGACATAGATAAAGTCCCAAGCCCTGCTGATTATTGTTTAAAAACTTCAGGCTTTCCCAATATTGCATGACATCTTAATCTTTGAATTTCTTCTCATTTTATTTTAGTGTAAAAATCCATCCCTTTATTTTATAAACCTGATTTTGCCGTGAAGCCATCTCTGAACCCCTTAGCTGTGGCTACCCAGTTTATCCCTTAATTCCTATTCCACCCACCATGTGGTTCATCTCTTGTTTATTTTGCTCACAGATACTGTCTCCCCAAGTAGACATTAAGCCCACTGAGAGCAAAGATGTAACATATGCCACTCTAAAGGACCAGGTAGTGCTAGGCACTTGGGAGCTGCTTAATTAATCCTTCATTAATATAGCAAGTCACCTGATGATTTCAATCTTTCCTTCAAAACCCACCTACACACACACTCACACACTCACACACTCTGTTCATTCAGTTTTTCCCTGAATGACTCTAGTGGCGAAGAGCTCACTTCCTCCTAAAACAATCCCTTCCATCTTCAGTCAACTGCTAACATAATGAGCTAGGATTTACTGAGTGCCTACTATGTTCCAGGCATGGTGCTAAGCCCTTTACAGAGATTATAACAGTTAATCCTCACAGCAATCTTTTGAGGGAGGCATTCCCAAAGGCTTCGTTTCCCGATCACTACATAGGATCAGTCCTTCTGTACCATTCCTCTGTAAGCCCCAGTTCAATTTCGTGGGACCACAGACGGGAAATCTAATCTTTCTTCCATGTGATGAAGCTTTGACTGTGGGGGCCATCTAGCAATGCCTGTCTTCTTTTCTTCGTGTTAGACTCCCCAGGTCTTTACACCATGGTTAACAACAATCAGGGAATCTCATTGAGAACTCACTAGAGTCCAGGCACTGTGAGGAACGCTTTCTTTTTGTGCTTTAAATTATTATTATTCCCATTTAGGATTGACAGAAAGGTTATGTATCTTGCCTAAGGTCACGCAGCTGGTGTGTGGCCAGCAGAACTGTAATCCTGGAATAGTGTGATTCCAAAGACAGGGTTTCTCGTTGCTTTTTGGCATCATTGCTACTTAATGGTAATTTTCACTTGTTTAGCAGTTTAGAATCCCATATGTCACTTTTGTAATAAAAGGGAGAGGAGGGCAAATACTTTGTCACAGAAAGAAGATTCATTAAAGGGATATTTTTAAGCCGCTGTTTCCACAGGGAAACCAAATGCTAGAAAAGGTAAAATGCTAAAAAGAAACTGTAAAAAAAAAAATTGATACCTGTACCACAGTAAAGTTATTCCAGGTAATTAAGCTTTTGAGCTAGACACTGGGGGTTCTCCTTGCATCAGGGTGCTCTCCCCATGTAGTCCTGAGAAGAGGACCTGTTTTAGGCAAATACGTAAAACCAAATGGAATATATTAGAAAGGAAGTGTCACTGACCAGTGTCCAAAGGTTTGCAGAGGGCAGAACATGGAGCGGTGTGGACGGTACGCAGAGAGGAGGCTTTACTACTAACCAGGGCCATTCAGTGATGAACTGGCTTCCTCAGTGGGTGGAGGGCTGCCTGTCCCTAGAAAAAGTCAAACAAAATCAGATAGACAGGGCTCTTGCAAGGACAGAAATGGCTTAGAAGGTTAGGGTTACCAGGCACCCAGGAGGTCATCTGAAGGTGTATTAAAAGTTGGTATTAGGAGTCTAGATTCTGGGACCGGAATGCCTGCATTACATTCCTGCTCAACATTTTACTACTAATCTTAGACAGTTTATTCAACTGCCTCAGTTTTCTCATCTCCAAAATTGAAATAATAGTATCACTTTCCGCTTGGGGTATTGGGAGGAATCAGTGAGTTAATTTAAATAATAAGCCATTTTTAAAGTGCCATGCGTGTACTAAATCACCTGGTCCCGTAGTCCTAATGCTTTTTCATGAAAATGATCTTGTTTCCAACAAAAGAGGCATAGGTAATCCCAACACATAAAAGAAATTTTTTAAAACCACTAATGTGTTTCATTAGCATAAATTAATTTCTTCTTTTAACAGTTTTTAGGTTCAAGAGTACATGTGCAGGTTTATTACATAGGTAAACTCATGTCACAAGGGCTTGTACAGATTATTTTGTCACCCCAGTACTAAGCCTAGTACCCAGTAGTTATTTTTTTTCTGCTCCTCTCCCTCCTCCCACCCTCCACCCTCTAGAAGGCCCCAGTGTGTTTCCCCCCTCTATGTGTCCACATGTTCTCATCATTTAGCTCCCACTTTTAAGTGAGAGCATGTGGTATTTGGTTTTCTGTTTCTGCATTAGTTTGCTGAGGATGATGGCTTCCAGCTTCATCCATGTTCCTGCAAAGGACGTGATCTTGTTCTTTAGTATAAATTCATTTCTAATTGAAACATTAACATCTAACTATTATACAGGCGTTAGTGGGCATGTGGCTATTTTGTCTATTAGAAAGTTTAGCACAAGTAATATGGAAAATGATTTAGATGCCTTAGCATTCACTTATTTCTAAATTGTGTTTCAATTTACAACCTTTGAAGAGTTCTTAACATAGGCAAGAAATTATAGACAGATAGTCTCTTTGGTTAAATAAAAATGGGAGCAGTTTGTTTCAGAGGCTGTATAAAAAGGAGTTAATGTAGAGCTGTCCAGTGTGTTATACTTAGGCATATATTGTGGTTGAGTGTATATCATGTTTATCACAGTTCTTCACATTTTAAAAATATATCTTAAATATTATGAAAATATTGAAGTAGACCCTTGGAATAGTTTGAAAGCCACTGACCTATCTCATTTAGCAGACATGATTTATAGGTTAAATTAGCCCCAGTGCCTGTCCAAGGTCTCAACAGGGAGCAGTAGGATCCAGGCTGACACCAAGGTCTAACTGATTGTGGTTAAACCAGATGATCTCTATGTTTTCTTCTGTTCTAAGAGTCTGATTCTAGCACTCTGTGTTTAGTGGGAATACTTGACAATAAGCCTGATTTTACTGTGATAAGCCTCCTCTTCATTCAATTGGCTGGGTCATTTTGTTCTTCTCTATACTACAAATCTGTTATGAAATGAAATGTCAGAGGTATATTATCTGAAAAGGATAGCTGTCCTTTGCTTCAAATTTATTTTATTTTTGCTCCTATCCATTTCAGTTTTTATAAAATACAGAATTCTAATCTTCAGCAAGAATTTGTGGTGTTTCCTAATATAAACTGGTAACTGTAAGCTCCAAATTTACAAAAAAATTCAAATTTGACTTTCACGGCCAGCTAAGTCAATGCTCTATGCTACCTCTGTTTGTATTCTGTTCTTCTGACATTTTAGCTTTTATTTTTTAAAAACGGGTTCAATTTGTTGATGACTTTGAGCCATAGCAAGGAGAAAGATGGATATCCTCATGTATGTGATGACATGGTTTTCCAGCCATCCTAAGAAGTGGATAAATCATTTTACTGGTTACGAATCTAAATGGCTTTGTATCAGTCATGTTACAATTACCAACTTATTTGAAGCAGAGATTTTTTTTTAGTATGCAAGTAGACACTTCCAATAACTTCCTCTAGCAGTCCATTTCACCCCTCAGCTCTGGATTAATGCCTTGGTTAGTTCATGGAACCCTTAGGAGGCAATAACAATTCCAAATGAATACTCTACAGCAGCTCCTAAAAGGCTATGGATTTATAGCCTTCCCTTGCCCAAGAGCTCCAGAAGTTCCTTCAGCTTAAAGGAACAGGCTGTTTTTCTACCATTATTTAAAAACACATGTTGAACAGTAATTTCCTTGCAGCCCTCAATCAAATACAGAATATAGTCTCAAAGCGGGTACCTTAGGGCTCAAGAGGGGGAGCCCCAGGGTTGTCAGGGTGACTCATACCCAGAAGAAAGATCATCTTGGAGTGTATTAACCAGTTTTCACACTGCTGTGAAGGACTGCCCAAGTCTTGGTAATTTATAAAGGAAAGAGATTTAATTGACTCAGTTCCGAAAGACTGAGGAGGCCTCAGGAAACTTACAATCATTGCAGAAGGGAAAGCAAACACATCTTTCTTCACATGATGGCAGGAAGGAGAAGAATGAGAGCCACACAAAGGGGGAAGCCCCATATAAGGCCATCAGATCTTGTGAGAACTTACTATCATGAGAATAGCCTGGGGGAAACTGCCCCCATGATTTAATTACCTCCACCGCATTCCCACCACCACACATGAGATTTGGGTGGGAACACAGCCAAACCATATCATGGGGAAATCCTGGCCTATCATGGAAATCATGGTACTATGATTTTAGATTCCCTTTCTAATCATCGAAAAACATTCTGTAGCCCTGAGGCAGAGTGAACCACCAGAAGAAATAGAAGCTGTCCCAAAGAATTTCAAGTTCCAGGCCCTTGGGTTTGCTTTGGGGAGAAAAGCCTTTATCACACCCTTTTGGTGTAATAAAAAAAAAAAAAAATGTTTGGGAGAGGTTTAGTGCCAGTGCTTCAGGCAGTGCATGTAGGCAGTGGATAAGAGAGAACTCAAAGCTTCTGGGAAATTGGAGGTGTCCCATGCGTGTAAAGGGGAAATTCAAGATGGTATTAAGATGACTCCTTTCTGGCTCGGCGCGGTGGCTCACGCCTGTAATCCTAGCACTTTGAGAGGCTGAGATGGGTGGATCATGAGGTCAGGAGTTCGAGACCTACCTGGCCAAGTTGGTGAAACCCTGTCTCTACTAAAAATACAAAAATTAGCCAGGCATGGTGGCACAGGCCTGTAATCCCAGCTATTCAGGAGGCTTAGGCAGGGAATTGCTTGAACCTGGGAGGTAGAGGTTGCAGTGAACCAATATGATGCCACTGCACTCCAGCCTTGGTGACAGAGCAAGACTCTGTCTCAAAAAAAAAAAAAAAAATACTCCAAGAATTCTCAGGAGAGAGTAAGTACTCAAAAGCCACCCAGTGCAACTTTCCCTCATCCCTCCACTTGCTGGCATCTGCTATTCACTACCATATTCCCTGTTTAAGTCACTTCATTAATCTCCTCACCTCTGTGGCTTCCATCTTAAAATTCTGCTTTTGAGTTTTTGAGCTAGATAGATGTGAGCTGAGATCCTAGCACTTGGCTGTGTGACCTTAGGCAAGTTACTTAATCTCCCTCTTTCCTCCTTTATTAAAATGGCAGTAAGTATATTCACCCTATCAGATAACCAAAAAATACCAGTTTTCTTTCTTTATATTGCTTTTCATGGTGCTCAGAAGCATCTCTGCGGACTTCTCTGAATACTGTGGGCAAACTTTTCTTATGGAACCTAAAATCACCAGAGTCCATCGGTTGTCAAAATTGAATCCTTGACTCTTTTTGACTTTGGCTCCTTCTTTTAACCAGAGTTTGTTTTCCTCTACTGGGAAAATGTTTTGTTTTTTTTTTTTTTTACTTCCATGTTTGCTGCCACTTCACATATTTTAAAGCATCTTTAGGCCATTCTTTAGCTAAATAACATTCCAAGAAGCTATTCTTTAAGCTGGGAATTGATATCATTTATTTGTATTTCTCTGAATTTGCCCTCTGTGTTATCTTTAACTTGACTTTAAATAAAACGTGATATTCATTGAGTTCCTTCCATGTATCAGGTGCTTTTTACAAACATAAAAGTGGCTTTTATCATCATAAAACCAACCCAGTAAATTAGGAGATATAATTAATAAATAGTGTCACTAATTATTATATATTTCACTTTATGACAACAACGTATTTTTGCTGTCAAAGCATAAGGACACTGGATCATTGTCAAAATCCCTAACTTCACTCTGTTGTCCACGCCTGGGGCAAGTCGTATTCTTGAGCAGCTGCAGCCCTAGGCACTCCCTTCCACCTGGAATCAGGGAATCACATATAGGCATAAAGCCTAGGAGGAAGCAATCTGCTCATTTAAGTGACAGCTGACATCAGGAGGCCTTTTGCGCCAGAGCAATGACATGATGACAGCAGTGTCTTTGAAAGATAAATTTCACAACCACATGCAGGATAGATTACCTGAAACTATAACATTTAACCTTTATGCTTACACATCTGGGGGCATGATTTAAAAGCTCATAAATATGATCTGGATTTTAAAGAAGGGACTGGTGAAAATTAAGAATTTCAAACTTCCACCAAAGAAGGTGAAGGATCAGTGTTTTTCCAACTGGCATATGTGTCCTAAATATTTATGTATACAAGTGCATATTGTTAGTGCGGTCACTTGGAAGCCATGTGTGGGCAGAAGATCTGCCATTGCCCTGCCCTTTGGTTTAAAGTTGCAAGAGAATGAAAATTCTCTCCCTGCGTGAGAATCATTCATCTGGCTGCCACCTGAATTACTGTTAAGGAACACATTGAGCTTGACAGATAACCCTGTTCTTAGCCATCCTTCAAGAAAAGCATGAAGGAGCCTTCATGTTTAGACATTTCAGCCAAATTTCTTCCTTCTGACAATGCATGGAACCCAATGTCTTTATTTCCTAATGAAATATTCATATTGGATGTATCTGTGGTTAGAAGAGAGAATAATAAGGAATTATCTTTATTTAATTTCTTAGTCATTCTGGTCTCAGAGAGCAAGCTCGCGGGTTGGGTAATGACATCACCCAAGAAACCTGATATTTTTCCTTGAGTCATAAATACCTCTCAACTTGGCAAACCAATAGCTCCCATTCCCAGGATGACAAATGAGAAAAATAGTTACAATTTCCTTGGATAGTTTTGGATCAAGAAATTCATTATGGGAGGAAGGGCGGTGTTATAGATGTCCCTTCATGGGGGGTAAATCAGTACAATGTGGGACTTCAGGGGAGCAAGGGAATCCAGAGAAGCTATAGGAGATGCTGAAGCAATGTGGCCAGGCCTCATGGGAGGGGAGGACTTGGATTGGGAGTAAAGCCCATGTGTAATCATGTTGGGGAAGCCCGAGAGCAGCCCAAGAGATACAAGTGTATATGTGGCCCTTGGTCAGCCATCTACGAGGCCCTGCTCTTACAAGAAGGGTTTCTGTGGTCCTAAGAGACAATACAACCAGCAGAGGTGTTGTAACCGAGTGAGCGTGAAATCACAACTGAGACAAAGTCTAGGCCAAATTGCAGGGTCTTTATCGCCGGGCAGCCACAGAGGACTTGCGTCTCTCTAACATGGCCCCGAAAGGAGGGTGTCAAGACCTTTTATGCCCGTAAACCACCTCCTGGGCAGAGGTGAGGACAAGGGGCTTTGGACATTCCGTGGGCCAGGGGACTTTGGACATTCCGATTGTTACTTAAGTGGTTCACAGAAGTCAAGATAAGCGTTAGTTTGCACATTGTCTGAGTTGGGTGGAAATTATAGACTTTAGTTACTTATTACAAGTCTTAGTTTTTCTTAAAATGGCACAGGGGTCAAAATGGCATTGGTTTGGACTGTTTGCCTGTCACAGTAGAGTTACAGAGAGCAGTTTCAACGGAAAGCCAAGGTATGGTCGAGGTATGCAGTTTATGGGGCAATTACCATGTCACAAGGAAGAAGATCCTAGACTTTGGGTCCAGAAGGCATTTATTTCAAACCCACCACCATCACTTCTGTGTGAGCTTTGACCTATTACTTACCTTGTCTGAGCTTTGGCAAAATAGGGATAGTAATTCCTACCTCCTGGGGTTGTCGAGAGAATTAGGCAGGGTAACACATAAGGTAAGGTGCCCAGCATGTGGTGAGTGGTCCAGCCATAATAGCTGTCACATATATTCGTGGGTCCTCTGACTACCTAAATCCTTGGGAGATGCCTGAATGCCCTGATTGCATCTGTTTTCCACCTACAACTCATCTGAGACCATGACCCAACATGCCCCAATCTACAGGCTCCACCCAGCAGTCTCCCTTGCTCTGTTTCTAAAATGAATATAACCCCTTTCCAGTTTTTGAAACTTTCCATAGCTAGTCTCCAAGAAAAACCAGGAAAGACTAGCAAAAGAAAACAATTTTTTAAGTGTTGTTTTGTTTTGTTTTTGAGACGGAATCTTGCTCAGTCGCCCAGGCTGGAGTGCAGTGGTACAATCTCAGGCTCACTGCAACTCCTCTGCCTCCAGGTTCAAGTGATTCTCCTGCCTCAGCTTCCCAAGTAGCTGGAACTACAGGAATGTACCACCATGCCCAGCTAATTTTTGTATTTTTAGTAGAGATGGGTTTCACCATGTTGACCAGGCTGGTCTCAAACTCCTGACCTCAGGCAATCCACCCACCTCAACCTCCCAAAGTACTGGGATTACAAGCCTGAGCCACTGCATCCAGCTCTTAAGTTTAAGTAGATACCATTTGCCAATTTTTGCTTTCGTTGTGATTGCTTTTGGTGTCTTTAAAATCTTTGCCAGTTCCCATGGCCAGAATGGTGTTATGCAGCTTGTCTTCCAGGGTTTTTGCAGTTTGGGGGTTTACATGTAAGTCTTTAATCCATCTTAGGTTGATTTTTGTATATGGTTTGAGGAAGGGGTCTGGTTTCAAACTTCTGCATATGGCTAGCCAGTTATCACAGCAACATTTATTGACTAGCGAGTTCTTTCAGTTCTGGGATATTTCATTTGCTCTTCAGCCATTTCCTGGTGAAAACAGCCAATAAGTAAGTCAGGAAAGGGACTACCAGCTGCAAGAAGTGACCTCTGACATCCAGAGGAGGAATGGCAGAGACCTTCTGGTAGTTGGAACCACTTAATATAGAGGTTGACAATCTCTCACACCTCAGAATGTCTCTGAGTCATCAAGAGCAAGGGTCAACAAGTTATAGCCCTTGGGTCAAATCTAGCAAGTAAACCAAATCTAGCATGTGAGTCTAATCCACCTGCCACCTGTTTGTATAAATAAAGTTTTATTGGAACAGCCAAAGCCATAAATGGTCCATGGCTGTTCTCACACTGCAACAATCCAGCAGAGTGGTTGCAACAGAGACCATATGACTGCAATGCCTAAGATATTTACTCTCTGGCTCTTTACAAAAGAAGCTTGCCGACCCCCAATGTAGAGCAGCACCTTTCAAACCTGAATGTGCATAGGAATCACCTTAGGATGCTATTAAACTGCAGATTCTGATTCAGTAGCCGTGGGAAGGTGTGCGAGACTCCTAAAAAGCCCCAGATAATGCCTGTGCTGCTGGTCCATGGGCCACACTTTGAGTAACAAGGGGCCAGGGAATATAATGCTTATTAGTCTTGATTTTTTTAAAAAATGAGGATTATAAAATATACTTTAGAAGGATTCCTATCCAAAAAGCTAAAATAAAAATGCATACAGTTCTAGAGGAAAATTCCAATGAAAGAATGGGGGAGAGAGAATTAATATAACTAAATTCGATAAATGAATTAATGAATATTAGATCCATGCTCAGATCCTGGCTGTAAGATGGCTCCATCAAAGGCCTGCCCCCTAGCAGAGTTTCTGCCTGAAGAACACTAGTATTATTCCAGGTTCTCAGGCCAGGAACCGAGGTCTTCCTTACTTCTCCGCCTTCATTAGGACAGCCACCCTCAATCCAGTTAGCCATTCCTTCAGCATGAGGTTGTTGGCCCCTGCCCTCCACTCTGATTCCATCTCTCTGGTCCAGGCCTCCATCACTTTGCTTCCATCTTAATGCAGTTGTCTGTGTATGTCTCAATCTCCAGTGTCTTCCATCTCTAGTTCATTGCCTGTGTTTGCCAGACATCTTCTGAAAAGAGCTTTTCAGCATGCCGTTTCCCACTCGAGAGTCTTTAGATTTAAGATCCCACACTTTGGCTGCTAGCCTTTTCTCACATCATGTCTTCCCACTCACCCAGTAGGTCCTCTCAGCCATCCCTGGAGATTGCCCAATGATATCTAAGAAGCCCATGGATTCCCCAATGTTGTAATTCATTTATACAGATTTTAAAGCATTTTCTCCAACATTTTGGAAATACAAGCTCTGCATATTTCACCTACCTTTTTTTTGGATGTTCCATAAAAAACTTTTAAGAAATGAAATCATGCCTTAACAACATGGCAGAAACCTGCACAGAAGAGCCCAGTGAATATGTAGTCAGCCTGGATCTCTGAGTCCACCCTTCTTGTGTTTCTCAACAATCATTTTTTTTTTAATGTTGAATCACTGCTTCCTGTACTTAAACTGGTTGCTTAGGTGAGTACCCTCTTACAAAGGCATCGAGGTGCCATCTTGTGGAGAAAAATGCAAACAGGCACATTTGGCTGTGCATTAAGGGAAGTGACAAGGATGCCAGCGTGAATCTCCATCATTGCCTTTCGGCCATGAGGACGGTCCCCTGAGAGCCTTCTGGCTGTGACCTGCATCGGTAGACTCAGGCCATCTGTGCTCAGGAAGCCCTGTAAATCAGGCCAGTGTGCAAGCAGCCTCCATCCTGGATCAGAGTTCATCAACCCACCTCGCTATTGTCTTTTTGCTGATAATCTGCCTTCCAGAACTCCACCCTATAGGGTGCAGGCAGTATCTCTCTGCTCCATTCTGCGAGGAACTTCCTATTCTTGACCTCCTTAGCAGCCCAAAACCACAGCTTCTAACAGACCCATCCCACATGGTTTTTTCCTGCTGCCAGCCCCTCCTGGGACACTAAAAAATTACAGTAAAATCTGGCCAGATAGATTATAGTCTCTTTAAACACAATTCACCATACGGCTCTACACATTAAAAGTAAAGTAAAAGTCTAGAGGTTTCTAGTATTCTACACAAAAATATGGCTATCTTACTTTTATAATAGAGCAGTTACCACTGTCAAAAGCTATTTCAGGCCTCTTTCCTCCTTCTCCCATTTCAATTCATGGAGAAGGAAGATTATGAAAGTAAAGCATTAGAATTTTAGAGTTTGGGATACCGCCCCCCTCCAGAGAATGATGACCCTCGTGGAATTGGGGGAGGTGGTAATTAATTATCTTACAGAATACGATGTTTACCCCTCAGGACTCCTTTCTTCAGATTTGTAAACATAGCTACAGTTGATTCTTACCCAGTTTTATCATACAAGAGCGCCAACATTTTCTTCCAGCTGAGTTCCGTGGTAAGATGCTATCCTATTATGAACTAGGATGAGGTACTGAAAAGTGACAGCCATAAGCTTTTAAAACCAGATCACTCGTTTTACAATTGCTTTCATTTAGGAAGCCAGAATACCTTTTATCCTATGGACCATTTCTTCTCCTGAAATGAATGGCATTGTCAATTTGATCTCCACTGATTCCTGTTTCCAATTTAATTTTGTCTATATA
Source organism: Sapajus apella (assembly GCF_009761245.1). Classification (NCBI taxonomy): domain Eukaryota; kingdom Metazoa; phylum Chordata; class Mammalia; order Primates; family Cebidae; genus Sapajus; species Sapajus apella. The sequence goes on from NW_022436995.1 coordinate 12,425,386, forward strand.
AAGCAAATTTCCCTCCCTTTAAATATGGCAGGATTCTTCATATCAGGGCTATATCTCTTTTTAAAAGAAAAAAATTGGCACCGGAAGGGACCTTAGAGATAAACCAGTTCAAAGAACAAGTTGGTCCTGTAACTTTGATCTTTTGATTCCTCAACCAGCTGCTCTTTGATTCAACAAATGCTTATTAAGCACCTACTATGTCCCAGGCACTGCGCTCTTTGCAATGCATAATCCTACTCATGCTGAAATTAAGCCAAGAGGCAATCTTGAAGAACTCAAGAAGGTTATTGGATAGTTTGATAGCAGTAAGGAACTATTTTTAGAAACTGAATAATTAAGTGTCCTTTGCTCATTAGCTTCTCTGACATTTACAAAAGCTGTGTGTGCACTTCTGTGAAATTGCCATCGTTTTAAAGCTTTCTGGGGAATCTGTCATGTGTTCCTAGGTGTCCCATGAGCTTTGGAATAAACAGCAGTGATTTGCAACTGAGGGTGATTTTGCATCCAGGGTAACATTTGGCAATGTCTGGAGACATTTTTGTTTGTCACACTGAGAGTGAGGGATGCTTCTGGCATCTAGTGGGTAGAAGCCAGGGATGCTGCTAAACATTCTACAGTGCATAAGGCAGCCCCCACAGGAAAGACCTTTCAGGACCAAAACGTTAGTAGAGCTGAAGCTGAGAAGCCCTCACCTTGAGGACGAAGAGCAGGCAGGAGGGTGAGAAGCTAGGCTTCTAAACCCTAACAGTCCTTCAATCAAAGCAGGTCTGCTCTTCTTTTACATGGCGGAGCCTTGTATTTCCACATGAGATTTTATTTGTGAAGTATCTTTTTTTTTTTTAACTTAAAAAAAAAAGTTGAAGACTACTGCGGTAGAAGACAACTCTCTGCCTTCTGTTTTGCAATTGAGTCATTTTAGAACAAATCAACTGGGTGTATATGATGCAGGATGAGGGCCATTAGGGGTAGATTTGGAAGCATCTACCTGAGCATTGGTTTTGGCTGCACAGGACTCTGCCCATCTCCCTCTCAACATTTACAGACAATATTGAAGTGATTTGATTGTGTTCGACTTTCAATTTAGACCAGGGTTGGCAATTGTTTTCTGTAAAGGGCCAGATCTAAATACTTCATACTGTTTGTGTTGCAACCACTCAATCTTCTGCTGGGGCACAAAAGCAGCCATAGACAATAACTAAACAAATGGGAGTGTTTGTGTTCTAATAAATCTTTATTTATAAAAACAAGTTGTAGGCCAGATTTGGCCTACTAGCTATAGTTTTCTGACCCCTAATTCAGATTGTAAATAGGAACCTTGTTTGTTTTACCTTCATGTCTCTGCTGCCTACCACTGCATTGGCACATAGTTGAGGTTGGCTCAGGAAACATTTACTGAACTATAGGGAAGGTCAGTTTTACAGACATAAGTGTTAGAAGATTTTAATGAGAATAACAAGTGGAAAAAGATCCACCCAGAATAGATTAACTGTTTCCTTATGTTGAACATTTAGGATGTTTCCAATTTTTTATTATTAATAATACTGTGATGAGCCCTTCATACAGAAACTGTTGGCCTGATTTCTTATCATTTCCTAGCATAAATTCCTATAAGAATTTGCTGGATCAAATTGTCTATATTGCTAAATTGCTTTCCAGGAAGGTGGTATTGATCTACATTCCTAACAGTAATAACAAGGAGATATTTATCATATGCAAAGAATTTCTTTCAACAGAATGTCATGAATAAACGTTTTGGCATCCACATGCGTTTCCATGAATTAGCACACTGTAAATATAAGTAAATTGGTGTCAGCTACTAATCACTTTAATATTCTCCCATACTGTTCTACCAGCATGATTATTAAGGCACATTGTTTTACCTTTGGGGGTCATCTAGCCAAACAGTTGAGGTTACCCTATCTCATGTGTTTATTGAGCACACACAGACACATCTGCTTCCCATTAGGGGATCAGAACCTCCACTATCTGAATGCCTGGCACCAGCCTACCCTGCCATGATGGACAGAGGCCTCCTCCCTGTGAAATTCACCTCCAAATATGTCATCCAGATTGCTTATTTCCCTCAGGAAATTTCGTTCAGGTTAATTCTGGCACACAATTGGGGGTAATTCTTGAGCAATTTCTCCTGTGATGGCTTGCAATGCGTAAAATTTTCCTACAATGAATTACAAAAATCACTGGAAAAAAACACAAAGGACATCTGATGGTTATCCACTTGTCTTTGTAACAGCAAGAAATATCTGTTTTGTACTGCAGTACATGATGAGCAAGAAACATAAAATAAAGGTAGATCAGAGATCTACCTAGATCAGCAAGGCTCTTGCTGGTCCTTTTCAATAGGTGCTGTTTGAGCAGTGAGAACAGTGAAGCTATGTGAGGTGTCTTGACTTTATGGCTGTTTTGTTTTGTTTTGTTTTGCTTTTTGCTCTCAAAGTTTTCTGAATTTGACCAAATGAAGAAGAGAACACTTCTGACTAAGAAGTAGTAGAAAGTGTTATAGAAATAGGGGAGGGTCTGGGTGTTTACATGATGATCGGATTTACTTAAAAGTGGGTAGACTTCAGACAAAATCAAATACATGAAGACAATGATGACAAAACCCAGCATTTTCTGAGAAGCCACCATATTGCAGCATTCTGTAAGTACCTTCTGTGTCTGCTTCATTTGATTTTCCCAACAGTCCTAAGACGTAGCTGCTCCATCCCCATCCAGACAGAAAAAAATCCTTGGGCTCAGAACAGCTTATCAACATGTCCAAAGACAGTACTCATCGGTGGCAGAGACAGCACAAGAACGAAGGCTCTCCTGCCCACCCCAAGCACCCCCTGAGGATACTGCAATGGTACCTCTGAAAGAGTCTAGACATAGGTCAGCACTAAGTCATCCGTCTCAGTGAACAATTGATCAGCCTCCTGATGCACAAACCAGAATTCAGGCCAGATTCATTTCTGAACATTGTCCTTGACAAGAAGATCTGGATGATGGTAGAAGTGTTTTCAGCAGCTACTTCAAAGAGAAGTGACTAACCCAACATCATACAGCAAGCCAGGGACTGGGCCAGGACTGCACCCCAGGTTTTCTGGTTCCCAGTCCAACATTCTTTTTATTATTCTAAACTGTTTCTCCTGGTAAATGACATCAGCTAGTGATTATAACTAATGATTATACGACTGCGTTTTGGAGGAAAATATCAGCTGCCTTAAACAAATTCATGGCACGTAATCTATATATGTGATAATAGTTCATGAAACACCAGATAAGTGCATCTAAAAAATGATAAATACAAACAAGACCTGTTCTTAGCAGTATTATACTGATGTCAATGGCATACATGGTTTTGACAAATTACTTTGGTTATGCAAGATATTATCATTAGGGAAAGCTGGGTGAAAGGGCATCAAAACTCTCTGCACTCTTTTTACAACTTCTTTTGAGTCTTAAACTATTTCAAAATAAAACGTTATAACAATAAGAAAGTAATGTAATAGGAAGATCGGCTAGAATATGTATTCACATGCGTGTGTAAAGTATAATGTTAAAAGAGCCAGTGTAAGAGAGACACATAATGGGGTTGGTCCCTCATAACCCTGCAAGAAGAGAAAACCAGAGTCACTAGTTCTAGGCCAGGCTCTCTCCAGTCTTCATGGTAACCATGCTTTGAACTCGTTCCTCTGCACGTAGGTCACTGCCACCATCTACTCCTTCAGCAAAGCTAGAACCCTCAGCATGACCTCTGACCCTTTGACCTCCAACTTTTACCTAATGGTTAAAAACATGGGCTTTGGTCTGGGAGCTGTGTTTCTATCCCAGTTCTACCTATTATTAGCATTATGGCCTTGGGCAAATTACCTAACCTGTCTTCTAAGTCTTAGTTTCCTATAAATTTCAGCAATCTCACAGACGGATTTTTAGGATTAAATGGCAAAACATATGTGTTCAGAGGACCTAGAAGATAGTAAAGACTCTGTAAATGCGAGACACGATGTTGCGAAAGATGGCAAGGAGGAGGATGAGGACAGATACAAAGACCTGTTCATTGTGCATCCCAGCATCTCTCAAATCCCTTCACTCCATCCCCATTCCCCTCATTCAGGCTGGGATATTGCAACATCCTCCAGACTCCATGTACCTAATTGTTAATTATCGACTAAAGGAGATTCGATCCTGTCCAGCACAACATAGAGTATACAGGGGTTCCTCATTGCCTGATAGCTTATGATTATCTGTGTGTGTGTGTCTGATCACTCCTCTCAGACTCAGATTCCCAAAGGCACGACCTGTGTCTGATTCAGCTTGGGATCTCCTGGGCAGCCTTTTCAGTGTAGCCACTCAACGACGTCAGTGATGAAATACATCTTTACGTGTTTCAATCTTGTCATGGCAGGTCCTTCTTGTCATTCAGATCCTAGTCCAGAGGTCATTCCCCAGCCACACCCTCCTAGACACACAATCCAAATCGTCCGTCGTTACATCATCAGATCTTCACAACAGCCCTGTGCAGGAGAAGGGACCTTTGTCGTGTGTGTAATTTGCCTTTGGCCTCAGCTAAAAATGAAGGTCTTGAATATATGCTGTCTCCCTAGTTCTCATTCTGGAGTTGTCTCTCTTGCTTTGTGAAGTAAAGGAGAGATACTTGGTAACTCCATGGGAACTCAGTCTCAGAGGTGTGGGTAGCCACTAGAACACTGAAGAGTGCTCCTAGTATGTCCTAAGGAAGCTATTGATCGTGGCTCCTGGGAGACAGGCTGTCACCTTTAGTTCTTGGCACCCTGTGCAGCCCCATGCTTCACTGAAACCAACCTCCGGGATCCTTGGACATCTACCAGGAAAAACTCTTGCAGCTTTTCCTTCCCATGTCCAGACCGATCCAGAGCAACCATGCTGTGCAGGAAATCTGGTGGGGGTGGGTCCATCGAATTGTGCAGTGCATTTTAATATAACGTCTGATTCTCAAGATCAAGTAACATTTTGTTTGAGTCTACGGTTGTCTGAAGTTATCTGTGCTTGTGTAATTTCCTTGTGACAGCTCCATTCTAACTGGGCTGGGGCTGAGGATTAATATGATTAGTGCGACATCTGTTCCGTCTTTGGCGACTCTCATTCATTCTTGAAATATCCCTTACACCCTAGTTACAGGAGAGAGACTCCCTGGACGGCTCATTGTCCCCACTCTAGGTAAGGCCCGCTCCACACTGCAACCATTGTTATCACTAAAAAGCAAGTCTGAGCGTGGTTCTCCCCTTCTTCAGACGTCTGGGGGTTGCTCATGCCATAGGATGAAACTCTAATTCTTCAATCCGGCAAACAAGATTCTTGACAAATTCAGCTGAACTCTCCAGCCTCGTAGCATCCCTCCCAGCAGCCTTGCGCTTCAGCTGTGTCTTTCTGCGTTCTTTCCTACCTGTGTACACATCGTTCCCTGTATCTGAAGGACCCCACTGAGAATGAGCTCAGTCTAGACAAGCCGAGGCCAGGGGTAGCAGCAACAGACTGAAAGTTGGGAAGGGAGGGAGTGTGAGATGTTGCTAGACAGGGTAGGCAATGGGTGTTGACCAGCTCTCCTGTCCACCTTCCCCCTTGGTGACAGTCAGAGGTATCTCCCTGATTCAGTTGGAATCTTGCCTTGATGACATGGGTTCTATTGAAAACCCCTGTTGGTAACATTTCGTTGTTGTTTCAAAGCAAGGGAGAATTCAAGGGGCTGGGGCTATGGAAATCATGCATGGAAAACATTTTCCTTATTTTTTCTGCTAAAATGGTGCATGGGGCAGGGTGAGAAAGATTTGAGGGAGGAGAAATACATAGCAAACATGGCATTTGGAAAGGCTAATTGGATGTGGATGAACATACAGAGATGTTCTGTTACTGTCAGAGATAGTGTTTTACAGAGATGCTATTTGTGAAGCGAGACCAGTCATTACGGATGGGTTAATGTGCACGGGGGAATATGGAAGCAATAACGCAGAAGGGCAGTGCCTGCAGAAAGGTTTCAATCAGCCATGCAGCTAGAGGGGAAGGAATGGGCACCTTTTGATTTGACTCTGCCCACAGGGTTTGACCTACATGAAGAGACCCAGTGTTGCATAACAAAATCAAAAGCGGACTTTGACGGGTTTGCTGGCCGCCTTGCCCCTGAGATGTGGACTGATCATTGCGGTTAGCATTCAAGAACAAGAACAAGCCTGTGATTTGGAGAGCATGTGTCTCAACAATTAGAATACCATTCTGATTTCAACTATCTTTCCATATCCTCATAACCCAGTGAATAATCCTGTGCTCACAGTATTTCATCGTCCAAACCATAATCAACTCACTTCCATCTGCGCATGGAAAAGTGACAGAATTCTTTGTTCAGAATGGGAGTCCCAATTTTAGACTCAGGAAACATGATCCTGAGCCCTGTGAGGTCAGGCGTGGGAAGCTGCAGAAGTGAGAAAAGATTTCATGAAGATTATTCCATTTTGTTTTAATGGTTCATTTTTGTCGTTGTTGTTTTGAAATAGGGTCTGTTCTGTTGCCCAGGCTGGAGTGCAGTGGTGCAATCATAGTTCACTGCAACCTCATACTCCTGGCCTCAAGCGATCCTCCCACCTCAGCCTTCTGAGCAGCTAGAATTTCAGGTGTGTGCCCCCACACCTGGTTAATTTTTTTTTTTTTTTTTTTTTTTTTTTTTGTAGAGACTGGATCTCACTGTGTTGCTCAGGCTGGTCTCAAAGTCCTGAGTTCAAGCGATCCTCCTGCCTCAGCCTACTAAAGGGCTGGAATTACAGACATGAGCCACCATGTCTGACCCAAAGTTTAATTTCCATACTCAAAATAAAATGATTGGAGCGGAAATACGAATGTGGAGGAAGAGATAACACCAAAAGATCTTAGAATGAGTTGTGGGAAGATTCCTTTTGTGAGGGGAGGGGAATTCAGGAAAGTCATAATTCCTTTATACACTGATGAGACTGGCTCTGCAAAGCAAGGGAGAATTCATGGCACTCCATGATTTACCAGGTTATCATCCTGTTTGTTCATGTTTCTGGCGCTTGCTTACCTTCGTCCTTCTGCTCTGGGAAAAGGGCTCTGGAGTAACCAAGCAAAAGTCCTGCCTCTCAGGTCTCTACAGCCACAGTTACCAGTAGAGGTTCAGCTCTCAGACAATTTAGTTTCCTAAGAAACTGGTCCAGGGAACACTACTTTTGGAGGCACTTTGCTAAGTGTAGCATCTATAAGAAGACTTGGGGGCAAATTCCAGTTTCAGATGCGGTGCTTGTCATGATTCCAAAGAGATTCTTTATTTAAAAATCCCAGCACAGGCTGGGTGCAGTGGCTCATGCCTGTAATCCCAACACTTTGGGAGGCTGAGATGGGTGGATCACAAGGTCAAGAGATTAAGACCATCCTGGCCAGCATAGTGAAACCCCATCTCTACTAAAAATACAAAAATTAGCCGGGTTTAGTGGTGCATGCGTGTAGTCTCAGCTACTCAGGAGGCTGAGGCAGTAGAAGTGCTTGAACCCAGGAGGCAGAGGTTGCAGTGAGCTGAGATCATGCCACTGCACTCCAGCCTGGTGACAAAGCGAGACTCCGTCTCAAAATAAGTAAATAAATTCCAGCCCAGACCATCCTCTCCCCTCCCATAGTCCAACAGGGATTTGCAGAGCTTGCTGTACAACCTGTTTAAGTAAATTTCTAGCCTCTAACATCTTCTCCCATCTTTTTCCCGGCGTTATTTTTCTCCTGATCATTTACCACCACCAAACAAACTGTTTTATTGTCTGTGGCTTTAATCTGTGGCCCCCACCCCACTCCTAGAATATACATTTCATAAATAGCAAGAAAAGGAGTTTCTTGCCCAGAGAGCTTCTCCCCTCCTTCCTTCTGCATGCTCCTGATTCATACTATAAGAGTCTTTTGTTTTCTGCCTTTTTGCAGAACATTGGCTGTGATGACTACCTAGGCTCTGACAAAGTCGTGGACAAATGTGGGGTGTGTGGAGGAGACAATACGGGCTGTCAGGTTGTGTCGGGCGTGTTTAAACATGCCCTCACCAGCCTGGGCTACCACCGCGTCGTGGAGATTCCCCAGGGAGCCACGAAAATCAACATCACGGAGATGTACAAAAGCAACAACTATTTGGGTAAGCTTGGTCTTTTTCCAGAGAAAGCCATCTGTCCCTGCCAGGTGATGTATTCCTTCAGAACTGTGAGACAGACACAGCAGTGTCTGGGAGTCCTGGGGCATGCGGAGGGTGTCCCTGAGGAATGCCAAGGCACCACCTGGCCTGCGCCTTGAAATGAGAAGTTTGGGTGAATAATGTTAAAAAAAAATTTTAAAAAAGGTCCTTCTTGCAAATAAGCAAATAAATATTTAGTATCTATACATTTAAACCAGGCTTTGCTTCTCCCAAGAGAAACATGGTTATAAAGTGGATAGCAGACCAAATTGTTGCGCTGAGATGGGAGAAGCTCTTTGTAAAGCCCAGAGACCCGCCAGTGTTTGTTCTGTCAGGATTTGAGGTGGCCAGGGACAATTGAACCTATCTATACCTTCACTCCCCGGAGGTCTAAAGCAAAGCCGTTTTTCTCTTCTTTCTGCTTCATCTGCCTGGGGCAGCAGACATATACATGTAGTAGTGTGCATGTCTTCTGAAAAGCTGTGGAATCCTCCAGCAATCAATTTGGACAATATCATCAATATTGAGAGGCCATTTGTAACCCGTTGTTCCACAAAAGATCTTTTTTGATACTTCCTTCTGGACTTTCGAGCTATTTGCATTCCATCTGATACAAACCACAAAGCAGTAGAGCAAATCCTTTGGGTTTATACTAGTAATGGAATTGCAGCCCTAATGGCCATCAATGATAGACTGGATAAAGAAAATGTGGCACATATACACCATGGAATACTATGCAGCCATAAAAAACGATGAGTTCATGTCCTTTGCAGGGACATGGATGAAGCTGGAAACCATCATTCTCAGCAAACTGACACAAGAACAGAAAACTGAACACCACATATTCTCACTCATAAGTGGGTGTTGAACAATGAGAACACATGGACACAGGGAGGGATAAACCACAAACCAGCTGAACAAATTACTGTTTGTTTTTGTTTTTTGGGGGACGGAGTCTTGCCCTGTCACCCAGGCTGGAGTACAGGGGTGTGATTTCAATTCATTTCAGCCTCCACCTCCCAGGTTCAAGCGATTCTCCTTCCTCAGCCTCCCAAGTAGCTGGGACTGTAGGCGTGCACCACCACGCCCAGCTAATTTCTGTATTTTTAGTAGAGATGTGGCCACCCTGCTCTCAAACTCCTGACCCCAAGTGATCCACCCGCCTCGGCCTCCCAAAATGCTGGGATTACAGGCATGAACCACCGTATGTGGCCTTGAACAAATTACTTTTTGAGAATTTCTAATTCATGTAAAGATGTACAAATCAGTTAACAAAATAATATAAGGGAGGCGTTTTTAAAAGTTATTTAATGAATAGCAGTATGCATTTTTTTTATTTTATTATACTTTAAGTTCTGGGTACATGTGCAGATTGTGCAGGATTGTTACCTAGGTCTGCACATGCCATGGTGGTTTGCTGCATCCATCCCCTCCACCATCACCCATGTTAGGTATTTCTCCTAACGTTATCCCTCCTCAATTCCCCCACCCCCTGTATCCCTCCCCTAGCCCCCCCGCCCCCCACCGGCCCCCGTATGTGATGTTCCCCTCCCTGTGTCCATGTGTTCTCATTGTCCAACACCCACTTATGAGTGAGAACATGTGGTGTATGGTTTTCTGTTCTTGTGTCAGTTTGCTGAGAATGATGGTTTCCAGCTTCATCCATGTCCCTGCAAAGGACATGAACTCATCGTTTTTTATGGCTGCATAGTATTCCATGGTGTCTATGTGCCACATTTTCTTTATCTATTCTATCATTGACGGGCATTTGGGTTACAATCCCATTACTGGGTATATACCCAAAGGATTATAAATCATTCTATTATAAAGACATATGCACATGTATGTTCATTGCAGCACTGTTTACAATAGCAGTATGTATTTTTATCTTTTAATTATTTAATTGAACAGGAACTTACCTAACACAAAATTATGTGTTAGGCACTATTTTTAGTGTTTTTCATGCATTCAACCTTTGAATTCTCTCAACTGGGGAAAGGAGCTATTCCCATCCCCACTTTACATATAACAAAGCAGGCACAGAGAGATTGTGGACCTTGCCAAGGTCACAGTGCCATAATGAGGTGGAGCTGGGGTTCAAACCCAGGCAGTCTATCTCCAGGTGTGGTAGTCTATCAAGAGATGATACCCATGGGCAGCCTTGGAACCTGAGTCCCTGTGGTGTGCCACTGGCCGTGAAGTAGTCAGTGGCTGCAGCAGTTGAAAGACTATTAAGTCTGCAACTTTCAAATATCAGGATACCCAGAAGTTAACTCCAGACCCAGGAACTCCATATTCTGCTGCTCTTCCTTCCCCGTCTAGTCAAATGCAGCCAAAACGAACTTGGTTTTATTGAGGGGAGGAGGAAGGGATGGCAGATGAGACTCTGAGACAAACCCAATCTAAGAAAAACTGTTCAATTTGCTCTGGCAAACCCAGGAGCCATCAAAGTGGCAGAAAACCTAGTTTCTCAGTGAGTGCTTTGTATATTCTTTTCAATAGTGAAAAATAGCGTTTGTGTGTCTCCTCCTTTCTTTTGTGCTACTGTGAGATCACATCTTCTTAAACATCCTGCCTCCTAGAATGGGAATGTTCTTCTGGGGATTATTTGAAGTGTAATCGTGTTTAAATGTCGCTTTTTATTAGCATAATGTTGCTTTTAGTACATTTTCCCTGGCTATAGTTAGTTCTATTCAGCAAGCAGTTTTCAAGCTGTGCCCCCTAAAGAAAAAATAGATATTCTGGGCAAATATCCACTGGATGTCTAAATAGAGGAAGCTCTCACAGCTTTGGTGTTTTCATCTGGAGTATGAGAATAAGAATCTTCATCTTACAAGTAGTCATGAGTTTCAATAGGATAACATATATTTAGGACCCCGCAGAGCCCCTAACTAGGCAGTTGACAAATGTTCATTCCCTTTATTTTGTCTCAGAGGGCTTGTCAGTTTTGATTCCATCAAAATTGTGGAATAAACATTTCCTCTTTCCCTAAAAAGGATGTAGGGAAGGCAGAGGGAAAATGGAAGTACCAAGAGTCAGTGGGGGTGGGGCATGGTAGTTCGTGTCTATAATCCCAGCGCTGTGGGAGGCCAAGGCAGGAGGACGGCTTGAAGTCAGGAGTTCAAGACCAGCCTGCACAACATCAAGTGAGACCCTCATTTCTCCAAAAAAATTTTAAAAACAGCCAGATCTGGTGACACATGCCTGTAGTCCTAGCTACTTGGGAGGGTTAGGCATGAGGATTGCTTGGGCCTAGGAGGTCAAGGCTTCAGTGAGCTGTGATCGTGCCACTGCACCCCAGCTGGGGCGATAGAGCAAGACACTATCTCAAAAAAGAAAAAACTAAATGGAGAAGTGATTCAAAAAGTCAAGTTCAGCTTCCTACACCCAGAGGTCAGTGGGGTACACATGAAATCAGTAGCATCCATGGCAATATTACATGAGGTCCTGTGGGCAAAGGAGAGAGCAAAAACGAAAGAGAAGGCTCTAGTGAAAGGAGATTCCAGAGGTGACGAACAGAGATTCCTTCTATAGCACTTACGTCACCTGGGGTGCTTTATGTGTTCTCCTCTTTTTTTTTTTGTTTGTTTGTTTTTTTGAGACAGTTTCGCTCTTGTTACCCAGGCTGGAGTGCAATGGCGCGATCTCGGCTCACCGCAACCTCCACCTCCTGGGTTCAGGCAATTCTCCTGCCTCGGCCTCCTGAGTAGCTGGGATTACAGGCACACGCCACCATGCCCAGCTCATTTTTTGTAGTTTTAGTAGAGACGGGGTTTCACCATGTTGACCAGGATGGTCTCAATCTCTTGACCTCATGATCCACCCGCCTCGGCCTCCCAAAATGCTGGGATTACAGGCGTGAGCCACCGCGCGCGACCTCTCCTCTTTTTTAAAAAATGATCTATAATTCATATGCCATAAATTTCATCCTGTTGAAGTGTTCATTGGTTAGAATGGTCTTTTTCTCTTCACAGGTGTTCTCTTTACCTAACCCACTGTTCCTGCAGAATGAAGTCTGTATATTTCAAAAGTAAACATACATGGGATTGCTTCAGATCATGTAGAAACAATTAGCAGGTGTATCTAGCTATTTTTGGACTCTTGACAACTGTGTTTTACACTGTACATTGCACACGCTGAAGCCTTTTCCAAAGAGATATGTGGTGGGTTTCTCCACAGTTTTCTAGGTAGCAGTGAAGGTTCTGATTTTCTTACCTTGTGAGTTCTGGCGATGTAAACTGTATTTTCTATAAAATTTGACTTGATACACAAAATTTACTCAGCTATTTGTGAAAGTTTGATCTGCTGAATAGGCAATAGAGAGGAAATTAATAGTTCACATTTGTATCTTTGCATTAAAGATTGCACAGCTTAAAAAGTTTTTTTTAGTTTCTTGTTGTTTCCAGAATTACCTTTAGTGATTTGTAATGCAAATAAAACTTTCCCTGTGAAATAGTTGGTATTTTTTAAATGACTGACTCCCCAGTAACAATAGAAAATAGGTTTCTATGAGAAAGGCAGACTTGTTTGATTGATTGATTCATTGATTGATTGATCGATTGAGATGGACTCTCTTACTGTCACCCAGGCTAGAGTGCAATGGCGCGATCTCAGCTCACTGCAAACTCCACCTTGCAGGTTCAAGCGATTCTCCAGCCCCAGCCTCCCAAGTAGCTGGAATTACAGGCATCTGCCACCACATCCAGCTAATTTTTGTATTTTTAGTAGAGACGAGGTTTCACCATGTTGGCTAGGATGGTCTCCATCTCTTGACCTCTGATCCACCCACCTCAGCCTCCCAAAGTGCTGGGATTATGGGCGTGAGCCACTACGTTCAGCTCAGACTTATATTACTAATGCTGAAGATGATGATTTAATCACCTCATTTTGTTTTATTTTTTACTTTTATTTTAGGTTCAGGGGTATGCATACAGCTTTTTATATAGGTAAACTCATATCACAGGGAGTTTTTGTACAGATTGTGTCACCCAGGTACTAAACCTGGTACCCAATAGTTATTTTTTCCAATTCCCACCCTCTCCCACCCTCAAGTAGGCCCCAGCGTCTGTTGTTTCCCTCTACGTGTCCGGGTCTTCTCATCATTTAGCTCCCGTTTGGAGTGATAACATGTGGTATTTGGTTTTCTGTTTCTGTGTGGTTTTCGAAGGATAACAGCCTCCAGCTTCATCCATGTTCCTGCAAAAGACATGATCCTCTTCTTCTTGATGGCTGCATAGTATTCTGTGGTACCATGTACTATATTTTCTTTCTCCAATCTGTCATTGTTGGACATTTAGGTTACTATCATGAATAGTGTGCAGTGAACATATGTGTGCACGTGTCTTTATGGTAGGATGATTTATATTCCTTTGGGTATGTACCTGGTAAGGGATTGCTGGGTCAAATGGTATTCTGTTTTTAGCTCTTTGAGAAATCACCACGCTACTTTCCACAGTGGTTGGAAAGCATTTACACTTCCAGCAACAATGTTTAAGTGTTCCCTTTTCTCTATAACTTTGCCAGCATCTGTCATTTTTTGACTTTTTAATAGTAGCCATTCTGACTGGTATAAGATGGTATCTCGTTGTGGTTTTGATTTGTATCTGTCTAATGATTGGTGATACTGAGCTTTTTTTGCATATGCTTGTTGGCCATACGTATGTCTTCTTTTGAAAAGTACATCTTCTGTTGATGTCTTTTGCCCACTTTTTAATGGAGTTGTTTTCTTCTTATAAATTTGTGAAAGTTCCTTTTGATGCTGAATATGAGACCTTTGAAGTATAGTTTGCAAATATTTTCTCCCATTCTGTAGGGTGTCTGTTTACTCTGTTGACAGTTTCTTTTGCTGTGCAGATGCTCTTAAGTTTAATTAGACACCATTTGTTAATTTTTGCTTTTGTTTCAGTTGCTTTTAGCAACTTGATGGTGAAATCTTCCCTAGTTCCTGTGTCCAGAATAGTGTTACCTAGGTTGTCCTCTAGGGTTTTATAGTTTTGGATTTTACATTTAAGTCCTTAATCCATCTTGAGTTGATTTTTGTATATAGCATAAGCAAGGGGTCCAGCTTCAGTCTTCTGCATATGGCTAGCCAGTTCTCCCAACACCATTTATTGAATAGGGAGTCCTTTTTCCATTGCTTGTTTTTGTCAGCTTTGTTGAAGATCAGATAGTGGTATGTGTATGGCCTGATTTCTGGGCCTTAGTCCTCTATTCTGTTCCATTGGTCTGTGTGTCTGTTTTTGTACCAGTACCACTTTGTTTTGATTACTGTAGCCCTGTAGTATAGTTTAAAGTCAGGTAAGGTGATGTTTCTAGCCCTGTTCTTTTTGCTTAGGATTGCCTTGGGTTTTGGGGCTCCTTTTTCTATTCCATATGAATTTTAAAATAGCTTTTTCTAGTTTTGTGAAGAATTTCATTGGTAGTTTGATAGGAATAACATTGAATCTGTAAATTGCTTTGGGCAGTATGGTCATTTTAATTATATTGATTCTTCCCACCCATGAACATGGAACGTTTTTTCATTTGTTTGTATCATCTCTTATTTCTTTGAGTGGTGTTTTGTAATTCTAATTTCAGAGATCTTTTACCTCCCTGGTTAGCTGTATTCCTCAGTATTTTATTCTTTTTGGATCACCTTATTCTAAAAGATTTTCTAAAGCCCTCAATATTTAAATGAGCATCCCTAGGATTCTCTCTTTTTTTTTTTTTTTTTAACTTTTAAGTTCAAGGGTACAAGTGCAGATTTGTTACATAGTTAAACTTGTGTTATGGGGGTTTGTTTACAGATTATTTTATCACCCAGGTAGTAAGCCTAGTACCCACAAGTTATTTTTCCTGAACCCTCCTCCCACCCTGGGCTTCTCACTTAGTTAATAATAGTAGTCATACCACACATATGTAATATTTTAATCTCCAAAGCATTTTCAGATAATGGCCTTCTGATCTTTAACACTGGACATTATTTATTAATACTTTGCTTGTTTCAAAAAGCTTTAGACTTTCTAAAGATATAATTATAGAGTTAAAATATGAAAATTGAAATTTAAAACTTAAAACTAAATAGAAAAAGGAGGCCTGTATACCAGAAATCTTGGCTGCCATATTTATAGTGATGGTACATTAAAGTTAACTCTGAGTTTCTGGCTTAATTTAGTTTGACCATTAAGGCCTAACCTACTAGACTCAGATGCTGAAGGCCATTGGTCTGGCCCCTTCCCTGCCATAACTCATAGGAGGAGTGGCCCATGTAGAGCTGGAGGAAGAGGCCAACTCACCACAATGCTTCTTTTCTCTGAACAAAGCTACAGAAACCATAACATTTAATGTTGCACATATTTCAGGAGATAAGATGTTTATTCGTCTCATTTGAGATTGTAAACTAATGAAACTCTGCAGAGTTGAGCTCCAAATTTCTGTTTATTTGAATTTGTTTACATGCTCCAAAATATAGACTGTTTCATGAGTTCTAGAGTCCTAGATCTTTTTTTTTTAATGGGAAAGACTTTAGAACTCCCATGTCTATTGTAAGCTATGAATTCTTTTGTATGTAAATTATTCTGAACTCTCCCGTTTAGGGAAAAGAAGTTTAATTGTATTTAAATGATTGACATTTTGTATTACTTGCCTTTTTCTTAATAAAAGATATTGTAAAATTGTTTTAGCTGAAATATCAAAGTTTGGCATAGTTCCGTGAGTTCAGTTTACTAATGTCATTTTACAACAGTTAAGAAATCAGACATAAAAGCATACCAAGCACAAATTGATTATACAAGACATGTACTACCTGCCAACATGTTAGGTTGTCATCAAGTTTTAGACTTGGACAGAATTTCTAAAGATCTGTAAGCTTTCAAAAATAAACTGGCAATATTCTTACTTTCAAGCATGTTCTCCTGAAAGTTTTAAACAATAATAATGGTCAGCATTGAAAAAAAAAATCAAGTATTAGGAATAACCTGTAATTTTCAAGCTTCAATTTATTCATTGAGCGGCTTGCTTTATGGGAAACATTGAATGTTTAAATACTATGATGTCTTACATGTACATGACAATTAATCTCTAATATTTTTTATAGTCACTAAAAATTTCAAGCAAGACAAATGAAATAGAGCAAAAAGGTAAAATTTCCCTCTTTATACAAACTCCACACTAGATCCACTGCCTTCAAGCGTAAACACTACTTGAAGGTAATTAACCACTGTTCACAGTTCATTGTGTATTCTCCAGCCCTTTCTATAAGTACCAATAAATATATACTTTCTAAAATTGATATTACTACACAAGCTTTTTGCAATTTGCTTCCTTATTATCATATCATGGGTATCTTTTTATATTCACATAAGGCTATGTTTTTTGTTTGTTTGAGTGCAGAGTATTCCATACAACGGATGTAGCATTATTTAGGTACTTCCTACTGAGGGATGTTTAGATTGCCTCTAATTTTATAACATTACAAATAATACTTTAGAATTTTGGTTTAAGATGGCAGACTGAGCACATGAGTTTTTCTTGCCTTTCTTCAAAGATTACTTCAAAATGATACTAAAGGAATTTTTAAAAAGAAAAAAGATGTGACTTAAAATCACCAAGAAGATTGGAGTGGGGACATCAGTGAGCAAATGGTTGTTTTTTTTTTTTTGAGACGGAGTTTCACTCATGTTACCCAGGCTAGAGTGCAATGGCGTGACCTCAGCTCACCGCAACCTCCGCCTCCTGGGTTCAGGCAATTCTCCTGCTTCAGCCTCCTGAGTAGCTGGGATTACAGGCACGTACCACCATGCCCAGCTAATTTTTTGTATTTTTAGTAGAGACGGGGTTTCACCATGTTGACCAGGATGGTCTCGATCTCTTGACCTCGTGATCCACCCGCCTCGGCCTCCCAAAGTGCTGGGATTACAGGCTTGAGCCACCGCGCCGGCCGAGCAAATGGTTTTAACAGATTTTTGGAAAACAGCAGATGAGAGAATATTCACTAGCAGAGCAGAGGGAATCACAGCCAGGTGTGCAGAGGGGGTCTGGGAGGAGGAGGGCCTGGCCTGTGAGCTGAAGCCCCAAGAGGCTCTGAGCCTGGAACACAGCAGGCAACAGGGAGGGGAGAAGGGGCGAATGTGGCTGAAAATGGGGACAGAAGTGAAAAAAAACTGTCTATGGAACAGGCACCCCTACTCCAAGAGACACACGCATTCAGACTGCTGGCACTGCCTCCTTGTCCAACGGAGAAACTAGGGCATAGATGAGAGGTGGGTGCTGCAAGACTTCAATCTTTATTGTGGAATTGGAAAAAGGGCAGCTTGCTGACTGGTACCCCACTCTCTGACTCTGTAGAACTTAGCCTGTTAACAAACTCTAACAATATGCACAGGGTTCTCAGGAAGCCTTCATGTTGCTTTTGTCTTAAATGCCAGTGAATAACTGAAAATAGCATGAATGGGTAACCAAGGATCACTAGACATTTTCTTAAGACTATAGCATGAAAGGTAATGCCCAAGATAAATAACTGAAAAAGTTATTTCTGGAAGAAACTGAGCAAATTCTTGGAGAAGAAAACTTAAAGAAAGGTTCTCTAACAAGTATTGCTTCCACGAATATCCTAATATGTGTATCTTTTCGTACTTATATAAATAGTTCTGTAGGATAGACTCCTGGCAGGGGAATTTGTAGGTTAAATGGAATGCACACTTAAAATTCTGGAAAATAAAACAAAATTCCTCTCCAAAGTCATTGTACCAATTTACATTCCCACCAGAAGCACATGAAAGAACTCTTTCTTCACACCCTTACCAAAACTAAATATTACAAATACACTTAATTCTTACTATATCTTTTTTATTTGCATTTTCCTGACTAGTAATTCTTATTGTTTTTTATACTCTATGAATTTGACATTTTTAAATTGCACTTGTAGTTTCTTACTGATTTTAAGAACTCATATACATAATGAGTAATAATCATTTTTTGCTCATATCTGTTCAAAATATTAGCCTTTATCTTATGTTTCAACTCTGCTTAAATTGTCTCTTACTCTGTGGTGAAAAATCTTAATCTTTCTTCAGTTAATTCTGTCAATTTTTTTATGGCTAGTGGTTTTGTCTTAATTAAGAAGACCTGCCCACCTCCAACATTTTAAAATTGTACTCTAATATGTTTTCCTATTACTTTTATGGTTGTATTTTTATTTAAATATTTAATACATTTGGAATTAATTTTTGTGTTGTGTGGTGTGAGGCAGGATTCTAACTTTTGTTTTCAAATAGACAGTTGGAAACACCATTTGTTAAATTACTCCCACTGATTTGAAATGCCATATCTACCATATGCTATATTCAAATATGTATAGATATACTTGTGAATTCTCACTTCAAGTCCATTGCTCTCTTTGTCTCCTCTACTTAAATACTATATAATTTTCATTACTGTAGTTTTAATATGTTTTATTCTTTCATAGGTCAATTACCTGCCCCCTCCTCAGTTTCCTACCAAATAAACACTTTGCTCTTTTTGTGCCCTTTTCTCGGGCATTCTTATACATTTGTTCTATATACATTTTAAAATCAATTTGTCAAAATTCATAAAAATTCTGTTGAGATTTTGATTGGGATTCCAACAAATTTATGGACTGATTTGAGGCAGAAAAAAAAAAAAAACATCACGACATTGAATCTTTCTGAATCAGGAGTGTAGCACATTCCCCTTTTTATGTTCTTAATAAAGTTTCTTCAACTTGATGTTGCTTATGTTTTATTACTTTATTCCTAGGTATTTGATAGTTTTTGCTAATATGGCATATAACATCTTCATTTCCATTATATTTTTAATTAGTCATGCTAGTGTATGTGAAATTAGTTTATTTTATATATTTATTTTGTATCGACATCTTGCTAGACTCTTTTAATAATTCTAATAGATTTTCAGTTGTTTGATTTTGGGTTTTGTTTAGGAGGCCAGTCATGATCTGTATAAATAATAAAAATGTTATCTTGTCACACTTGTAATCTCAGCACTTTAGGAGGCCAAGGCAAGCAGATCACTTCAGGTCAAGAGTTTGAGACCAGCCTGGCCAACATGATGAAACCCCATCTCTAATAAAAATACAAAAATTAGCCATGCATGGTGGCACACACCTATAATCCCAGCTCCTCAGGAGGCTGAGGCAGGAGGATCTCTTGAACCTGGGAAGTGGAGGTTGCAGAGCCAAGATCACGCCACTGCACTTCAGTCTGGGTGACACAGACTCCGTCTCAAAAAAAAAAAAGCTACCTTCCTTTCAAGTATTCTACTTTATTCTCTTCTTGCACTTAGAGGGTGAAGCCTCTAAAATTGTGGAAAATCATAATGATAATGGGCTTTCTTATCTTGTTCCCGACAATGGACATACTTCTAATAGCTGTTTGGTTAGCTTTCTGACAGATTCATCCAAATAAGGTTTTTTTCTTTCTATAACTAGCTTTTAAGAATTTTTATTAAAACTTGCCCTTGTTTTGTTTAGTTTTCTTTTGAATATCTGATGATCAATCCTTAGTTGTCAGTTTATATTTATAAAGATAATGGATAGTTGCTTATTCTAGGTACGGTCGGTGGCTTTCCTCCACAATTACTTTCATCTGTTTTTGCAAGTCCTTTTCTCCAAATGAAGCAGAGCCCAGTATGCTGCCAGGCTGTGCTGAAGCAGGTTTCCTCTGAGTGTCCCCCTCTGCGCAGGGGACAGACAGGCAGGCGGATACAAAAGCCTCTTCTCTTAGAGGCATCTGAGGATTCAGTAGGATAATCACAAATTGCCTTCTATGGTAATGAGTTTAATACATATTCTCCCAGGTTTTTTCAAGCCTCCAATATACACCAGTGACTGCTTAACAAAACTCGTTTTCCTTGCAATTTCCTTGCCATGTCTAGAAATAGCCTTCTTTCCTGCTCCACTGCCAAGGAAGCCTCCAGGATTATGCCAGTTCAGGTGTAAAATTTTACACCTTTCTTCTTAGACATCAAAAGCCTACCTGATTTAACTGCTATAGTTGTGTGTTCATATGGCTTTTGCACCCAACTGTCTGTCTAGGAATAGTTTCCTCTTCCCAGAAGAGCAAAAAAAGAAAGAAAAGTAGGCATGCTTCTTCAGCGCATCTCCTGTGCTGACCTCATTCTAATCAGAAAATGGATCCTCTAGGGGTATTGATGTGTGATGACATGTTTATGCCTCTGCCACCAAACCCCCCCAGCCCCAGGCTGCATCCAGTGATCCAAGTGGCATTTCTCTGCTCTTGCTCTTATCTGGGCTCCAGTTCTTGGCTTTGTCTTCCATTTATAGTCTGGCTCTGCCTATTGAAATTGGTCTTTGCAGAGCTGTTGTTTCCAGCTGGGATGCTCTTGGTCAAGTTCCTTAACCTTTCTGAGATTTGGTTTCCCCATAGGCAAAATAGTAATACAATTACAGTTTCATAGGACTATTAACTTTAAATGAGAAAATATAGGTAAAATGTCCAGCATCTCCAAACTGTTAGTTCCTGTATCTCCCTGAATCAGTGGTTCTCACCCTGCCTGTACATTGCAATCATGGGGAGCCTGCTATATGAGGCATGTTTGAACTGTACTGATGTCTGAGTCCCACCTGCATATTTAATTGGTCAGGGGCACAGCCTGACAGCCTGGACTTCAGGATTTATTTTAAAAACTTTAAAGGTGATTCCAATGTCCTTTCAAGGTAGAAGGCCTTTTCTCTGTGTCAGTAGGTGTCAACTGGGGACTATTTTGCACCTACTCCCCATACATTTGGCAATGGTTGGAGGCATTTTGATTGTTACAGCTAGGACAGAGAAGAGGGGAGGCGGGTGCTGCTGGCATCTGTGGATAGAGGCCAGGGATGCTACTAAACTTTTCACAGTGCACAGGACAGCTCCCACAACAAAGAATTATTCAGCTCCAAACCTCAATAGAGCTGAAATAAGAAACCCTGGCCTGTTTGATCACTAAGATCCCTTTCGGTGCTCAAGTACTGTAGATCACTTATTTCGGAATGATGTTTCTAAAATAACAATAAATACCTAAGGTTTTCTTGGAATGACCATTTTACGTCCCATTAAGTTCACATTCGTCGGCTCACTCTCAATTCTTAGCGTCCAGTCCAGTTCCCCTCCTTTGGTTTACTTTCCAGATTTCACTCAATTCTTGGTAGTGGGTCCCTTGATTGCTTATCTCTCAGCAGTGGTGAAGCAGCCCCAGCAACAGAAGTCCCATCTAAAAATGCCTTTTGGTAGCCAGCCCTGTGGCATTTGGAGTCCTTTCTTGCTTTCTTCATACATGGCAGAAGAATAAAAGACGAGAAAAAGACAAAGTCCATTTTTCTTTGGATTCTCATAGAACTCTGATCATCTCTCCAGCTTGGCACTTAACTCGATTTTACTGTAGTTTATCTGTTTACATGTCTGTGCTCTTCCCAGCGAGGCTGTGCACTCCTTGAAGACAAACAGGCCAGCCTTAGACATTGTTCTCTGGAGTAACACCACGAGCTAGGGACTGTGCCACGTGGTGCGGATCCAGAAACAAAGGCCATGCGGGCTCTCCTGAGGACCATGCATGGTGTGCAGCCCACATGGTACTGGAGTTATATTACTACTGGCTAGATGGCTGGAATCCCGAGTCCACCACCTCCTTCATTTAATCCTCACAACACTCACACAAGGTGGGAGCTGCTGTCATCATCTGCATTTTATAGTTGAGGGACCTGCCTGTGGTAAACAATTTGTGAGTGGTGGAATCAGGACTTGAACCTGGGCGCAGGCCTCACTCATGATCCCCACTGCATGTTTATGACCATGGCCATTTGCAAGAAAAATATGGCAGGGTAGGGTGGTATTTGTGTCTTCTCCCTCCCCAGCCATTGGAAGAAAGACATGTTCCACTTAATGCCTTACGGCCATCCTGCACCCTCCGCACTGTTCCATCCCTGTCCCGACCACTACCTCGAACTTGATTATAATCACGTATCCCGTGCTCCCGTTGGGAATCCTTGGGCTAAATATCCATAGTTATATCTTAGTCACTAGATGTGCACCATCTTGCATCAGCAGACTTCTTCTAGAACTAGCTTTTAAAAGAGTATCCAGCTCTTAAAAAGAGTAGAACATTTTAGAGAAATAAAACAAGTGTGTGTGTTTTTCCTCTTTTTATTGTGGTAAAACATATGCAAACACAAAATTTACCATTTTAATGAGGTTAAGTATATAATTCAGCGACATTAAGCACATTGACTTCTGTGCAACCATCATCATAATCCATTTTCTGAATTTTTTTGTTATTGTTTTTGAGTTGGAGTCTTGCTCTGTCACCAGACTCGAGTGCAGTGACGCAATCTCATCTCATTGCAACTTCTGCCTCCCAGGTTCAAGCAATTCTCCTGCCCCAGCCACCCAAGTAGCTGGGACTACAGGCACATGCCACCAGGCCCAGCTAATATTTGTATTTTTAGTAGAGACAGGATTTCACCATGTTGGCCAGGATGGTTTTGATCTCTTAGCCTCGTGATCCACCCACCTCAGCCACCCAAAGTGCTGGGATTACAGGCGTGAGCCACCGCGCCCGGCCTCAGAATTTTTTATCAACCCAAAAGCTGTAATCATTACACAATAACTCCCTTCTTTCCCCCTCCTCCAAGCCCCTGGTGACTTCTGCTTTCTGCCTTATGCATTGACCCATTCTAGGAACCTCATGCATGTGGAATCACACACGGTGTTTGTCCTTTTGTGTCTGGGTTATTTCACTTAGCATAATGTTTTCAACATTCATCCGTGTGGTAGCACGTACCAGAATTTCAATGCCTTTTTATGTATATAGCACATTTTGTTTATCCATTCATCTGTTGATGAGCACCTGGGCTGTTTCCCTCTTGTAGTTATTGTGAATAATGTTGCAATGAACATTGCCATACAACTATCTGTTTGAGTCACTGCTTCCAATTCTTTTGGGTATATACCTAGGAGTGGAATTGCTGGGTCATATGGGAACTCTATATTTAACTTTTAGAGAAACTGCCAAACTGCTTTCTACACCAGCTGCCCCGTTTTATCTTCCCGCAAGGGTTTCAACATCTCCACATTCTCACCAACACTTCAAGTGTGTTTTCGAAAGAGTATTTAAGCAGGTGATATGATAGGGACCAGTGGTCTGCTTTCAGGCATCAGGACAAGATGCCGAGCTGGGCTTTGTTACCTGCTGCGGGTCATCGCAGCCCCAGGAGACGGTTAAGTCACAAACGACTCAAAGGGATACCCTGACTCTTGGCTGGATGTTCCTTGTCGATGCTAATAGATGAGGAAAGCTATCATTGAGTATTTGTTTTTGTTTTTGTATTTCGACTCATTTCTTGCCTTTTCTTTACCACAAGCTTTTTTGACTCCTATCCAAAACCAGATATTGACAAAACAAAGATTCCATGCCAAAGAGACGGCGCCCTCTTGCTGTGATTTGGAAAGATGCTATCGTTTGCTTTAGCACTCCTGGACTTGATTTTGGATTACATACTTTCCACCTGGTGTCTGACAGCACACCTCCCTTTGATTTATGAAAGCCATGATATTCTTATATCTGTTTACAGGGCCTTTCTTTTCACTTTTAGAGTCTCTTTGCCTTGAAAAGCTTTCAGATAAGCTGGAAGGAAAGGAAATCAACTCTGCCCCACCCCCCTCTGCTCATTGTTGCACGCTTTCTGCTTTATATTTATAGTTCGTACCTAGCCACCCTGGAAATGTAAGATTGAGTTTGCCTGTTTGTACATGGATTTGCCTTTCATTCTGTGGGAATAGTTAAGCTGTAGTTTGTTTTTTTGCTTTTAATTGTATGGTCTGTCTCAGAAATATGCAAAATGCCCACACCTGTTTTCCTATACTTAATGAGATGCTTTCCTCAAATGCAGGAAACAGCTACTGAGTGGGCTGAGTCTTGAGTTTTTGTGGATGTGATTTGACACCTCTGTCCTTGCATGAAGAATAATACTGTCTCCTAGCCCACTCTAGGCAATAGCATCTGAGTGAACAGCATCTTCAGTAGGACTGCTCATGGCTCCCAGATCTCCTACCTGGATTAGGGTAATAGCTGAGAACCCATTGTCTCCAAGTCCAGTGTGGATAACACTGTCCCTAGATCCGCCTGTTCCCTAACCCACTTGGAAGTCCATTGAAGCCCTCCCTCTTTGAATCATAGTCTTGCTTTTTTGTGATATGTTAGGTCACTGAGCTGCCACATTAGGGCATTAATACAAGTGAAGCCCCAGGAAGAGCTTTCTAAGGTTTAAACAATGTTTAGTAAATAGAGTTGACTTAATGAAAGAGAGGCACCCCTGAGAAAAACAGTAATCTCTTGAGGATTTCCTAACCAGCAGCTGGGGATGGCCCACCCTTTGCTGCTCCATGGCTGCTGCTGTCATTGGGAGCTTCAGAAATGTGAAACCTGCCTTCTAAGGCTGCCTGCTTCTCTCTTCAGGTCTTACCTTCCCATGGGAGAAGTCAAGCACCCTTTCCGCGTCTTTTATTAAGCAGAACTCTAGTCACATTCTGTTCTTCTTCTAAACCTTCAATTCTTGCAGATCAGTCACTGGAGGGGTGGGCTTTGGGGATAATCCTCCTTTCTCCGTCTCATCATGAACCGCCTTTTTTGCTCTGGCTGTTTTAGCATCAACAGCTCTAAAAATAACTTTTGGTGTCTCCTGAATCTACCCTACCCTTTCCCCAAGCCAGATACTATTCTCTAAATTAGAAACCATAATAAACGTCAGCATAGGGAAGACCACTCCTTCTGTCTGAATTCAGAGCCTATATTTATGTTCCTCCTTGGGAAATATACTTTGACATAGCCCCACCCTGTAGCTTTCTTCGTGACCTTACAGTCACGCTTATATCTGTTATGCTTTGGGGGTGGAATGTGTCTCATTGATCAATATTTTTCCCTTTATTATCTGGTATTTAATCTGAATCAGGACTGATTTGCTTTCTTTGATTAAAGAAAACATTGCTCTTCCTCTGACTTGATATTCCTGCAAGATAATTAAACATTTCATTGGATATCTGTAAGCACCTACTGTATACAATTTATTGTGGAGAAAGAGTTGACCGATACATGGTCTTTGCCCTGAAAGGCATTTACTGTCCATTTGGGAATCCTTTGATGGCTTTGAAAGAGACCCAGTACTATGGGAGTGCAAAGGATAGAGACATGAATTCTAATAGGATAATCTGAGGGGGCGCCTGGAGGAGGTGGTGTTTAAACTGGGCTTTTAGAGCAGGGGTTGGCAACCTTTTTTTGGAAAGACCATGTAGTAAATATCTTGGGCTTTGCAGGCCATTTAGCCTCTGTTACAGCCACTCTACTGCATAGTAACAAAGCAGCACAGACAATATGTGAATGAATGGGTATGCCTATGCTCCAATAAAATATGATATATCAAAAGAGCCAGCCTCTCAATTTGGCCCTCGTACTGTAGTGTGCCCATCCATGTTTTGGTGGATGGATAGGCTTTTCTCAGAAGAAATAGGAGAAAGAGCATTTCAATATGAAGAAGCAGCATGAGCTAAGGTACAGAGAAGGTTGCATGTGAGGCATGTTCTGGACTGAGTGCCTTATGAAATCAGTGAGAGTCGCCTTGACATTTGAGACTGCAAATACAGCATACGGCTAGACCTCTTTCATCCTGAACCATATCCTTTGTATGAAATCTGAAGACACTCGGCTGGAGAAGGGTTGTGACAGGTTCCTGGCTCTGCTCTACAGACAGTTTGGGGCAGTCGTAGAGGAGGAGGGGGACAGGCTGATTCTTGGCTTGATAAGAATAGAAAAAAAATGGTCTTTTGCTTTTAGAAAGGTATTTATTATCTAGACAAACTTTCAAAGCACAAATATGTGTAAAAGGCCTGGCCTATGGGAAGAATCTGAGAGAGGAGAAGTGACTAGTAACGAGGATACTGCTAAGTCAGGGGACTCTGTGATTCTAAACAGTAAATTTGACCATCTTAGAAAACCAGAGTTTTTGTGTATGTTTTTAATCAGTGACTGTAGGTTGAGCACCTTATTACAGAAGAACATAATACACGCCACCGTATTGCTACATCATGGAATGATGAACTGCTCTTGGAAACTTGAGATGACCTGGGGCAAATGAGAGTAGAAAAGATGGATAAGTAATCTGGGGAGTTGGAAATGTAGGTAATCAGTCCTCTTTAGAAAGAGGGGAGGGATTGCCTTTGAGAGAAGCTAAAGCCCTTCCCTTGTCTCTAAAGCAGGACTTTTGAAACCTCGTCCAGCCGTTCCTGTCTTATTGGTAAGTTCTGGGAACACCAGAGCTAGATGGTTCTCTAAACCTCCTCCTGTGCAAAGGTCCTAATCCCAACAGCACGTTCTCAGCAGGCAGCACAGATCTGGTCCTACATGAATCTTTTAAGATGAATTCTTTGATTTTTAATTATCCCTAACAAATCACGTATTTGCCAGGTTTTTAGAATTGCTGCAAGAAGACCGGCATCATCCTTAAGAAAAATCCTACCGGTAGGGCAAAAATTTGTCGATCAGAGAAAAAAGACTTAATCAGCTGCATTCAGATTTCTTCTAAATAAATATTCCATGTCATTGCTAGCCTTTCTTTCCTTAACTTACAAAATTGTGCATAGCTAGGACTAACTTGGAATTTTAAGAAAAATTTGAGTTATCAGTTTTACTGGCCAAAGGATCCAAATTACTGTCTCAAGCATTTTAATATGAGTGGAATTGTGCAAGTTAAGGGTTCTACTCTCAGCAATACAACTTGCTGGCTCCATGGCCTTCGGTCAGTTACCTGACCTCTCCATATGTCACTTTCTTTACCTGTAAGATGCATTGACAATAATATTTATCTCATAGGGTTGGTGAGAAGGTGAAATAAAACTGGTAAACTGTCTAGCACAGTGACAGGCACAAAATACTTAATAAACATCAGATGTCATTACTATAGTTTTGTTTCATTTTGTTTTTGAGATGGAGTTTCACTCTGTTGCTCAGGCTGGAGTGCAGTGGCGCCATATCAGCTCGCTGCAACCTCTCCCTCCTGGGTTCAAGCAATTCTCCTGCCACAGCCTCCCAAGTAGCTGGGATTACAGGCATGTGCCACCATGCCCAGTTAATTTTTGTATTTTAGTAGAGAGAGTTTCACCATGTTGGCTAGGGTGGTCTTGAACCCCTGATGTCAAGTGATCTGCCCACCTCGACCTGCCAAAGTGCTGAGATTACAGGTGTAAGCCTACCATGCCCGACCATACTAGGGCATTTTTATTCTTACTATTATACAAACTAGCCCAGGATTATATGGTTAGAGATCCACATATTTGTGCTTTGAAACTTTGTCTAGATAATAAATACCTTTCTAAAAGCAAAAGACCATTTTTTTCTAGTCTTATCAAGCCAAGAATCAGTATTAGAATTTTACATGGCACGGCTGGGTGTGGTGGCTCACACCTGTAAATCCCAGCACTTTGGGAGGCCAAAGAAGGTGGACCACCTGAGGTCAGGAGTTCCAGACCAGCCTGGCCAACATGGGGAAATCCTGTCTCTACTGAAAATTCAAAAATTAGTCATGGTGGTAAGCACCTATAATCCTAGCTACTCGGAAGGCTGAGGCAGGAGAATCACTTGAACCCAGGGGGTGGAGGTTGCAGTGAGCCAAGATGGTACCACTCCACCCTGGGCAAAAGAGCGAAACTCTGTCTCAAAAAAAAAAAAAAATGTTTTTTTACATGGCACATGTCTTTATAACTAACTGATAGTGAACTAAGATCAAGCACTGTTTGAATTGCATTTAGTAAATATGGTGTCCCCTAACTCAGCTCATTGGCTTGAGGGTACCAAGATGTTCATAAGGACAAACAGAAGTTGATCAACACTTGTATCTCAGGCCTAGGCAAGTATGAGGATTTGGCTATTAGATGTTCTACTTGTAATGTGAATACTGACTTCCTGTTCTCTGATGCATTGGTCTTTAAAATGTTCAACTGTGCCTCAGAGACCAAGAGAACAATGAAATTTCTGCTGTCAGCTCATGAGAGTCATGGGCACAGGCTCTCAGTACTATTCAGCATGGGGACCCTTGGAGCCCCTGTGATCTCAGACCCGTCCTGGAAAGGATGAAGACATGGTTCAATGCTTAATTCATTAAAATTAAGTTAAACTTTCATCACAGAACTTTATCCCCTCTTCTCAAAGCACATGTGAAAAGGAAACACGTGATTAAGTGCCAAAAGCCTAATGTCCGGCCAGAGCCAGTGGCTGGCTTAGCACTTATTTATTTGTTGGACAAGATTTTTATTGAAATGCTAAGTATAAATACACAGGAAAAGTTCTCTATTCAAAACTGTACAGTACAGCTTGATGAATGTTCACAAAGTGAACGCAATCACGTCACTAGTACTCAGATGAAGAAATAGAACTTTATCAGCGCCCGGAAGCCCCTTCCAGTGCCCCTCTCAGTCACTAACCTCCCCGCCGCAGAAAGAACCACTACCATGGCTGTTCACACCATACGTTTTGTCTGTTTTTATAAAAACCTTATATAAATAGAATAATACATCATATACTTTTTTGTATCTGGCTCTTTTTTTTTTTGGCTCAACATTTTCAACATTTACCTTGGGGTATAGTATAAAATGAGAAGGTAGATTTCTTCCTAATGTTTAGCCAATTTCCCATACCAATTTGTTGAGTGGTTCATTTATTTAACATTGGAATGTGTAGAATGTGCTAAGTCGCATACTTACCCTAGGTCTGTTTCATGACTATTTATTGTAACCATTTATCTGTCATAATTTCTGTATTACCGAGAGTATTTTGACTACATAGCTTTAAAATGTGTTTTAATATTTGGCATGGCAATTCTTCCCTCTTTTGCCTCTTTTTTTTTTTTTTTTTTTTTTTTTTTTTTTTTTGAGACAGGGTCTCTTTGCCCAGGCTGGAGTGCAGTGGCACAATCACGGCTCACTGAAGCCTCAACCATCCAGGCTCAAGAGATCCTCCGACCTCAGCCTCCCAAGTAGCTGAGACCACAGGCTCACACCACCATGCCCGGCTAATTTTTGTATTTTTTGTAATGATAGGGCTTCACCATCTTGGCCAGGATGGTCTCGGACTCCTGGACTCTATAATCTGTCCACCTTAACCTCCCAAAATGCTGGGTTTACAGGTGTGAGCCAATGCACCCAGCCTTGCTGCTTTTTGATAGTATTTTTAGATAATCTAGCATTATCCCAGGTGAATTTTTGAAACCATTGTCACATATAAGAAAAAAAAAATCCTATAGGTGTTTTCATGTGATTGTGTTAAATTCATTCAATAAGCATGTACTAAGTCTTTACTGTGTGCCAGGTGGAGTTCTGGGTACTGGGAATGCTGCAGAGAAAAGGGCAGACCAGCCCTGATGGCGTTTACAAAGTTCTAGTTGGGGAGACTGGAGACTAAAGAACAAAAAGGTAATTTCAGATGAGGAGACATGCTATAAAAAATAAAACGGGGGAAGAGGAGAATGAGTGCTGACTGGAAGAGCAGGCTACTATTTGAATTAGGTGGTCAGTGTCTTAAGGAAAGTGATCCCTGAATTTGAACCTGAATCATGCCAAGAGTATATTAAATCTATGAATTGATTTGAGAGGAATAGATGCGGTTAAAACATTCAGTCTGGCCAGTCTTAGTGGCTTATACCTGTAATCCCAGCATTTTGGGAGGCCGAGGTGGGCAGCTCACTTGAGGTCAGGAGTTCAAGACCAGCCTGGCCCACAGGTGAAACCCCATCTGTACTGAATACAAAAAATTAGCTGGGCATGGTGGCAATTTCCTGTAGCACCAGCTACTCAGGAGGCTGGGGCATGAGAATCGTTTGAACTCAGGAAGCGAGGTTGCAGTGAGCCAATATCACACCACTACACTCTAGCCTGGGTCACAGAGCAAGGCTCCATCTCTAAACTGCAACAGCAAAACCATTCAGTCTAAGAACCTAGCATTTATTACCATTCATTCAAATAGCTTGTATCTGCAAGTGAATTTTTTTATATTTCCCGTATAGATTCTCTGCATTTCTTGTAAAAACTGGTCATAGGTAATCCTCCTATTTGTGGTAGGAGGATGACAATGATGACAGAGAAAGGCATCAGTTCCGTTTTGTCTCTAAAATTCTTAACGATATGTAGAAAAGTTACGGATTTTTTATATTTACCTCTGTTAACTTTGTTGAGCTTTTATAAATTCTGAGTATTTTGAGTTTATTCTCATCATTTTCTAATGATATAATCATACAGAAATAATTGTAATATTGCCTCCTCCTTTCCAATAGTAATCACCTGAATAGCAGACATCCTTAACCTATCTCTGATTTTAATGTGGATGCCCCTATTTTTACTAGCAAGGAAAATGAATGTACCTGCAATAAATATTTTAATTGAATATATGATTACATGCCCACTATTGGGGTAAGAAAGTTTATTTCTAATTTTGTGATTTCTTTTTTACCAGGATGAGTTTTTTTTTTTAACCGTTATGAATTCTTGGTGATTTATTGTCTATTTCCATAGGTAAATGCAGTCTTTTATAAATAGATAGTATAGATGAAAATTTTGATAAAACAATTTCCGTTGCACTTTAAGTTCAGAACATGCAGGTTTGTTACATAGGTTTACACATGCTACAATGGTTGGCTGCATCCATCACCCTGTCATCTACATTAGGTATTTCTCCTAAGGCTATCTCTCCCCTAGCCCCCCACCCTCCGTCAGGCCCAGGTGTGTGATGTTCCCCTCCCTGTGTCTATGTGTTCTCATTGTTCAACACCCACTTATGAGTGAGAACATGCAGTGTTCGGTTTTCTGTTCTTGTGTTAGTTTGCTGAGAGAATGATGGTTTCCAGCTTCAACCATGTCCCTGCAAAGGACATGAACTCCTCCTTTTTATGGCTGCATAGTATTCCATAGTGTATATGTGCCACATTTTCTTTATCCAGTGTATCATTGATGGGCATTTGTGTTGGTTCCAAGCCTTTGCTCTTGTGAACAGTGCCACAATAAATATACGTGTGCATGTGTCTTTATAATAGAATGATTTATAATTCTTTGGGCATACACTCAGTAATGGGATTACTGGGTTGAATGGTATTTCTAGTTCGAGATCCTTGAGCAATCGCCACACTGTCTTCCACAACGGTTGAACTAATTTACACTCCCACCAACAGTGTAAAAGCATTCCTATTTCTCCGCAGAGGATGAGCTTTAAATAAACATTTTGGCACCTACATAGGTTATTTTTTTCTTTAGAGTTTTCTATATTATCCTTACATTCCTGGATCACACCCTGTTTGACCTTGCTCAGTGGTTTATTTAATGTTCTGTTGAATTCCGTTTGCGAGGGCCTGATTTGGGATTTTTAAAATCTGTATTCCAAAGTGAGCCTGGCCTCGTGTTTTCATTTTGGGCTGCCTCTCAGAGGTGTAGGTTAAGTTAGGGTTCCAATTTTTATATGCTCTGGAAAAGCTTATATAATGATCTATTCCTTCAGGTTTTTATAAAAACTCACCAATAAAAAACATCTGGCACTAGAATATTTTTGGAAGAAATTACTGATAACTTTTCATAGTTATTCTATGTCTATGGCTATTAGTCTCTCATATTTTCTTGTTCATCTTAAATCACTTTGGTAATTTTTAATGTATCTTTTTCACAGAGAGTTTCAAATGTAGTAGTGGAGATTTACATATCAAATTCACTTATAATTTCAGCATCATCTGATTTATTCTCTTATTTAGGCTTTATTGGGTTATTAAATTTGCTTATTTTCAAAAGTATCTTAGAGACCAGCTCTCAGGTTCTCATGTGTGGTTTTTTTTTTTTTTTTTTTTTTTTTTTTGAGTTCACATACTTCTGTTTTATGATGGTGGTTTCCATTTTTTTAAAGAAATAAGAGTATTTAAATTGCATAAATTTATTATGTGACACTTGCTTTTTCTGTTTTCTCAGTGATTCTCGAATGCTTTCATCTCAGGACCCTTTTCTCCTCTTAAAAACTGAAGACCCCAGAGAGCTTTGGTTTATATTAATTTATTCATTAATATTTACAGTATTCACATTTTGAACTGAAATTTGAGAATTATATATTAATTTGCTTTAAGATAACCATAATAAACTCACTATATAATACAGTAACAGTTTTTTTAAAGTAACTATTTCCCAAAGCTTAAAGCATAAACATTTTGGGAAGAGTGGCATCATTTTACAATTTTGCAAATGCTGTCTGGCCTAATAGAATACAGCTGGATTCTCATATCTGTTTCTCCAATCTGTTGTGATAAGTCATTTGGCTAAAGTATATGAAGAAAATCTGGTTTCACATAAATATGTAGTTGGAAAATGGAGATGTAGTCTGGTGGCCTTTTCAGATCATTGTGAATCTTCTCCTTTAATACTATACCAAACTAGGAAAGTGGGTGTTTCTTAAAGGTTAGTTGCAATGGGAAATCTGAAACCACATCAATAAACTTGTCATGCTCTTTATACTCATGAGTGAATGAGAGAAAAAAAAGTCAAATAACATCTTAGGGTTATTATGGAAATAGATTTAATCTCAAAGATCCCCTGAAAGGATCTTAAGGACCATACTATGAGATATACTTTTCCAAGTCCATGGAAATACATACATTTCTTAAAAACTTTTTATTTTCAAGCAATGTTAAATTTACTGAAGAGTTGCAGAGACAATGCAGAGTTCCCATATACTCCACCCAATACGGCTTCCCCTAATAAGAACTTTTTTAAAAATCATGGTAAAATTTATATAACTTAACCATTTTAAATGTACACGTCAGTGGTATTAAGTACATTCACATTATTGTACAACCAGTGGGTGCTGGTGACAGCACCCATCCATAGAATTTTCTTCAGCTTCAAGGACTGAAACTCTATACCCATGATGTGTAAGTTGGATTCACTCCTTAACCCAAACCACTTAAGACATCTATTGATATTTACATGCTTAACCGGTTGCATGCGTGCTGGTCATACCTGATTGTATTGTTTCGGAGAGTGTGGTCTGCATTATTTTGAGGGCTGAGATAAGAAGGAAACTCTTTCTTTCTCTGTCTACTGAATCAGGGCTGTACGGTTTATACCAGATAAGAAAGGAGAACAGATGTTCCTCCACATAGGAGCACCTTTGTTTTGAGGTGGCCAGAGCATTGCTTCTTCGTCACTTCATCAGTCTCTGTCTATTGATATAAACCATGAAATCAGAACACATGGGTTAGAGAAAGTAATGACGTGACGTTTTACCCACAAACATCATATTGCTAAGCTTGGGTTATAAGGACAAAGGGCGAGGGGGAATCCCTAGAGCCATTCCTGGGGTAAACGGAAGTTGGTAGTGGTGGTGGACATGGTACATTCTGTTGTTCCAATCTCTGTGGGGGGAAGCAGTAGCAGGAAAAGTGAAGATTTACAGCCATGCTGCACTAGACTTTTTCTGTAAAGGGCCAGATAGGAAATATTTGAGACTTTGCAGGCCCTATGGACTCTGTCACAACTACTCAACTCTCCTGTTAATGCAAAAGCAGTGACTGATTCCAATCAAACTTTATTTGCAAAAGCAGGTGGCCGGCCATATTTGGCTCAAAGACTGTGTTTTGCTAACCCCCTCACCAATTGAATGTCTGGTGGGTCCGAAAACTGGTTAAGAGTTAGGAATAGCTCAGTCAACACCAGTCGACCATCTTAAAGGAGAGTTCTACCAGCACACGGATGAACAGTAACCAGGGCAATGGACAGTCACATATCCTGCCTGTTAGCAGGTGCCAAAGCTGGATATCACTCTTCCTTCCAACACTGAGTTGATAAAAGTTTCATAGTCAACTCTGAGCATGAGGCAGGTGGTGTCTATTAAACCCTAGAGAATAGACTAAACTACAGGCTTCTCACTAGATGTCCACCTTCTTTAATTGCCTGTTCTTTAAGGACTGTTGAGCCCACCTCTTAATGTTGTTAGGTTTTGCTGTTTTAAATTTTAATCTATATGAAAAATTATCCTTTAATTTTTATAAGTTATGGGATATTTGTTGTTAGGACCAGGAAGCTATAACCAGGGAATCATTGCTTACTCCTGACAGCACTTTCTGTCTTTAGAAAACAACTTAAGAGAAAATGAAAGACCACTAAAAGGGCTGAGCTCACAAGCTAACCTTGAAAGCCAGCACCTTGGCCAGGCATGGCGGCTCACGCATGTAATCCCAGCACTTTGGGAGGCCAAGGTGGGCAGATCACCTGAGGCCACGAGTTCGAGACCAGCGTGGCTAATATGGCGAAACCCTGTCTCTACTAAAAATACAAAAATTAGCCGGGCATGGTGGTGGGTGCCTATAATTCCTGTTACTTGGGTGGCTGAGACAAGAGAATTCCTTGAACCCAGGAAGCGGAGGCTGCGGTGAGCCGATATTGTACCATTGCACTCCAGCCTGAGCAACAAGAAAAAAATTCCATCTCAAAAAAAAAAAAAAAAAAAAAAAACCCTGCACCTCAGAAATTTATCTGTATCAACCATTCAAAAATATTTGAATACAAATAATTGGAAATCAATGCAAATTATGCCAATATGCAAATTAACCTATTTGTTCATTTTTCATTTATTGATTCACCAGACATTTATTGAGAGTCTGTTATGAGCTAAGTCAGTTATTAGCCAAGTCTGTTTTAGGCTGCAATTGTGGCTTCGGTTACAATTCCTGTAAATGTTTTTGTCCACATGTGTTCATATGCATTCTGTATAAACCATTGCCTCTACCTTCCCTTTTAGTGAAAAAGCTCCTTGAGCACAAATCTGTATTTTCCCATTTCTTCACAATTCTCCACAGTTCCCAACTGCATGCTCTGCATGCAGTAAAGCATTTAGCACATGATTTTGATTTATTGGCTGGTGGGAAGTCTTTACAAGCCAGTCTTCTGTCTTGAGTCCCATCCAGAATTCTTCTGTTAATTTTTCTATAGTTCCCAATGGTTGCAAAGAACATTTTCCTTTCAGCCTTTAAGAGCTTGTGTGGAATTAGTCATCACTGGGACCCAGACTTCACCCTAAAGATTGAGTGCATTTACATGTTCCAATGAATTAATCCTGATGTCATATTGTGAACTGTGTCCTAATTTTTTAAGAGGCTCCATATTGCATTTGATTCATAAAAATGAAAAGTAAAACGCTAATGTGTAAAACTCTCGTTGTTCCAGTTAATAAACCATTTTCCCAACCTTTCATGATCAGTTTCAGCCTAGATGAGAAGCTTATTTGCAAAAATAATAGAGGAAAAAGGGAAAGTAAAACACCTGTAATTTAAAATAGTAATGTTCTTCTATTAAGTTCCCTGTTTAATAACCTCACTGTTTTGGTTTTTTTTTTCTTTTTTGTTGTTGGGTTTTTGGTTGGGTTTTGTTTTGTCTCTGTGTGTGTGTGTGTGTGTGTGTTTGTGTGTGTGTGTGTGAGAGAGAGAGAGAGAGAGAGAGAGAGAGAGAGATGCCTATAATTTTTTAATACCTGTGTTTGAGGGCAAAATGTTAACATCTTGGAAAAATCACCCCCTGCCAGTTTTTTTTTCTTTTTCAATTATTCACTTACTTTGACATTGTCATTCCCATTGTGACAGATGTCCCAGAACCACATGCACATGGTTCTCCTCCTGAGCTGGGTCATTTCCCTGCCTCCTCTCTATCCCGGCCCATGGGATAAAGCTTAGGAACGCCTTTTGTCCATCTTTGGCTGGCAGGCAAGAGCCAGGGATCCCACACTCTGCGACTCCATCCATAAGTCCCTGTAGAGCTCTTCAGTTTGCTTCCTCAATGAGACTCTGAAAGATGGTTTGTCTAAAATGTGACCAAGATATACTAATAATCCTACTGGAAATTTCTTCAAAGTGCTTTTAATCCTCAAAAAGTCAGACCAGGGATGGATTTTGAACCTGGCGTGGCCTCTGTGCTCTGGGAGCCACCACCTGGTTCCTCGGGATGCTCAGTAGCTCTGGGCTTCCAGAAGCAGCATCCGTGAAGGGGCAGTGGGGAGAGCCCCAGACGTGAAGCCTCAAGTCAGGCTCTGAATTCTGCATCCACCACTGGGCCGCTCTGAGTTATTGAGCATTGTTATTTGAACTCTGTGACTCGCCTTCTCCTCACATATAAAGTGGGGATAAGAGGAAGGTAAAGAGGATGAAAGGAGATGATGCTGTATAAAGCTGCCTCCCTACGCAGAGTAAGCCTTCACCCTCAGTTCTGTCATAAAATCAGTAACCCAGAAAGGACAGCCAAGACTTTCAAGGCTTCACTCCTAACCAGAGAGGTGTGTGGGATAGAAAAAGGCCCACACTGTCCTCCTAGCTCTGTGCTGGGTGAGCTGTGTCACCCGGGGCAAGACTGTGTGTGTCACCTCAGTTTCCCCATCCATAAAATGGGACTGATACCATCACCTTCATTGAGATCATGGGGATTGAGAAGAAGTACATGTGAAAGTGCCAGCACCTCTTCTGGACGATGGGAGAGAC
This sequence comes from Sapajus apella, assembly GCF_009761245.1. NCBI lineage: Eukaryota > Metazoa > Chordata > Mammalia > Primates > Cebidae > Sapajus > Sapajus apella. The sequence goes on from NW_022436995.1 coordinate 12,462,111, forward strand.
TCCTCGGTGTTAGTTCAGTCCAGTTTGGGTTCTGAGTCCAGGATCCTTTCTGGAGCTCCCTGCTTGGACCACGTTCGTCCCCTTCCCTGAACGTGAGTGGAGGCATGGAGCTGATTTCTTCCTGAGGCAGCCTTTTCAACCCTGCTCAGCTTTTGCTGTTCAAAAGTCCTTGATTTTTAACCCAAATCTGCTGCTTCAGGCGTCCCATCGGTGACACACAAAATGGAGTAAATGGTCCCAAACTCTTCGCCAATTAAGATGTTTTTATCCCAGTGGAATAAGATTCAATGAAGCATCAAAGTCAATCTTTGATGAAAAAATAAGTCAAAAATTCAGCCAGGGTGATCTTTGCAGAGGGGCCATCTTGCCCTTGGCCCTGGCCCTGGAGTTGTAACGAGGATTTGTGATGAATGGGTAATTGTGTGTGTGTCTGCGAGCCTCACGTTTTTTAAGACCTCTTTGTGAAACTGTCCTCTTTTGTGTTGCTGGCTCTTTCTTCAGAATCACAAAAGCCCAGAATCCTTGCTGAGAATCTGGGGTCCTTGTGGCATGCAGCTGCCACTCCCCACCTCCTGGGATGGTGCTGGAGTCTGTACCGCTAGACATTCACAAGGTCATCTAAGAGGGTGGGAGCCAAGAGTCACTACACATGCCTGACTGGGGAGTGGGGACCTGAGATGGCAAGGAGGACTGAGTCTTATTGATAACCTCTATGGTAGACAGAATAATGCCCCCCAAAATGTCCAAAGCCTATTCCCCAGGGCCTATGAACATGTTAAGTTACATGGTATATTAGTTCATTTTCACACTGCTGATAGAGACGTGTCTGAGACTGCACAGGTTACAAAAGAAAGAGGTTTAATGATGACAGTTTCATGTGGTTGGGGAGGCCTCACAATCATGGCAGAAGGCAAGGAGGAGCAAGTCACGTCTTACGTGGATGGCAGCAGGCAAAAAAAAAGCTTGTGCAGGGAAACTCCCCCTTATAAAACCATCAGATCTCGTGAGATTTATTCACTATCAATGGATACAGCATAGGAAAGACCTGTCCCCATGATTCCATTACCTCCCACCAGGTCCCTCCCATAACGTGGGAATTTGAGATGAGATTTGGATGGGAACACAGCCAAACCGTATCACATGGCAAAGGGGATTTAATGTTACAGGTGGAATTAAGGGCCTAATGAAGACCTTTGTGATGGAACGGTTACCCTGGATTATCCAGATGAGTCCAGTGTAACCATCAGGGTCCTCCTAGGTGGAAGGGGCAGGCAGAAGAGTCAAGTCAGATAGAGATTTGAAGAGGCTGAACTGCTGGCTTTGCAGATGAAGGAAGGGGCCACAAACTAGGAAGTACAAGAAATACAGCTCTAGCAGCTGGAAAGGCAAGGATACGACTTTCCCCTAAAGCCTCCTGTGAAGGAGCACAGTCCTGCCAACTCCCTGATTTTAGCCCAGGGAAACCCGTGTCAGACTTCTGACCTCCAGAACTGCAAGGTAATACATTTGTGTTGCTTTAAGTCACTTTGTTTATGGCAATTTGTCACAGCAGCAATGGGAAAAGAAAACACTTGCCTTCCTTTATCATCAACCTGTCCCACTACCCAAGACAGGGCCTTCACCTGGCTGGAGACCTTGCCTGTTCAAGTGTTAGCTGATCATTAAGGGGCAGCTTGTCTGGACAGGAAGGAGCACAGACTTGCATCCAGGTGGAGCTGAGTGAGGTCAGTGCCATCACTTTCTGGTTACACAGCCTTGCTCAAACTGCTTCATTTCTCTGACCTTTATGATCCTCATCTCTAAAGTGGGAATCATTAAAGGATTAAACTGCAGAACGTACTCCTGGTAGACTACCAGGCATGCAGTCAGCTCTTTTAGTAGTGATGAGTTGAACCGTGCCTTTTTTCCCCCTCCGCTGGGAAGCGTTTCTCTTTTTTTAGGGTGTGAGAGAGATTGACATTCTCACCCTTGTCTAGCACAGGACAGCCTTGCCCTGGGGATCCCTAGTGAACCGTTGCTGGGAGACCCAAATGGACTCCGGGCAACTGGACACAGCAAACACGTGAGAGGCTGGCATAGCATATCCCCAGGGGAGTGAGAACGAAACCAGCATCAAGATTCCCAAAGATCAAGCCATCCAGGTGGAAACCTCAAGTGGCCAAACACAGCAGCGTGGTCAGGCTGGAATGTTTAACCTCTCTGCAAGGGATAACAAAATTCCAGCTGGGCCGTTCACCAAAAGTAACAAGTAATTGCACGGGTGTGTTCTCTGTCCAAATGACCAGAGCCTCCATTGGGCCTGTTTCCCATATAATTAGTTTAAGAGTAACAAAATACCAGGACATTAATATATACAAAGGAGTGTTCCAGAACATCTAGGCACAAACCGATAAAGGAGACACGGGTGTATGTGCACGTGTCAGTTCAATATGAGTTAATTTCAATGTTTCTGTTATTCTAAACTGAACTGCTGCTATGGGTTTCAAGAATTACATAGATTATGAGGTCATCTTGCTGGAATTATGATTCCAGACCATCCCTCAAAACACAACAGGACTTTTTTCCCCACTTTTAGATTTAGACAGAGTAAAAGCTGTACTTTGTGGCAGGACATATATTCTTCCACTGTAGGTTTTTTTGTTTTTTTTTTTTCCCCAATCACCGGGTTGAAAGATTTAGCTCTGCAGTGTGCAGGGAGCTACCAGGAAGCTGTAGGTCAGGAGCTGGTCAGGGTGACCCCACCTCAGCTCAGCCACCAGAGCCCAACTCTCAAGTTGGTCAAGTCTGTGTCTCCTCTTCTGTGCTTGACAGAGTGAACTAAGAGATCTTTGAGTTGGAGGGCGGCTCTGACCTCTGAGGGTACCTAAAGGGAAGCAGCGGGAGAAAGTGCAGAGGCAAGAGTGGCAGCAGGGTGCTGCAGATGACATTTGCTCGCTGTATTCCTGGTGATAAGAAGCACTGTTCTCTGAAGGGACTCCTGTTCAGGGAAGACAATTTGGGGAAATGCTGACCTAGATCATGTTTTAATGTTTAAAGCTACATTTTAAGTAGTTAAAGAAACTGTTTACAAATCAGTCTCCTGAAATTACGATTCCATAAAACTTCCAACTGGGCAAATAATAACAAAAAAGAGCAGTTTCCTAAACAGATAATGAGAGTAAAGTCCAAACTGCTTTTAAAGTGAGATTAAAAGGTCTTGCTGGGCACAGTGGATCTTGCCTGTAATCCCAGCACTTTGGGAGGTCAAGGCGGGCTGATTGCTTGAGCCCAGGAGTTCAAGATCAGCCTGGTCAACAGGGCAAAATCTGATCTGTACAAAAAATACAAAAATTAGCCAGGTGTGGTAGTGCACACCAGTAGTCCCAGCTACTTGGAGGCTGAGGTGAGAGAATCACTTGAGCCCAGGAGGTTGCTGTGAGCTAGAATCTCACCACTGATATGGTTTGGCTGTGTCCCCACCCAAATCTCACCTTGAATTGCAGCTCCCATCATTCCCACCTGTGGGAGAGACCCAGTAAGATTAAATTGCGGAATGTACTCCTGGTAGACTACCTGGCATGCAGTCAGCTCTTTTAGTAATGGGGGATAATTGAATCATGGGGGCGGTTCCCCCATACAGTTCTCATGGTAATGAACAAGTCTCATGAGATCTGATGATTTTATAAGGGTTTTCTCCTTTCACTTGGCTCCCACTCTCTTGCCTGCCACCGTGTAAGACATCCCTTTGCTCTTCCTTCGTCTTCTGCCATGAGTGTGAGGCTTCCCCAGCCAGGTGAAACTGAGTCCATTAAACCTCTTTCCTTTATAAATTACCCAGTCCCGGGTATGTCTTTGTTAGCATGAGAACATACTAATACACCACTGCACTCCAGCCTGGATGACAGAGACCCTGTCTCAAAAAACAAAAGCCGGTGTCAAGGTTGGATGCTGAGTAGAGGCGAGCATAAAGATCTCCTTTCAGATGAAGGTGGACTCTTTGGTGGAAACCACGTGAGAAATGCCATTGGTAAGATCCTTTATTTGGAAAAGCTGTGACAGACTGAGTGGATTTCCATCTATGTTCTGGTGGCTTTATCCTTCTTGTAATGTCATAGTCTGTTCATCTCATTCAGAATACTTGGATTTCTCTTCTTTTTTATTTTTTTTTAAATATATATTTTATTGCATTTTAGGTTTTGGGGTACATGTGAAGAACATGCAGGATTGTTGCATAGGTACATACATGGCAATGTGGTTTGCTGCCTTCCTCCCCTTCACCTATATCTGGCATTTCTCCCCATGTTATCCCTCCCCAACTCCCCACACCCCCTGCTGTCCTTCCCCTAGTTCCCCACCAACAGACCCCAGTGTGTGATGCTCCCCTCCCTGTATCCATGTGTTCTCATTGTTCAACACCCGCCTATGAGTGAGAACATGCGGTGTTTGATTTTCTGTTCTTGGGTCAGTTTGCTGAGAATGATGGTTTCCAGGTTCATCCATGTCCCTACAAAGGATGCAAACTCATCATTTTTTATGGCTGCATAGTATTCCATGGTGTATATGTGCCACATTTTCCCTGTCTAGTCTATCATCGATGGGCATTTGGGTTGGTTCCAAGCCTTTGCTATTGTAGACAGTGCTGCAATAGGCATTTGTGTGCATGTTTCCTTACAACAGAACGATTTATAATCCTTTGGATATATATTCAGTAATGGGATTGCTGGGTCAAATGGAATTTCTGTATCTAGGTCCTTGGATTTCTCTTCTTTCAGTTTCTTTTTCTTTATAATCTATTTTACCCTGAAATATAGATTTCAGGAGTATAGATTTCTTGGGAAAGGAGCAAAGGGGATCTTTTTAGCTTTTCATCAGATCTGCTGTCTCTGATGACTTTTAATACAGGTCTGGCGTCTTTTAGGAGTAACTCTGAGTCAACATATTTACTTTTAACATGGTTAAGCTTTTTCAAGGATTATACATTTTCCTTCCAGTTGTTCAGCAAGTTGCCTGGCAATTTAACTTTTCATTTCTCTGTGTAGTTTAATTGAAATTTTTATTGAAATAGTTGGGAATTTATATGCAGTTGTAAGAAATAATGTGTTATTTCAGGTTTTAACTGAGTGAAAAATGTCTGCTTCCAAACCAAAGAAGCTAAACACAAGAAATACAGTGATTGCTGCCCATATTATGGTATCCCAAGAGAAAGTACAGATATCAGGAACTGAACTGAAATTTTCAGAACACTCCGGTAGAACTCTGTGTAGCTTTGTCAGGAGAAGCCTGAAGTACAACTCTGAGGCAGTCCGCAGTTTCTTGGTAACACTGAAGACCACCACACTAGACCCCACAGGACCACAGCAAACCACAGCAAACCACCCAGAACACTCCCCTGCATTCACCTGGAGTTGTGTGCACCTGGCCACCGGGACGGCCCTAAGCGCAGCAGGCCGTGGGAGGTGGGGAAGTGTGCTAAGGAACTAGCAGTATATGTGGCGGCCCCGGCTCTCTCTCAGTTTGAAGTTTGCCTCCTGTGCAATCCATATCTCATTGAATTCATATCTCATTCTCTCTCCTCACAGCCCTTTTTCCAAAGCCTTCCATGGAACACACCTATAGCTTAATGACCTATTATAAGGGAAAAAACTGGAACTCTGCTAGTTCCCAGGGCCCTTCACAGGCCCTGTCCCAGTCTTTGCTCCAATCTTTTCTCTCTCCCTTCCTCTCCTGACTTTTAGAGAAATCATTTCCTTGAATCTCTTTATAATTTTATTACCCTAGTGTGCATCCCTAGGCCTTATGGTTTAGCCTGGCCCATTTTTAATTAGGTCCTTTAAGCCTCTCTAATCTACAGATTCTCTCTTCTATCCTTTTATTGTGTGTAGGTGTGTGTGTGCAGGTATGTGTGTGTGTGCGTAAGTTCAGTTCCTGATACCTGTAATTTTCTTGAGACACTAATATGGGCAGCAGTCATTTGATTTCTTCTTTTTAATCATGTGTGTATATACATATAAAATATTTGTGTGAGAGTGTGTGCCTGTGTGTGCGTGTGTGTGTGTATGTGTGTGTGTTAGAGCCCAGGGTATTTGCTGGTAACATTTCCCATAATGGTGAGTTTTGCTGATTGCGTAGCTATTCTCCCCTAGGGAAGGGACAGATGATGGTGACTGCCACAGAGTCAGGTAAAAGGGTGGCCTGAGTCCCACCCAATCCAGGGAGTCACAGCCCCTGCACACTCAGGATGCAGGGCAGATGTTACTTTCTTCTTCCTTCACAAGGGAGACGAATCCCTTCGGAACCAGATTCAAATCTTACTCTTCCTCATTGTCAGCTCTGTGACCTTGGGCAAGTTACGTAGCCTGTGCGAGCCTCCGCTTCCCATCTATACAGTGGAGCTAATAATGCCTACCCAGACACTGTGAAGATTATGTAAGGGAATAAGTGCATGATGGGCAAGTTACTTATCTGTAAAATGTAAATAGCACAGGTAAAATGGCTGTGATAACTAAATGAGTTGATGCAGATAAAGCATGCAGGACATGCCCAGGGCACAGAGAGGCCTCAATCAATGTTAGCCAGTTTCACTAGTATTATATGAAGTATCTAATTTGTTGAAAATTTCTGTTTATGGTACCTTTTCTTGGGCCATTTTGCATTTCTGTTTTAAAAATACTTGAGACCGGGTAATTTATAAAGAGGCTTATTTAGCTCATAGTTCTGCAGGCTGAGAAGTTCAAGAGCATGGCCATGGTTTCTGGTGAGGGCTTTCATGCTACATCACAACACGGTGGAGGTGATCAGAGGGGAGGCAGACCCATGTGAAGAGAGGGACCAAACAGGAGGAGGAAGCTGACTTTATAACAACGCACTCTTGTGAACTAATCCATTCCCATGGGAACTAATGCAAATTAATCAGAACAAGAATTCACTCACTATAGCTAGAAGGACACAAAGCCACCTAGACACGGAGGCTCACGTCTGTAATCCCAGCACTTTGAGAGGCCAAGGCAGGCGGATCATGAGGTCAGGAGATTTGAGACCATTCTGGCCAACATGGTGAAACCCCATCTCTACCCAAAAAAAAAAAAAAAATGCTGGGTGTGGTGTAGTCCCAGCTACTCAGGAGGCTGAGGCAGGGGAATGGCTTGAACCCAAGGTGGTGCTGCACTCCAGCCTGGGCAACAGAGCAAGACTCCATCTCACAAACAGAAAGAAGGGTACAAAGCCGTTCCTGAGAGATCCACTTCAATGACCCAAACGCCTCCCACTAGGCCCCACGTCCCAACACATTGAGGACCACATTTCAATATGAAATGCATATTGAAACTAGAGCGGCCGGGCGCGGTGGCTCACGCCTGTAATCCCAGCACTTTGGGAGGCCGAGGCGGGTGGATCGCGAGGTCAAGAGATCAAGGCCATCCTGGTCAACATGGTGAAACCCCATCTCTACTAAAAATACAAAAAAATTAGCTGGGCATGGTGGTGCGTGCCTGTAATCCCAGCTACTCAGGAGGCTGAGGCAGGAGAATTGCCTGAACCCAGGAGGTGGAGGTTGCGGTGAGCCGAGATCGCGCCATTGCACTCCAGCCTGGGTAACAAGAGCAAAACTCCGTCTCAAAAAAAAAAAAAAAAAGAAACTATAGCATAGCTATTATCAGTTAAAAGGAGAAAGTGAGGGCTTCCAAGTAGCTGGAGATAATGGTGGCAGCCCGATGCCCACATCCCAATATTTCCTCCCCAAATGATGCAGATCATAAAAGGGAAAAGGAAAAGACACAAAAATCACAGCCTTGGCATACCTTGAGAACAGAGAGTTAAAAATAACTGTAACTAAAAAGAGAAAGAATACCAAATCCAAGCACAGGAAAACTCATGCTTCCTTCCAGCCCACCTCACCATGGGGCTTTGAGCCGAGCAGAGGGAAAGGGGGATGATCTATAGGGAGGAGAGAAGGAGAGAACTAGAACAGAGCCTGACAGGTCATCTGAAACCTAAACCACTCCCAGCCACAAGTCCACCGAAAGCCTGAAAATACAACACCAAGTATGCAGGTCCATCACAGTGCGGTGTACAGGGTGGTCACAAATCCATGCGACTTGGAGAGGCAGCCTTCAGAATGCACAGCTTCTAGCAGGGGAGAACCGGAGAAAGGAAGGAGGGAGTGCCCTTTGGCAACTGGGTGATAAGACTTGGGGAAGGAGCAAAGGGAACAATTCGAGTGGCCACTGGTAAGAGCCAACAGATACAAGTTATTGTATAGAATGGGGAAGGACGAGGGAAAATGTGTCAGAGAGAATACCAGAAGGAATACTAAATCAGAGAGCTGAAAAAGAAACAAATCAGGAAACGAGGCAGAGGAGCTGTGCGGAAGGGTGAGGTGATGGAAGGGAAAGCGGATGGAAGACAGCAGCGTGAACAGGATCCATGAGAAGTACATGAAATTAGGGAGTGAAGGAGCCGGTAGGGTGTGGGACTTGCTGGGACACAGCCACGTCAGTGGTCAAACTTGATGTTCGACCACTGTCATTTCAGGACAATACCTGCGCAGGGGAAGTGGGTGTATAGGCACATCAACAAAGCCACACACCTGTCTCCCAGCAAGCCTCTGCCAGAGGATCCCAGGGCCAGCAGACAGGGGAAGGACTGGGACACATCCAAGGGGCTCCGCTGTAAAGAAAGAGTATGCACTGGGATGCAGATGACAGGAGAGGAAGGGACACGTGGTGATCGTGGACACCATAGAAGAGGAATGCTGTAGAATTCAGATCAGTCCAAAATGCGCCGTGTAAAATGAAAGAAGGAAGAGAGGGCAACTTTGGTAACAGTCATTAGCATTTGGGATTTTGAAATTTATGGTGTTTGCAGAACCTGCATTTGAGTTAGGTATTTGCAGGGGAGATGTTATTGGTTATTTGTAGAATATCGTATCTTTCCAGTTACAAAGTATACATTCATTTTGCAGCAAAAGGTAGGATGTCTCATCTTCAGAGTTTTTTCAAAGGTGGATACCTGGTATTTTCTCTATGTATGCATGGAAAGGGAACATGGTAGAAATAATCTTTTTTATTGTTTTTATGGGGATATTTTATAGATGAAATATGGCACAGAACCCCCACTCCAGCACATGAATGAGACACACAAAGCAGTTCTCTCACTGAAGAGAGGGCCAAGGGCCTCCGCTTCATCAGCTCAGCCCCTTCTCACACTGCAGAGTCCCTCAGGACTCCCCGAGGACCTGGGGATGTGGCACACTCCTTAAAAATCATCTGGTGCTTATACTTCCTGATGCCTATTGCGGTAGATGTTGGAGAGCCTGGAGGAGAGACAGAAGGTTAAACAAGCATCTGGGATGCAATCAAGTGGGTGCTAAGGTAGAATCTCAGGGAGAAGAATAAACTCCGTTAGAATGGCTGTTATCAAATAGAAGATAAGTGTTGACAAGGATGTGGAGAAAAGGGCCCCCTTACACACTTGTAGTGGGAATGTAAATTGGTGCAGCCACTATGAAAAACAGTATGGAGTTTCCTTAAAAAATGAAAAATAAAACTACCATATGATCCATGAATCTCTGGGATGCTGGGTGTATATATCAGGATCAGGAGATCCTGATTTCACTTGAGATCGGCGAACTCCCATGTTTGTTGCAGCATTGTTTACAATAGCCAAAACATGGAAGCAACCTAAATGTCTATCGATAGATGAATGAAGAACTTATGAAATATACATATGTATGTGTGTGTGTGTATGTACACATATATATGTATATATTAGCCTTAAAAAGAGAAATTCTGACATTTGTGACAACATGATTTTAAAGTTCATCTGGAAGAGCAAATGTTCAGGAGTAGCCAAAAGTTTTTTGAATAAAGATGAAGTGAAAATATGTCCTACAAGATATCAAAATTGTCTAAGCTCACAGCAATGAAAACACTGCAGGGAAGGCACAGGGATACCAAAGAGATTGTAATGAAATGAAATAATCTAGAAATAGACCTCTGTTTGTACTATATGACAAAAATATATTTAAATTTTGAGGAAACAACTCAATACTCAGCATTACGATAAGTAGTTATTATTATTAAAAAATAAAGTTAGATCTCTGTATCAATATATACCAAGATAAAAACTATAAATATACCAAAAGAAAATATAGAAAAATAAATCTCTAAAAATGTTCCAGAAAAGAATATTTTTAAATTACGTGATGAGGAGAGACATCCTAACAAGACCTAAACCCTTATGGCCTCTATAAACATTAAAAAGGTTTATAAATCTGATTTAATAAAAATTGGCAGCTTCTCTATGTCAAAAGACCCTATTAAATGACAGACTGAGAAATAATATTTCTGAACAAAGGGCTAATGGCTAATATCCTTTGTATTTTTTAAAGCTCCTGCAGTTCACTAAGAAAAGATAAAACAACCCAATGTAAAAGAGGCAAAGGATGTATCCAAGTAATTCCCGGGGGAACAAGCACCAATGATTTCTAAATATGTGAAAAGATATTTATCCCCACTAATTACCAGAAGACTTCAGATTGTTACAGTGTGGTACAATTTTACCTGGAAGATTACAGAAATTTAAAATGATGGTAAAATAGAATATGGAATAGGAGGCTGCGGGAGAAGTTGGCAACTCTCAACAAGCGTTGAGAGTATAATGTACCACAGTATGCAAACTCTTGATTTAGCAGAAGCATCATTAAGAGCACAAAGACTTTTACAAGAATGTTCATTGCAACCAGTTTTATAAGCTGAAAAAATAAAATGCAACCTATCCAACAATAGAAAAATGATTAAACATTATATTATTTCCATCCTATGAAGTACCCTTTAGCCACTAAAAATAATGGACTAGCTCTACATTTAATAACATGAAATGAAGATCCTTAAAATGATGGTGGGCTAAAAAAATTGTAGGGTCCCATTTTTGTATTAAAAAATACATATGAACTTATATAATTTTATTTATGCCTGTCTGCACATGCACAGAAAGATCTGGAAGGATTCTCGCTAGTTGTTAAAAGTGGTCATCCTCGTGAAGTGAGACCGGGGCTAAGCAGAAGGAGAAGTGAGAACTTCCACTTCTTACTTTTAGGAGGCTTAAATTTTTTTTTAATGATCATGAATTGCTCCTGTGATTTAAAAAAAATTAAAGTTGTGCTGATGAAAAACATATGGAAAATAAAACTGCCAGAGGCAACACTGCCGCACAGCCTATAAATCAAATCTGAAAAGCGTCTTCGGACCAGATGCACCCTGCCAGGCCTCCTTTCCATCTGAGGTATTCTGAACCGACAGTCTTTAGAAATTTGACTGTCTGCAAATCCATCCATGACTTCCTCCTTATGGGTCAGGTGCTCCCATCTGCTTGCTCTTCCTGATGCTCAGAATTCTTTCTTGAGGGCAGGCCTCATCCAGGGGCCCCCAAACACCACTGGACCCTGCAGCCTATTGTAACAGGATCAGGGAAAGGCAGAAGGAGGTTGCTATCAAGCCTCTGGAGCTCATGGTCATATTTAAACTCTTAGTTAAATGATTCATTTCATCATTTTGAACTCATTATTTTAATTAAATTGAATCTTTTAAAAGAATTTTTCACTTAAAGAGTCCTTAGCGTGTTTTCGTTCAGTCCTAACATTTTATGAATAAGGAAGGGGAGGCCCAGGGAAGGACTGTTAATAAATTGTAATAGATTTAAGACCCTGAATTTGGGGGCTCAGCCTTGCTAAATTCCTTGATTCTTATGTGAGCCAACTTCTGCCCCTCCTATGCAGAATGTTACCTGAGAATGCTATTGACACCTTGTAACCCACCCACCTCCAGAAGAGCCAACATGGTTATGTCTCTTCATGAGAACAAAAGTCATCGATCAGGCTTTCTGTCATTTCTTCAAACCAAGTTCTTCTGACCACAGGGCCTTTGCACAGACTGTTCTTTCTTTCTGCAATGCACCTCCCTGCTCTTCAGAAGGATGACTCCTTCCCCACACTCAGGCGCCTCCTCAGAGCGGCCTTCCCTGACCACTGCACTCCCTTCCCCACCATTCTCCCTTTCGGCAACCTGTTTCCCTCAAAGGAGGCAGAGTCCATGCCTGTCTGTCCTGTATTGTATGCACCCAGCACATGGCACATTAGTGGGCGCTTAAAAAAGTCTGAGTGAATGAACAAATCTGACACCTCGTTTTGGAAGGTTTCTGGCCCCTGCCCCCCCCCCTTTTTTTTTTTTTTTTTTTTTTTTAAGATGGAGTTCTGTTGCCCAGGATGTAAGTGTAGTGGTGTGATCTTGGCTCACTGCAACCTCTGCCTCCTAGGTTCAAGCAATACTCCTGCCTTAGCCTCCTGAGTAGCTGGAATTACAGGCATGTACCACCATGCCCAGCTAATTTTTATATTTTTATTAGAGACAAGGTTTTGCCATGTTGGCCAGGCTGGTCTCGAACCCCTGACCTCAGGTGATCTAGCTGCCTGGGCTTCCCAAAGTGCTGGGATTACAGGCGTGAGCCACCACTCCTGGCCAGCCTCCTGTTCTTAGGTGATTATCTCACCATGTAGACCAGAAATCTCTATTATTTAATATTTCCATTGTTGTTATATGGCAGGTGAAAGTGATACAGTTTTTTTATTTTCATTTGTGTTAGATTACAAGACAGATTGAATACATTTCCATTAGCTTATGTCATTTGCTCAGCTGCCTGTTGGCATCTTATTGTTTCACTCAGTCATTCCTGGTTAGTGGCCTGAGTCAGCAAGGGAGGAATGTGTGAGTGGTTATAACCTGAGATATGGCAAAGAGAAGGGTCTGTCTCTTACATAGCACTGGGGACAGGGCCTCAGGGGCTTGGTGCTCTGATAGACAGGCACTGAGTCCAGCTGTGGGGCTCAGCTGCAGGCCTAAGGTTCCATCACAGCCTGGGGTAGATGGAGAAGGATCTAATTCCTAGGGAGCCTCCTCAACTTCTTCCTTGTTAGCACTGTATTCTGCCCCTGTCCCTGGTGAGGGGCTAGGATCCTGGCAAATTTTAGCCAATATTTCTTGAAAAGCTTTACAAAGTTTTTAACAGAACTTAAAATGATTTCTTCCCAAGAAACCAGTTTTCTTAGAGTTAGCACCCTAATTGCTAAGTGACAAGATAGCACATTACATTCATCCTTGATATGGTTTGGCTGTGTCCGCACCCAAATCTCAAATTGTAGCTCCCATAATTCCCACATGTCATGGGAGGGACCAGGTGGGAGGTGATTGGATCACGGGGACGGGACTTCCCGTGCTTTTGTGACACTGAATACATTTCATGAGATCTTATGGTTTTTTAAAGGGCAGTTCCCCTGCACATGCTCTCTTGCCTGCCACCATGTAAGATGTGACTTTGCTCCTCATTCACCTTCCACCATGATGGTGATGCCTCCCCGGCCATGTGGAACTATGAGTGAATTAAACCCCTTTTCCCTTATAAATTACCCAATCTCAGGCATGTCTTTATTAGCAATGTGAGAACATACTAATATGATCCTGTATTATGTAACTCAAAGCTGAGTATTCAGTTACTATGCATGTATCCAACAACCACCATGAACCAGGCACTTGGTCCTGGATATACATGGGCTGGCTGGATACAACCTTTAGCTACAGTGATTTGTGTGACAGACCAGGGAGAAGCATGATGTAGTGAAAACAGCAAGCATGTTGCAGCCTAAACCCAACTTTGAATCCAGACTGCAACACGCAGACGTGGCAAGCCTTAGCCACTCTGAATGAGAAGTACATAGTGATACCATCTTCATGGACGCTGCTATAAAGCGTTTGGCCTAGGGAAGGAATCAAAAGTCCACTTTGGGCCTTCAAATCAGAGAGAAACCAGTGCTATATGGAGGGATCAAGTGTGGAGGAGGTATAGAGGAGGCAGATTATGGACCCAGCCCTGAAGAATGGGTAGAATTCGGGATGGAAAATGCAGAAGACAAAAGATGAAGATAATCCTAAGCCACCGAAGGGTAATCAAGGAGCTGATAGGATGAAAGGGTCTTGCAGGGAAGGAGCTGGGCCAGAGGGATGGACACCCAGGGCCAGCCCACAGCAGGTGTACCTCAAGCTGAGTCTTAAAATACTTGCTGAACTTTCATTTTGAGGACAGGCTGAGCCCTATGTGCAGAAAGGAAGACCAAGAAGAACAGTACCCAGTTTGCACAGCATGACTAGCAAAACTGAAACCCCACAGATAACCAGACCCACATTCCTCCAACAGCATTGGAATGACTTCTATGGTTAATGAAGTGTTGCTTTTTTGGAGAGAGAGGTGTCTCCTCCAGCCCTGAGAAGCTTATCCGGGATATTCTTGTCCTGTGCATGGCAACATGCACAGGAGTTCCATCATCTCCTTGGACGTCTGGTGAGATGTTGCTGACCTGGAGGTATTTTGGAGCCTCTATGTACCAATACCCTCAGCAGCTGCCAGGCTAGACCACCTCTTATTCTGGTTCTTGGAATAGGCAAGCTATTCCAGCCCTGTGTCAGGACAGCAGCCAGGAGGAAATGAGAAGCTCCTGCAGCTTTTTCATCAGTGGGGAAGATTTTGCAGTCATTCATTCATTCAATGACTACATCATGGTCACCTACTACCTACGAGGAGAACCTAAAGAAGAAGAAAAAGCACAAGACAGGAACTCTTCCCTCCAAGAGCTTGTGGCAGTTCATCTAATGCGGGAGATAAGTAATCAGTGATGAAACTCCCTGAAAGAAATATAGAAAGTGTGACAGGAATCCAGAGTGGGGAGAGAGGCAGAGAATACTTTGAGAGGAGAAGGCAAGTATCATGAATCTTGAAGGATACATAGGTTTTGGGGCATGCAGACACGGTGAGGAATTGCATCCAGGGAATCACAAAGCCTCAGAGATTATCTAGCCCCTTTTTTTTTGCCTGTGAGGAAACAGAGGTCCAAGCGAGTAAGTGGCGGGTCTTGAAATGGAACTTTGTCTATTCAGTACTCTCGTCACCTAGGGCTGGCCTTCCAGACAGAAGACAGTGTGGGCACAGACCTGGAGTGTGGAAGTTTTGACTGCATATGGTGGAATGAGGCTGCAGCTTGCTTGGAAAATAGGTTTTTGTAGTTGGTTTGATGCTACGGTTTTGTAAAATAAGAGCCAGGGGAACTGACAGATCTCCAGCCTGATGACCAGGAGGACACCTGAGCCAGTGAACAGGAGGAGGCAGGGATGGGAGAGAAAACGGTGTGTTTGGTTTGGGACATGATGAACTGGAGGCGTTGGTGAAACGTAGAGGGGAAATCTCTAGCAGGCTGGGGAAACCTGATGCTGGAGCTCAGGACAAAAGATATAAGTTGTGGATATTTGGGATTTTCCAAGGGATAGAATGGAGAGAAAAATAGAAATTGACCAGAGAAGGTAACCGTTGGTAGGCAGTGTTGAGCATAGCCACCTTCTAAAGAGTGTAGCGCCGGCTCCCTTCGGAGAGGAGAACCAGAAGCTGGGTCTGAGGCGGACAGAAGCTGCAGGACGCAATGCCCTGGAGGCGAGGATGAGAGATGTGGGGAGAAGCAGTCTACGTTCTAGTAAAAAGGGTTAACTTGCAAACAACATGACATCTGAGAAAAGAGACAGCTGGATCTAGCAGCTACAGCGTCTCACATGACCTTTGCAGGTACGAGGCAGCCAGAGTGAATGTTATCTACGAAGTTTGACAGTGAAGAGGAAGAAGAGGATTAAGGAGTGCCAGGACTGAGGCAATATGTGGCTTGTCTTTTCCTTTTTAAGGCTAAGATAATTGGAATATGTTTCCTGGAGGATGGAGAGGAGTTGGCAGAGTGGGAGATAAGAATTAGGAGGGAGAAGAGATGCTCGATGGAGGTTAATCCTGAAGGCGGCAGGAGGGGTTAAGGTCAAGGGCGTGGCCTATTGACAGTGCGGAGTTCGGGTCTCTGAGCTGGGGTGGGAGGGTGGGTCTGGAGGGTGGAACAGAGCAGAACCCGGAAGGCCCAGCAACCAGGTCAATCTCACGTGGCACAAAAACCACAAGCTGAGACTCCAGCCTTGGGAGAAACCCAAAGTTAAGGGTCAAATAGGCATCAAGGATGGGACAGCTAAACAGCCGTGAAGTCCAGAGGCCCACACAAGTTGGCCAGTAGTACCCAGCCCGGAAGACAGGGCTGACAGAGATGACCAACAAGGATAAACTTTGCTTTTGAAGACAGATTAGAATAAGCTATAGTCCATTAAAGCCACATAGCAAATGTATGATTTCCCTGCGTGCACTGCACATTAGGATCCAAATATTTTAATTAAACCAACATGTGAGTTTCTGAGATATCAAAAGAACAAGGACATTATTAATTTGGGAACCAAGGCGACTGACCACTTTATTCTTTTAAGTCATTTTCTCATTTAGCTCCAATCTCCATAACGAACATTCTGATATGTCCCGATAATGTTCCTGGATTTAAACCACAGTTTTGTTTTTTACTCCCTCGGGGATTTATTTCTTATCTCTCAGGCCCTTTTGAACAAGCAGTTATCAGGTTAACATTTAGTTTGCTGGCCTGGGGTTGAATAGGTCATTTCCTTTCTGAATCACAGGCTCCTAAGAATTCAAGCCAAAATTTCAGGCTGGCTTTAAGTAATGAATATTATAATTAACTTCTAACCAAGCAAGCTAACATTTTGCTTGGAGAAAGCATCCTTTTCCTAAACAAATGCCTTTCAAACAAAAACAATTTCATGTCCTCTTTTTCTAGCCTCATGCTTTCCAGGGCTTGGGAATAACCACTGTGTTGTGCAGGAATATATTCTTGGAGCTCTTAAAATTCAGTTTGTTCTGGCTTTTGGCGCTGCCATAGAAGCTGCACTATCTTTTAGGACTATATTCTTTTAACAGAGTTAACTGAGATCCCTTCTGTCTGTACTGTCCGGGAAGTTTTGGGGAAGTCCTGCTGAGCCTAGTTAGATGTGACTCCTATCCTGCCCAACTCACTAGACACAGGACAGAAACAGACCCCAGGCCTTAGCAGACTGAGACTTCGGTCTGTGATTGAAAGGGATCAGTGACATGCCAAGGATGGGGACAAGGGACAGTGGCAGTGCTCTAATCCAGCAGGGGAGGGTGTTTGACACGATGATAATAAAAAGTGCCACTTCTAGACAGTTTTATGACTTTTTCAATCCTCTGCAGATGACTTACCTCCTTACTGCCTGCACCTGGGACCTACCACGCCCAATGCCTGGCCAAGGGCTATCAGCCTTGTCTTGTCTAATCAGTGGAATAAGTGCAAAAGAAGACCTGTAGTAGGGACAGTAATGAGAGTGAGCCCTGAGAATATACCAAACTGCAACCAGAAAACCAAACTATATAGAAAATAACTGAAAGGGTATATCGTTGAAGTGTCGGCTGTTAGATTTTTTTTCGGTCCTAGGGCAAAGACATGTCAGGAACCAAAAGGAGAATAAGGCATCACATGTATATGCAGCAAGGAATTCATCTCGAGCTGGGTTAGGAATTTTAGCCAAACGGATTGCCATTCTGACCTGGGCTGCTTTTCGGCTTTTGGTTTTGTTTTATTGTTTTTGACTGAGCCATGCCTATGGCAGTCTTTCTCCAAGGAAGTTTTTAAGTCACCACCTAATTTCTGTCAGCACTTAAAGTGAGGGGCAAATAGTGTTGTCCTGAAACCTGGCCTGTTTTCTCAGCACTGTGGCAAAGACCCCCATCCCGCGGTTATGGTGCTACACACAACAGTGCCCAGAGTGTGGGTGGCCCTGGAACCCTGCCACATGAAACGGCAGCGCTAAGCCGAGGTTTCCCTGCTGTGAGGTCCCATCCCTGGCCTACCGTGGACCGTGCAGTTACGTGGGAGGTACGGTGGCGTGGTGTACAGATCGCAAAATGCATTACATCCCCTGCTCTCCTACTCACTAACCATGTGGTTTGGGGGCACGCCTGTTCTTTGCTCTAAAACTAGCTTTGTCACCTGGAAAGATGGGATCGGAATAAGTACAGCTGCGGGGAGGAGTAATTAAAATAAGGTGTGTGAATTTACTCTGCGAACTGTAAAATGCTACAGGATGTAAGGGTGAATTGCCTAGCGGCTCTGCTGGTTGTCGTTAGGCCTCAGCCAGTAATTAGTGACCAAATACAAGAAGAGGGAAAAAAGAGTTTAGCAGCAGCACCTGTGTGAAAAAATCAGTGTTTTTATCATGTAGATGGGGCTCCGTGGAAAGCTGATCGAGGTGGATTGCACAGTCCAGTAATCGAGGTGGACTGTGGAGAAGAAGGGGCGTCACAGTTCTGCTCCCCTGTGCCGTGATCAGACCCATCCTAGCTATTACATTCCACGGGGGTTCCTCGCTGGTCTGTAGATGCGTAGATCAGCCAGATCACATGTGGCAGGAGGAGGCATCTAGGAAACACTGGACTTTAATTGGAAATGCTGGGAAGAAAGTGAATCTTCAGATTTTCTTAAGGTTCTTAATGTGGAAGATGGATTTGACTTGTTACCCCTGCTTTCCAGGGGAAGGATAAGAGCACTGGGTAGACACGTGCCAGGTAGAGATCTTATCTAAGGCAGCGGTTCCCAAAGTTTGCTACAAATCAGAATCACCAGGAAACTTCCAAATCTCCCATTACCCAGGCTGTACCCGAACTCACTCAATCAGAATCTCTGGAGGTGAGGCCCAGGCATCAGTTTAAAAAAAAAAAAAAAAACACTTTTCAGGGGCTTGCCATGGGCAGCCAAGATTGAGAAGCAGTGATGCTCAGGAGGAGTAAAAGCATCAGGACAAGACGGGATGAGCTGCTAGGGATGTGGGGAATCCCTCGCCTCTGAAGCTGCTCAGATCCAGGCGGGATGTCGCTTGGTGATGATGAATTCAAGCCTTCCATGGAGAGGTAGACTAAGATAGATAAACTTCAAACTCTTCCCCATCCTGGGGGCACTGAGTCAATGTTCTAACGTGGAAGTTTTCAAATGTATTTAATTCTGAGGAACTATTTGTTCAAATAATGTAAAATATTTAAAACAAAGCAACAGGGAGATGCCCCCTCCATTCCATTCCACCCTGTGTTCCAGGATGACTGAGGACACTGTAGAAATCTGGAAACTTAATGAAAACCTCCTGGACTCCAAGGAACACCGTTTTTAAAACCACCAATTTAAGGAAAGGGAAATAGGATTTCCACAGAAATGATTTTCCTACTCAGCCATCTGTAATTGGAATCTTGATTATTTTGATGAATAGAAGTAGCAAATCCCAAATGGAAGAGAGCCAAGATAAATGCTCATGGACCTAATCTGTTTATTAGTTGTGAACATGAACAGCATCAGCCAGAATGTGGTTGATCCAGTGCCTTAGAAACTAGACCCAGGTCGATTTTGGCTTATTATCTTGATGCCCCATAGAGGACGTTAAGACGCACCTCATCTGGCTCCTATTGTATCTTCAAGGGAAAGAATGCTTTATTATTATTTGTGACAGTTCCCAAGCTCTGCATTTACAAGTGTTAAGCTGGATTGAGCTCTTATGACATGCACTTAGCAGAGTAGGTCTTGAACCTAGGTATTCTCATTGCCAGTATATTTTTACATTTTTATGTACACACAGACTCTAGTTCTGTATCAAAGCCATGACTTACAAATGAGGAACAAAATGGAGCCTGGTACAGGGGAAAGAAATAGGAAGTGAGGACATATAGGTTTGAATCCTGGTTCAACTCTTAGCCAGCTGTGTGATAGCAGAAAAGTATCTTAGTTTCCTTGTCTCTAAAATAGAATTCATTATATCTGCTTACGTAGTTACCAAGATTCTTGTGAGGTTAAAAGAAAAAGCCAAAGTCATATCCTCTTAAGTTCTATAAAATATGCATGATTATTGAAAGCAAAAAATATGTAACACTGGGAGAATTTCAATATATGTAGGTGGAATACACATGGCAAATATAAATAAGGAAGGGTAAAAGACCTTTATTTTGCAGTTGTTTTGCTTTCGGGTTTCAGATTTTTTAGACTTTATTTTTTACATCAGTTTTAGGTTCACAGAAAAATGGAAGGTATAGAAAATTCCCCAATATTCCTAGCCTACACACATGCAGAGCTTTTCCCATTGTTGCTTTAAAAATTTCTACATTTTGTTTGGAATGGTAACTATTAACTCAAAGAAGACTATGACAAATTAGGTTTATATATTTTAATCCCTAGACAACAGCTAAATAGTACAAAGAGACATGACCAACATGCCTCTTTGCATAACTAAAAATTATGCAAATACAAAAAAGAAAGGAAAAAGAGCAGAGAAGTTTAAAAGGTGACAAAAAGAAGAGCAATGAAATAGTCGAGTGGAATCTAATCACTAATCATTGTAAATGTGAATGGTCAGATTAGACTGAAAAAGAAAGACCCAATGATATGCTGTCTATAAGAAATCCACTTTAAATGTAATGACATATATAAACAGATTTAAAGGAAACAAATGTTTAAAAAGTCATATGGGGAAATACTAATCAAAGAAAAACAGGAGTGGCTATATTAACATTACACAAAGTAGACTTCAAAACAAAGAAAAATTACCAAAAATGAAGAGAGAAATTACATGATAATAAAGGGGAAATTAACCAAGAAAACATAACAGCCATAAATGTATATCCATCTAAACAGGGAAACACTAAAACACATGAAGCAAAAACTGATGATAGCATTGAAAGGAGAAATAGACAAATCCCCAATAATGCTTGGAGACTTTAGTCTTCCTCTTAAAATAACTGATAGAACAAGTAGAACACTTGACCTAATTGACATTTATACAACACTCCAACAGCAGCAGAACACATATTCTTTTCAAGTGTACATGCAACAGTCACTAAAATAAACTATATTCTGTGCCATAAAACAGACTTTTAAAATTTTAAGTATAGCTATAATATAAACATGGCTTTTCCCCATCACAATGGAATTTAACTGGAAATCAGTGACAGCAAAAAATCTAGAAATTTCCCAAATATTTAAAAACAAAACATGGAAATGAAACAACACACTTCTAAACAATCACTGAATTGGAAAGGAATTCTCACATGAACTTAGAAAATATTTTCAGCTGAATGGAAGTGAAAATACAACATGTCAAAATGTGTGGGATGCAGCTAAAGCAGTGCTTAGTGGAAATTTAGGGCATGAAATGCTTATACTGGAAAAGCGGAAAGAGCTCAATTCAATAATGTGATGTTCAACCTTGAGAAACTAGGAAAAGAAGAGCAAGTTAATCCCAAATCATATTTATTTGGATTTTGCTTTGTAGAAGGGAGGAAATAACAAAGATAAGAGCAGAAATCAGTGAAATTTGAGACAGGAAAACAATAGAGAAAATTAAGAAAAAACATACTTGTCCTTTGAAAATATCAATAAAATTTATAAACCTCGATTCACAGCCCTTTACAGTAGTACAACTCAACTATTCCTCAACTGGGGAATGGATGACGTGGAGTAAATCCATGAAATGGAATACTACTCCCGCAATAAAAAGAATAAACCACTGATACACACAACGTGGATTAATCTCAAATGCATTATGCTAAGTGTAGGCAGCCAGACTCAAAAGACCACATACTCTATGCTTCCATTTATTATGACATTCTGGAAAAGGCAAACCCATAGGTATAGAGAACAAATCAGTGGTTACCAGGGGTGAAAGGTTGGGGAAGGGGAATTTTTCAAGGAGGTGAAACGAATAAATTTTAAAACATCAAGTTCACATCTGTAAAAGTGGAATTAACTGTTGAATCCACATAATGCTATGATAACTGTTAATATTATGATCAATAATGAAGCAGCCCAGTCTTCTCAAGCCAAGGTAACCTGGGAAGTTTAGTTTAAAAGGCTTGGGCAATGGCAGAAAACAGTGACTAGAATCATCTTAATCCAAGATGCCATCATTGTAATCTTCGAACCCTATATACTCTGGTCCCTCTCATTGAGCAGGATAGCTACCACAGTGTCCTTGCCAAGCATTAAATTCCTCCTATTCCAGGGCCATGTGGCCACCCTCTTACCCTGGGGAACTGCACTCAGGAACTGCTTTGGTCCTTCCTGCTGTCTTCCAAAAGAGCTCCTAGCATCCTCTGCAGGGCCCCAGCGGCTGTTGTATGGAGGTCACTGTGCCTACATGGCCCTCTGCCCACACCGATGTTGCTGATTCTTTCAGCAGCTGTTGCCCCTTGGGGTTCTGAGAAAGAGACATTGTCTGGCTTACACAACCTTCCTGTCTCCTGGACCCTACCATCCCTGGTGCTCAATACCACAAGTTGTAGCAACATTCTGCAAGGGAGGTTAATTCCATTCTGAGCTCCACCTTGCACTATTTAACCCAGTTTGGAAATGGAATTAAACCAGACGAGTAAAAAAAAAAAAATCTTTACTCTTGGTGTCTAAATTGAGAGAGTACTTCCTGGGGAAAGAAGAAAACAATTGCCCCGAGGGAAGTGTTGAAAGTGAAAAAATCGGAAAGCAATTACAGAGGTGTAGGTTATAGATGAAACAAGAATGGCTGAATGCTGATAATTCATGAAGTTTTGTGATGGGTACCTGAGAATTTATTATACTGCTTTGCTTACTTTTAGTATGTTTGACGTTTTACCATTTTTTTTCTTTTTCTTTTTCTTTTTTTTTTTTTTTTTTTGGTGGAGTCTCACCCTGTTGCCCAGCCTGGAGTACAGTGCGCAATCTCAGCTTACTGCAACCTCCACCTCCCGGGTTCAAGCAATTCTCTGCCTCAGCCTCCCAAGTAGCTGAGATTACAGGTGCCCACCACCATGCCTGGCTAATTTTTATATTTTTAGTAGAGACAGAGTTTCACCATGTTGACCAGGCTGGTCTTGAACTCCTGACCTCATGATCTACCCACCTCAACCTCCCAAAGTGCTGAGATTACAGACATGAGCCACTGTGCACAGCCAACATTTTACATTTTTAAAGAAAGTTTTAAGTAAAATCAAATTAGAAAGAAGGATAGCAGAAGATAGATGGAAGTGCTGTTTTCAGACTCTCAGGATGGATAGAGAGAAACCCACTCCACCCGTGCTGCTTAGCTTTCCCATGAAGCCCTAAGAAAGGTAACACCTGGAAGTAAGGAGTTAGCCCAAGTTTCCTCTATCACAAGACTAAATTTTCTTGAAGTCTTGTGATTTATCTTACAAATTTGATCTTGCATTCTGGTCAGTCTCTGTTTATTTTCATCTAAAAATAATGTTTTTAAAATAGACAAGTGGGACCTAATTAAAGAGCTTCTGCAGGGAAAAAGAAACAGAGTAAACAGCCGACAAGAAGTGCCGCAGGCTGAAGAGTCTGATTAATTCATTCTGCTCCTGAGGTTAAAAAAAAAAGAAAAAAAAAGAAAAAAAAAATCTTGAGAAACTTAAATACAGCATTTAGCATACCCCAAAAAAAAAATTCACAAAAGCAATTGATTAACCATCAACAAACAGAGCATAGACACTAAGATTAGGGATGAGAGTTAGAAGCAGGGGCTAGCAGCACAGAGGCAGAGGAGTGGGGATGGGGCCATTAAGTGACTAGCCCTTGAACAAGACCTCCCAGATGGGAGGGGGCTGCCAGCATTACTGGGCAACATCTATCGAGTGTCTGTTTGTCAGGTACTAAATGAGACAAGCCTTCTGCCCTGTGAAAAAAGTTACAGCAGGCTGGGCACAGTGACTTATGCCTGTAAACCCAGCATTTTGGGAGGCCAACGTGGGAGAATCACTTGAGGCCAGGAGTTTGAGACCAGCCAGGTTAACAAAGAGAGAGCCTGTTTCTAGAAAAAATAAAAGATTAACTGGGCATGGTGGTACACACCTGTAGTCCCAGCTACTCGGAAGGCTAAGGTGGGAGAATTGCTTGAGCCTAGGAAGTTGAGGCTGCAGTGAGCCGTGATCGTGTCACTGCATGCCAACCTGGGGGACAGAGCAAGACCATGTCTCAAAAAAAAAAAAAAGATTGTGAAAACTACAGTCTGAGTCATGGGAGAACAATTTCTTGTTTTTAGAGGAGGAGATTATGAAGCAACTACTCTGGAATGAGAAAGATATCACGTTTCCCTTTAGATAAATTGGGCCGTAATGAGACCCATTGGCAAAAGTAGCCTCCTGGAATTCCTTCTAAAGGGCAGACATAGTCCTTCCCTGCTCTGGGCAAGTGGACAGCTCAGCCTAAGCAGGGGAGCATGGCCTGAGGTGGCCACAGTCTCAGGGCTGTCCACAGGCTGGGTAAGGCATGGTAAGTACATGAGAACTGTGTGTGGTGTGAATGAACTTTGGGCATCACACGCTACCCATCTTCCTATTCAGCTGCCAGTGTAGGCTCCTAACACTGGATCTCAGATGTCATATCCTGATCCAAAATCTTTTAGGCTTTCCGGTGCCCACAATCAGCCCTCACAGTTGTCCCGACGTCTTCCCATCCGACTTCATCTCCAGGGGCTCCCATCTACACACACTCCAGCACCTCTCAACTTCCCTTCTCCATCCTTCAAAGGTCATGCCCCTTCCTGCCTTTGTCCATGCCATTCTTCAAGGCCCCCAGTGCCCTTCCCTCATCCCCTGTCAGGTAATCCACTCCTCTCCCTGCAAATCCCTGCTCAAATGCCACCTCCTCTCTGAGAGCCTCTGCATCTCGTGGAAATTTTACCAGCCTCTCTGGTCATATTGTATTGGCATGTGTCTGACTGCTCCATGGACTGAACTCCCAAAGTCACTGGCTGTACCTTTACAACCCCCAATACTTTTTTGACCAGTTTATTTTCTTCTTATATTTACACCATAGGTGGGATCAATTTCATACAACATTATTTGAGGCTTAAATACACATAAACTTTCTTTAAAGTTAGTAAGCAAAGGAAATTTGGAGTCAGAATAAATCAAATCTAATGTTTTAAAGAATGGGAATTAGCCATACTTTGCTATAATTTAGCAATGAAATAAGAACAAAACCTTGGCATTCCCCTTCACTCAAACCCCTTACAACCTGTGATTACAGTGCCAAAGAGAAAGCCAGCCTTCTTTCTCTGATCCTCTCTGATTTTCAGTCCAAATGTGTTACATCATGTTTTAGAAACTTGCAGATTTGATTCTATCCAAACTCAAAATGCCAAAGTGAATCTCACTGAAAAAAAAATTACTGTGCAATGTGTACATATATTTGTTTAACAGAAACCATAATTTGGACATTACATCAAACTACACTTGGTCTACCTAAGAAGAGATGTTTGCTTTTCTTTTAACAGAATTTTAATGCATTACCGCTTATGTTTACTATTTTGGTCCAAAGGAAAGAAGGACATTTTGGAGATTAGAATTCTTAAACAGAAATATCCAGGTGGAAGCAGGACTCCTTGGCAGTCTATGGGTGCATTCTTAGAACAGTGTTTTAAACTCATAAATACGGAAGAGTATAAAGGAAACCAATTCTCTTGAATTGCAATTATCAAAATGTATATTTTGAGACACGGTTTCACTCCGTCTCCCAGGCTGGCTGGAGTACAGTGGCAAGATCTCAGCTCACTGCAGCCTCAACCCCCTGGGCTCAAGAAGTCCCCCCACCTCAGCCTTCTGAGTAGCTGAGACTGCAGGCAGATACCACCACACTTGGCTATTTTGTTAATTTTTGTAAAATGGTTTTTCTATGTTGCCCAGGCTGGTCTCAAACGATCTGCCTGCTTTGGTCTCCCAAAGTGCTAGGATTACAGGCATGAGCCACTGCATTTGGCCATCAGAATATTCTTTAAAAAACAAATTTACCATATAATAACGTGCTTTTTTTTTTCTTTCTTTCTATGAGACAGAGCCCCACTCTGTTGCCCAGGCTAGAGTGCCGTGGTGCAATTACAGCTCACTGCAGCTTCAATCCCCTGGGCTCAAGGGATCCTCTTGCCTCAGACTCCCAAGTAGCTGGGACCACAGGTGTGTGCCACCACACCTGGCTAATTTTTCTACTTTAGGTAGAGACAAGGTCTCCCTATGTTGCCCAGCTGGTCTTGAACTCCTGGGCTTAAAGGATCCACCCACCTAGATCTCCCAAAGTGCTGGGATTACAGACGTGAGCCACTGTGCCCAACCACATGCTTCTTTAACATTAAAATAGGAGACCTCCTAGAGGATCTAATAATTATCATAATTTCAGAATAGCTATGTGTTCTTCAATAATATTTCAAAATATCAGTAACGTATATAATGTCCCATGAATATCTGTGTGATTTCTGTCGGTGTTAGAGTCACAGTCCTGCGTATTATTATGGTTGTTACTTACATTCATAATAAAACTAAGTGCTGAATTTCAGTTGGAGGTTAGTGAAAAGAAAGAATTCACAGAACCCTCCAAGGCAGTACATGAAGAGTCGTATTTCATTTTCAGGGTATCCTCATTAGCTAACACACTCTGAGACCCGTTTGGGTTCCTGCCCATGTGTGGGATTCTGTGGAAGCTCATATTTTAGACCAGAAATGGCAAAGAAGCCAGGCTCCCGACCTCCTGCTGGCATTGTACTGGTAGCCAGTGATGTCTGACCACTTGAGTTTATTCGGCTACTTCCCGAATAGCTTCCAAGAACTGCTGAAAAATTACGAAGTTTGGGATTTAGTGCTAGGAGAAATTTTTTTCCTTTTTTTTTTTTTTTTTTTTTTGAGACAGAGTTTCGCTCTTGTTACCCAGGCTGGAGTGCAATGGCGCGATCTTGGCTCACCACAACCACTGCCTCCTGGGTTCAGGCAATTCTCCTGCCTCAGCCTCCTGAGTAGCTGGGATTACAGGCACGCACCACCATGCCCAGCTAATTTTTTGTATTTTTTAGTAGAGATGGGGTTTCACCATGTTGACCAGGATGGTCTCGATCTCTTGACCTCATGATCCATCCGCCTCGGCCTCCCAAATTGCTGGGATTATTGGCGTTAGCTACCGCGCCGGCCCTCCTTTTAATTTTTTTAACTAACCTCTCTCCCAGCCAGAAACTAGGAGGAACTTCACTTTCATTTCTTTCAAAAGAAGCAGCAAATATCTAGATCATAGTCGTGTGTCTGCTGTAAGGAAACATGACTTCTTTATTTGGTTGTAGGGACAAGTGGTTGGGTCATAATCAACCATGGGCATTAAGATTATGGGATTATGGCCGGGTGTGATGGTTCACACCTGTAATCCCAGCACTTTGGGAGGCCAAGGCAGATGGATCATTTGAGGTCAGGAGTTTGAGACCAGCCTGGTCAACATGGTAAAACCCTGTCTCTCTAAAAATAAACATTAAAAATTAGCTGGGCATGGTGGCACACACCTGTAATCCCAGCTACTCGAGGGGCTGAGGCAGGAGAATCACTTGAACCCAGGAGGTGGAAGTTGCAGTGAGCTGAGATCGCACCACTGCACTCCAGCCAGAGTGACAGAGTGGGACCCCGTCTCAAAAATAAATAAAAGATTATGGGATTAAAGTATATGATAATCAGGGCTTGCATATATAAGCTCTTGTTACATGAATCTTGGAGAATGGCATTGTTGGTACCCACAATTTAGGCCAAAAATATTTGCCCAGCACCAACAACTAAAACTGGAATAAGGGGCGAGGCACGATTGGCTTATGCCTGTCATCCCAGCACTTTGGGAGGCCAAGGCAGGAGGATTCCTTGAGCCCAGGAGTTCGAGGTTACAATGAGCTATGATTGTGCTGCACTCCAGCCTAAGTGACAGAGTGAGACCCTGTCTCAAAAAAAAAAAAAAAAAAAAAAAGGAAATAAAACCCAAATGTCAAATAAGAGTGAAGGTATCTTCATATTGGCATAGCTATGAGGTTGCCCTTCAAACAGGTTTGACCTTCAGCAAACACAGCCTCTAGCAAGAGCCAGGAGCCACCTGCACCTTTTTGTGAGGTAGTTCTGGACGCCATTCCCAGCCCTGGAACTGCCTGCAGGCATATAAATTGTAGCTGCAGCTGTTTTTGATATGCAGGGCCTGATGGGGGCTAGTTTTGAGCTGTTTCAGAAGCCAATGCATGGACCTATGGAATCAGAACCACATTTGCTAAGAATCTATTGTGGCATTTTAAAACTTCTTTGCTATTGCATGATTCAAGATTAACCCAAACCTTTAGAGAGAATGGTTGAGTAATAGTAATAGATGGTAAAAAGATTCAAGGTCCCAATTTTTAATCTCATAGGGAGATCCTTGTGGCTTTCTCCTGTGCAGTCTTTCACATGGTTCTTTAATGGACTTTGTGGTTTCCGTATAATAACCTCTTCTATGATATTCTCATTAAGAGCAATAAAACTGTAGCCAGAACCTACCTCAATTCTGCATTTTTGATGCTGTGAATGGGACTGTATGAAGAAGCTATACAAAACAGAAAATACCTGTCACAAGTATTTCTGCTTGCACCATGTCCTTTATATTGATTCAAAATGTTTTTAAAGAAGGTAATACGTGTATATGGTAAAACAAATTATAAATGTCAGTAAAAAGATATCAAATGGGAAATAAATTTCTCCCTTCTCATCTCCCATCCCAACATAAACCCCAGTTCCTGTCCCCAAATGTTAATAGTTTTATGACTATCTTTCTCTAAACATTTTATGTATGTATTTTATGTCTATGCCTTTATTTAAAAGTATCCACAAACAGTATTATACCAAACATACTCTTCTGAATTTTTGTTTCCTTCAAAAATGTATCACGGAATCCTTTCCATACCCACTCACACAGACTAGCTCGTTCTTTTTTGGGTCACTTGGTATTGCATTGTATGAACAGCCAGTGTTACAATCTACTTAAACAATGTTCTATGGATGGACATTTAGGTAAGTTTTTTTTCTCTATTTAAAAAAATCGGCAGATAATATTCTTGTTACAAATATTCTTGTAAACTTATAGAAGTATCTCTCTCAAGTAGTTTCCTAGAAGTAGAGTTCTTGGATCAAAGTGTATGGGCATTTAAAATTTTAGCAATGTAATCTAATTGTACTGCAATATGATTGAGTCTGTTTATATTCCCACCAGCAATGTCATGGACACTTGCTTGCTTACCCACCTGGCAATACTTGCTATATTAATTTTTTTTAATGTTTGCTAATTTGGAGGGTCAGGATGATCCCACCGTGGCTTTGATTTTCATTTCTTGAATTATACATAAGGCAGAGCATTTGTTCATTTGCTTAGTGGGTACTTGTACTTGGTTTTCTGTGAATCGCTCATTTATTATTCTTTGCTTTTCTTTTGGGCTCTTTGCCCTTGTCTACCATGTAAACATTCAGTTCCTACTATGTGGCGAGCACTACACTAGACTCTGAAACTGTAATGGTGATGAAATTGGAGCTTGCAGTGTACAAGGAGACAAACATTGATCAAATAACTCCCTCCGTGAGTGTATGGACAAACTGAATTAAATGCCTTGAAGGAAAGGCTCTTGCATCTCCTAGAGCATAGCAGGGAAGAGAGGGGCCTGGACTGGGGATGGGAGAAGACTGCCCTGGAGAAATTGACATCTGAAGAATGAATAAGACCAGGCGTGTTGGCTCACACCTGCAATCCCAGCACTTTGGGAGGCCAAGGCAGGAGGATTGCTTGAGCTTAGGAATTCAAGACCCAGCCTGGGCAACACAGTGAAACCCCCATCGCTGCAAAACATACAAAAATTAACCGAATGTGGTAGTGTGCACCTGTGGGAAGCTGAGGCAGGAGGATCGCTTGAGCCTGGGAGGAGGAGGTTACAGTGAGCAGTAAGCCATGATTGTGCCACTGCACTCCAGCCTGGATGACAGGAGTGAAACCTTGTCTAAAAAAAAAATAATAATGAATAGGACTTGGAGTTGAGGGAGGAGCATTTCTGGAAGAAGGGACAGCACTGTGGAGGGAGCATGATGTTGTCGATGGACTAAAAGAAGGCCCAGGGGCAGAGCACAGAGAAGAACAGTGACACAAGATGAGGCTGGGCTGCAGCGTCTGGGGAGGAGGCCTCTGTGATTGATGGGATTGTTTTGTGTTTTTTTGTTTGTTTGTTTTGTTTTTTGTTTTGCCTAGAGCAATAGAAAGCTATTGAAGGATTTTGAGCCATCGTTGGTGATCTAAGCTACATCCTGAAAACACTGTTCTAGCTGAACAGAAGAGAACAGAAAGATGAATTAGAAGATACTTTATGAGTCCAGATAAGATCTCATAGTAGCCTGGCCCTGGATGATGGCAGTGCACGCGAAGAGAGGCGGAGGAGGTTAAATAAGATGTGATGATGGGTTAGATTTGGGGGAATAGGAAGAGAGGAGGTATTCCTGGGTGTCTAATTAAGGGGATGGTGGTACCATTTACTGAGATAAGAAACACTGAGGCTGGGGTTGGGTTCAGCCTTAGACAAGACATCTGACTGAAGCTGGCAAGGAGGCAATTACGTATAAAATTCTAAGGCCAGAGGCAAAGTTTGGCCTGTCGACATAAATGTGTAAGTCATTGGCATATGCTAGTTGAAGTCATGGTCTTAGGACATGGCTCATGAAGTGTCCAAAGCAGGTCTACTCTTAATCTTTAAGAAATTCTGATATTTAATGGCCAAGCAGGGAGAGATGAGAGAGACAAGAAAACAGAAATGAGCAAGCTGAGGGCAGGAGGAGAGCGAGGGGAGCGTGGTGTCCCAGATGCCGGGGGAGAGTGCCTCAGGTAGGATGGAATGGTGCCAAGTGCAGACACCTGAGAAGAGGAGGTCTGGGAAACACCCATTGGATTTAGCATCACAGAGATCTTGGTGATACTAATTTTAAATTTACTCAGTGGAATGCTGGGGGCAGGAGCAGATTGGAGATGGTTGAGGAATGAGCGGGAAGTGAGAAAATGTTAGGCATTGGACCATTCTTGAGAAGTGTGGTTCTTCATAAAGAATAGCCCCAAATCTGTTCTTCCTCAGTGTTCACCCTTGACCCTTCCTGCCGCTCAATAAGCGGGACTGATCTTGTAACTCAGCAGCGAAAGGTCTGCAGCTTTGCCCTCCCAGCAGCCATGGCACCAGCCAGCCTGGGTGGAGTCTGCAGGGGGAGCCCAGCTGGAGTTTGGGCCTCTCCTGCCCCTCTGTGCAGTTTTTGATTCTGCAGGCCAGACCTCTGGGAAGGCCCACTGTAGGGGCACTGCTTAAAAGAAAAAAATGGGGGGTGGGGGGGCCTAAGAAAAAGTTCTTATATTTGAGTGATACCTACTGAAAAGTTGAAGGATGCATATTTGCACTGTGACCCAAGAGAAGCCATGAGCTGATCCTTGTTGAAGCTGAACAGTGGGTACATGGGTGTTTATTATATTGTTCACACTACTTTTGCATATGTATACATTTTTCCATAACAAAATTGTAAAAAGTTAAATTTAGGAATTCTGTAAACTGAAGGTGCAAAGAGCCAGTGGCCGTCACAGGTCCACTATGTACTTAGCACTTAAAACAGCATGTTCGGCTGGGCTCAGTGGCTCACGCCTGTAATCCCAGCATTTTGGGAGGCCAAGGCGGGCAGATCACATGAGATCAGGAGTTCGAGACCAGTCTGTTAACATGGCAAAACCCCATCTCCTCTAAAATACAAAAATTAGCAGGGCATGGCAGCAGGCGCCTGTAATCTCAACTACTTGGGAGACTGAGGCAGGGGAATCACTTGAACCTGGGAGGCGGAGGTTGCAGTGAGCCAAGATCACGCCATTGCACTCTAGCCTGGGCTACAAGGGTAAAACACTGTCTCAAAAAAAAAAAAGGACCACCTCTAAACCCAGTCCTCCATTGGCTTGTGGGTTTCCAGGTACCAAGAGAAGCTGAAGAAATTCTACTTCCAGATGCCACCCCTTCTTCTCCTGTTAACTCCAACACCTTGTTCCTTGCCCCCTTCTCCTTTCTGACCCCTCTCCTGAGTACAGACTCGAAATCATAGGTCTGACACCCATGGGCCTCATAAACCTCAACAAGTTCCCTCGAATCTCTGAGCCACTCTGAAAGATGGGGATCATAACATCTGCTCTGCAATGTTGTGACGATTAAATGTGACAGTGTGTGGGGGGTATCTAACACAGCCCACAGCCTCAGATGCCCAGGAAGTCAGGAGGGTCATCGAAATGAATGAAGCTGACCAGGTACAGGAGAAAATCATGTGACCCTCTTGGCCTGTCTTTAGCTTTGCCACTTGTAGTAGACATGTAAGTAGAAAGAATTATAAGAAAAATTCCAGGCCAGGTGTGGTGACTAACACCTGTAATCCCTGCACTTTGGGAGGCTGAGGTAGGCAGATCGCTTGAGCTCTGGAGTTTGAGACCAGCTGGGGCAACATGGCAAAACCCCATCGCTAAAAAAAAAAAAAATATGTGTGTGTATATATATATACACACACCCACATACACACAAAAATTAGCCAGGCATGCTGGTGCATGCCTGTATTCCCAGCTACTCAGGAGGCTGAGACAGGAGGATTCCTTAAGCCCAGCAGGTTGAGGCTGCAGTGAGCCAGAATTACACCACTGCACTCCAGCCTGGGCAATAGAGCAAGACCCTGTCTCCAAAAATAAAAAATACAAAAAGGAAAAGGAAAAAATTGGATCAGAAAAAGAACAATGCAAGTATGAAAAATGATATAAATCACCCATATTGATAAATAAAGGGGTAGTAAACTGAGACTTAGCCTCGGTGGTTGGGGGCAACAGGAGGGGCAGGGACTGGGGCAAATCAGAGCATATAGGGCCCATCTGAGAGGGGCAGCCATCCTGGGCTCCCGCTGCTGCCGTGAGGGAGTGTGAAGCCATTGTTAACATGTCTTGCTGGTTTACAAGAGAAGCTAGAACTCTAAAAATTTTTATGTGAAATATTCCAATTCTTATATTTGGGCTCAGTTGTTTTTTTTTTAATAACACTACAGAAGCCAAACTAAACCCATCTATGGGCCAAAATCAGCTCTTGGGCTGCCAGTGTGCAACCTCTCACCTAGATAATGGTATATAATATAAATTCGTTTCCCTTCCCCCCTTTTTCTCTTCCTCCCCTTTTTCCTTTCCCTCCCATTTTCCACATCCTTTTCACCTACATTTCTATACTAAGTCCTAGTGGTAGAAGGGATTAGAGTGGGCTGAAGAAGTGGTTCAGCCCAAGAGGATGTAATCTAGATGCCTAATGGTGCGCTGGGGCCTGGGTCACTGCCTGGCACATGGTGGATCCTAACAAAAACCTGGGTGAATGAAGAAGCCAGAGACTGGGGGAGTCAGCTCTCTACCTTGTGCACACCCTGGGCTTACCTGAAGAACTGTCTCATTTTTCTCAACAGCCTTGCGAAGTCGTTCTGGACGCTCCATCATCAATGGGAACTGGGCAATTGATCGTCCAGGAAAATACGAGGGCGGAGGGACCATGTTCACCTACAAGCGTCCAAATGAGATTTCAAGCACTGCTGGAGAGTCCTTTTTGGCGGAAGGTCCCACCAACGAGATCTTGGATGTCTATGTGAGTTTGGATGTTTCTGGACTGTCCTTTGGATTTTGAATCTTGTCACTTCTGAGGAACACACTCTGAACAAATAAGCCACAAATCGTTGCCCACACTCAATAAAAAACCCTTTGAGCAGAACCTGTTGGGGGCACCCCTTGAATGCTTGGCGTTTATCTTCGCCTTTACCTCTGAATGGGCCTAGCTCATAGAAACCTCCACCTCCACCAGATGCGTATGACCTTCAGAGTTTATTGACCCAGTAAAACCGACTTTACTTGTTGAACCAAATCAGAGGCAAAACATGCCCCTTATTTCATGAGCACTGGATCTCCTCAAGGCACTTTCCTCATAATGCTAATTTGGCGTGTGTGTTTTAAGGCAGAGGAAAGCAGGATCACTCCCAGCTCCCAGCCCTGTTCAAACTCAGAGCAAATGAAGAAAGGAGAGTTCCAGAGCCCTCCAGATGAAACAATGGAGCTCGGATCACAGGAGAGAGGTTTACTAGTAGCTCACTGCTTCACAGAAGACAAAACCTTAATTTATTTTATGCGAAACTAAAATATTAAATTACTCAAGAGTTTTAAATGGTTCAAAGGAAACCACTAGAATATAGTCTTCTTAACAAGACCATGAAATAAAGGGTGATAAGAAATAAAAGCTTGAAATAACATTTGGATAAAAAGAATGAGATCACCCATGACTATACACATTCTTTTTGTCCCCAAAGCTGAGCTGATTAACATATTTGCTGTGTCAGAGTTTTAGAAATATTATTAATTGCATTGTCATTACTTCTCTACCTGCACACAGTCCTGTGGCCTTTCCTCTTGGGCCCAGTAGACTCAAAATTACAAAGGAAGCCTTGTTACAGTTAATTTTGGATTTTTTTTTCAGACTGTCAGTTGGTCGGTTGACTCTGAATACATTTCACATGGTATCAGAGGTAAAAACTCAGGTTATTAAAGGCCTGCTGTGGGTGGTCTAGGAATGGAAGCCAACAGCAATTTCGTAAACGGGACAAGGTTTGCACTGGCAGAATGTTCAAGCAGAAGAGGCAACAGACAGGGAGGGAGGATTTCCAGCCACAGACCGAGAGGAACATGGTATGAAAAGGGAGTGAGAGGATGAGGGGTACACAGCAGGAACCTGAGGCCACACAACTGTGTCCCTCGGGGGTTCAGTGCCCACCGCCATATTTCTGCAATACCGATGGTTTTTGATACTGGTCCCTGGGTAGGAGAATCCCAGGAGTTCTCAGGTCTGCCTGCCTCTGGGTGATTTATAAAACGGACACCCCTTTCATCAGTAGGAAGTGGGCAAGAGATCATGGCATAAATAGGAAGAACAGACACAGGACCCACCATGCAGGAGTGACTCAGAGAGCTTCTAACTGGAAAGGACCTTTGAGAGTGACATGATTCTAACATCTTCCTTCTTCAAGGAAGAAATCAGCGCTGCGGGGTGAAGGGACTTGCTCTAGGTTACACAGCTGGTCAACAGAGACAGAAATATCAAAACCGACCGTGTCTCCTTGCAGAGCTCATATTTACACCGTGGGTTCTCATTCTGCTGCTCGGTTTGGCCCACCACCCTGCTTCCCATCAGGAAAGCCATGGGCAGCAAGGACTCCAGATCCGACAGGGAAGGATGTATTCTGTTGGGCCGTGTTCATGCAATATGTTTTCAGCCCGGATGATGTTCAGCTGCTGACTTCCACAGCCCTACGTAGATTCCTGCTTGGTGTCCTATTTTTTGTCATCATTCCTAAGAGAATATGACCCAGCAAGACTTGGGTCCCTTCTACCTGTTTTCCTGACCCCATCTTTATGTTTCTGGGGCTTTCCGTGAATGAGAGGGGGAGAAACCTGGAGCCAGCCTCAGCAGCCGGGTCGAGAACTTTGGAGGGACCTGAAGGATCCCGGGATGGCTCTGTCCAGGATGTCTGCTGCTTGTTTGCATGACTCTCTCGCACCACCTACTGTTAAAACAGGTCTCCTGCAGTGTACACGTATTCATCTGTGTTGAGAGCGCTGAGCAAAATCTAAGCCATGGCACGGAGGCTGTGAGCCAACAGAAAGGTTCTGCTACCATCGCTCCATCTTCCCATTTGGAGCTGAGAAAAATCTTGACTCTTAGCTTAGCTTTCCTCTGACTTCCTCAGCCTAAGTTCTTCATTCTTCAAATGTACATAACCAAAAGCCATCCGGAAATGACTTCCTTTAATCTGCCACGGGTTCACTAATGTTACTAGCTTCGTACTAGAGTGAACCATCCCAGTCATTTATCAATAGTTCTGTTAATGCCATTGAAACCCAAGCCAGCGGGAGAAGGGGTGTGCGTACGGGCCAGGTGCAGTAACACTGATGTTTCTGTCGGCAGATGATACACCAGCAGCCAAACCCAGGTGTGCACTACGAGTACGTGATCATGGGGACCAACGCCATCAGCCCCCAGGTGCTGCCCCACAGGAGACCAGGTAGAATCCCTTGTCTTGTGGCCGGGCACTCTGGGTCACTTCCTGAAAAGCCTTCTCTCTCTCAGTTCTTGTGCATCCACCCTCTGTCTCTCAGTCAACACAGAGAAAACCCAGGGACGCATATTTCAAAGCCAAGGGGCCTTGACATTGGAGCAGGCTTGACCATTTGTCTGAGCCGTTACTGATGAGACTGTGTCATTCACTCGATTAAAAAATGGTGTGAGCATCCTGGGTCTGCCCTGCCAGTTCAACATTTGAAATGCTTTCTACTAGCTTCCAAGCCTGGCAAGGGGGCTCACGCCTGTAATCCCAGTACTTTGTGAGGCCAAGGCAGGTGGATCACTTGAGCCCAGGGGTTCGACACCAGCCTGGGCAACATGATGAAAGCCCTATCTCTACAAAAAAAAAAATGCAGAAATTAGCCAGGTGTGATGGTGTGTGCCTGCTACTCAGGAGGCTGAGGTGGGAGAGTCATCTGAGCCCGAGGAGGTTGGGGCTGCAGTGAGCCATGATCGTACCATTTACTCTAGCCTGTATGACAGAGTGAGATCCTATCTCAAAATTAGAAAAACCAACACAAATTTACTCTCAGAGTTCTGGAGGTTAGAAGTCTGAAACAGGTTTCCCTGGGGCAAAATGAAGGTGTCATCAGGGCCTAGCTGTCTCCAGAGGCTCTAGGAGAGAACCCACTTCCTTGCCTTTTCCGGCTTCTAGGGACCACCTGCCTTCCTTGGCTCCTGGCCCCTTCCTCCACCTTCAAAGCCAGCGGGCTGGCACTTTCACGTCTCTCTCTGGCTCTGGCCTCGTCACATCTCCTCTCTGACTCTCATCCATCTCTCTCTTTCCTTTATAAGGACCCTTGAGAGTACACTGGGCCCACCCACGCAATCCAGGATAATCCCTCTTTCTCAAAATCTCTAGTTTCATATGCAAAGGCCCTTTTTGCTATGTAAGGTAGCGTATTTACAGATTCCAGGGATGAGGATGTGGACATCTTTAGGGGGCCATTATCTGTCTACTATATGCCTTTTCTCTTGGTCCCCTTTTGTTTCTGTTAATAATACTTTGACCTATAAGACAAGAATCGTGAGTTCACACCTGACAATCCATATTGAGTCTTCCCGGTGGGCTCTGCTTATGGGCAGAGCAGGCAGCTTTCTCTCGGCTGGCACTGGGCATGGGACTGCTCTCTGAGTCTGCAGAGAGAGCAGAGGATGATGGAGCCCACCCCCCAAATGCAGACAGTCTTCACCTTCCTTAAAATAGGAATGTCTGCGGAAGTATTCATGGTAATCATAGCTCACACGCACCGAGTCCTTGCTGTGTATAAGGACTTATAAACTGCTGTGCTGAATTCTCACAACAGAGGAAGGTACTTGGAGGGACATAATGTTATTAACCTTATTTTAAGAGTAAGGAAATGGAAGCTTAGAAAAAATAAGTTAATAATTGTGCAGGTCCCACACCTGGGCAGTGACCTGAGGAGGGCCTGTGTGACCATACCTGTGCTTGTTATGTGGCTGAGAGGTTACGTGGTCCCATCCATATCCTAGGAGGAAATAAAGCCACAGATGCCAAACCTGGCCCATCCATCCTTCTCTGAGCTCTGGTTGGGATAACCAGGTTATCTGACAGCTACACACTGGGGAGAACAATAGTCGGGTGCGTCCCCAGCACATGGGGAGGGGATGTGTGGTCCAAACTCCAAGTCAGCACACTCAGTGCAACAGAGAATTTTTATGTCATGTTCAGAAGCAATGCACAGTTTGAGAAACCAAGTTTGGATAAGATTTCTGGGGTCCTTTGCTGGTTTACAGGGATAATCAGACAGACTATTTGAAATCTATCAGGATGATGATGATTTCTGTCAGGCCTGACGGGTCTTAGCTCATGAATAGCATGGGGGTTCTGGGATCAGCTCCCTGGGCTAGGGCAGGTCTGGAAGGGTCACCTGTCAAAAGTTGGTGAGCAGGGGCATTGTGACCAGGCTTCATCTTCCATATCAATGGAGTCTGAGTGGTTTTTGGCAGGAGGGAGGACATGGAAGGAGAGTGAATAAATTAGATGTCCATCCCAGCATTGTGCCCAGCACAAGGCTCCGAAAGATTTTTTAAATTGTTTTGTCCAACAACATCTTGGACAGTTCTCATTTATATCAGCATGCCTGGTCCTGATTTTTTGGTTGCATTTGCATGTCATATTCTAAACGATGAAGGATAATAGTTAGCCAACTAAGTAAGAAAGTCCTAGTGAAAAAGCTGAGAGGCTGGTTGCAGTGGCTCATGCCTGTGATCCCAGCACTTTGGGAAGGCAAGGCGGGCAGATTGCTTGAGCCAAGGAGTTCAAGACTAGCCTGGGCAATATGGCAAAACCTCATCTCCGCTAAAAGTACACAAAGTAGCCAGATGTGACTCACCTGTAATCCCAGGTACTCAAGAGACTGAGACATGAGAATCACTTGAACCCGGGAGGTACAGGTTGCAGTGAGCCACTTATACTCCAGCCTGGGTGACAGAGAGAGGCTCTGTCTCAAAATTAAAAAAAAAAAAAAGCTTAGAAAATCTTAATGATTTTATTATTTTTATTATGACTGAAATGGGGTCTCACTCTGTTGCCCAGGCTGGCCGTGAACTCCTGGGCTCAAGCAGTCCTCCCACCTCGGCCTCCCAAAATGTTGGGATTACAGGCCTGAGCCAGCCACCTCACCCAGGCCCCTTGTAGTTTTAACTGTGTTCTCTGGTAACCCTAGAATTTGCCTCCTTATTTTGTATTGCAATGAAACATACTTGAACAATATCCAATCAAAATAGAAATATGTAGAGTCAAAAGTAACTGCCACGTAATTGCCAACACTTGGAAGCAACCAAGAAGTCCTCAAATAGGTGAACAGATAAAAACTAATGGAATATTATTTAGGACTAAAAATAAATGAACCATCAAATCACAGAGACACGGAGGCACCTCCGATGCATGTTGCTAAGTGAGAGAGGCCAATCTGAAAAGGCTGCCTGTTGTGTGATTCCAGCTACATAACATTCCAGAAACGTCAAAACTGCGGAGACAGTAAAAACATCAGTGGTTGCCAGGGGCTGGGAGGACAGAGGGATAAGCAGGTGGAGCATGCAGGATTTCAGGGCAGTGAAACTGCTCTATGTGATGTTACACTGGCAGATGCATGTCACTGTGCACTGGCACAGACCCATAGAATGTTCACCCCCAAGTGCAAACCCTCATGTGGACTATGAACTCCAAACGATCATGACATGTCCATGTAGGATAGTCAGTTTTAACACATGTACCGCTCTGATGTGGGATGGTGGTGGTTAGGGACCCTGTGCCTGTGTGGTGGGAGTAGCTGTATGGGAACTCTGTTCTTCCTTTTCCTTTTCCTTTCCTTTCCTTTTCTTTTTCTTTTTTTCTTTTCTTTCCTTTCTTGACAGAATCTCCCTCTGTCACCCGGGCTGGAGTGCAGTGGTGCAATCTCGGCTCACTGCAACCTCTGCCTTCTGGGCTCGAGCAAGTCTTCTGCCTCAGCCTCCCGATTAGCTGCAACTACAGGCACGTGCCACCATGCCCAGCTAATTTTTGTATTTTTAGTAGAGATGAGGTTTCACCATATTGGCCAGGATGGTCTCAAACTCCTGACCTCGTGATCCGCCCACCTCGACCTCCCAAAGTGCTGGGATTACAGGTGTGAGCCACCACACCTGCCCAGCAACTCTATACTTTCTACTCACTTTTTCTGTGAACCTAAAACTGCTCTAAAAAAAAAAAAGGTCTATTTTTAAAAAATCAACAGCTCCCAACCCCAGGCCCTTCCCAGAGGGAGCCTAGCCCTTTGGTGGGGTTGCACCTAGCCTTTCTCTATGCATACACAAACATGTTTGCAGCCCATTTGAATCACTGACTACAGTCGCAGATGTGCAAGGAATAGTGCATATTATTATTTTCAATTAGTCAATTTAAATCTGACCTCAACTTCCCCCTTATTTGAAACCAGTAGATAATTCCATCGCAGTCTGCTTGGGGGTCTCACACACACACACACACACACACACACACGCACACACGTGCACACACACACACACACACACTCCAGGTATAAGCAAAGATCTAGACTCTTTGACAAACCAAAGCATTGGACCCCCTGGTGGTCTGTCCACACTAATTCTGCTGAGGTGCCACCAGGAGCAGCCTCATGGGGCCTTCAGGTTAGGGCTCTGCTCCTTCCAACCTGCATGGGGGGCACAGGATGCTGGTGAGGCTGGCAGCCAGGCCCCTCTCCCACCGCAGGTGTGGCCTCCTCCTGGAACATTGTCCGGCACACCTAAGGCTCCATGGCACTCAGCAAACCAAGACCCCACACACCTACCTCTCCTTCACCTTGAAAACTTCTCTCTTTCTCTCTCTCTTGCTCTCTAGCTTGCTCTGTCTCTGTCTCTCGCTCTCTCTCTTGCTCTCTGTTCTCTGTCTCTTTCTCTCTTGCTGTTTCTCTTATTCTCGTCTCTCTCTGTCTTACTCTCTGTCTCTCACACTGTCTCTCTGTCTCTTGCTCTCTGTCTCTGTCTCTTTCTCTTACTATCTCTCTCTCGATCTCTGTTTCTGTCTCTGTCTCTCTTGCCTTCTGTCTCTGTGTCTCTCTTGCTTTGTCTCTGTGTCTCTCTCGCTCTGTCTCTGTCTCTTTCTCTCTCTCTCCCTGTCTCTCTCTCTTGCTGTCTATCTCTGTCTCTCTTGCTCTCTGTCTCTGTCTCTTTCTCTTACTGTCTCTCTCTTGCCTTCTGTCTCTGTGTCTCTTGCTTTGTCTCTGTGTCTCTCTCTCTTGCTCTGTCTCTGTCTCTCTCTCTCTCCTTGTCTCTCTCTCTTGCTGTCTATCTCTGTCTCTCTTGCTCTCTGTCTCTATCTCTCCTCTCTCTCTTGCTCTCTGTCTCTCTCTTCCTCTCCTCTCTCTCTCTCAAAATGTGCCCTCCTCCTGTCTGGGGCACCCCTCAGGGACATCCACTTACCCTTAATGACAGCCTAGGCCTGCAGTCTTGGAAGGAAAGCTGTTGACTTCTAGCAGCTTTTGTTTTCTGTCCTGCACAGAAACAAAGCAATAACATCTAAGGACTTGGCTCCTCTTTCAAACCCGAGGAGGTAGAGGAATAAAGACAGAAAACCAAACGCAAATTAGTATCTCAAAAAGTGACCTGCCACGTCTCTGTGTGTGTGTGTGTTAAGCTTTTTTCTTTCACCAAACAATGTTCACTCACTTCTTCATGCCAGAACATATATTCGCTGCATCATTTGCAAAAATCACATAGTATTCCATTTTGTATTTGTAGCATAACGTAGTTTAACCAGTACCACTGATGAACATTTATGTCTGTTCTACTGTTTTGCTATTTCAAATAATACTTCAGTGGCCAGGTGTGGTGGCTCATGCCCGTAATCCCAGCACTTTGGGACGCCAAGGTGGGTGGATCACGAGGTCAGGAGTTCAAGACCAGCCTGGCCAAGATGATGAAACCCCATCTCTACTAAAAATACAAAAATTATCCAGGCATGATGGCAGCACCTGTAATCCCAGCTACGCAGGAGGCTGAGGCAGAGAGTTTCTTGAACCCAGGAGACGGAGGTTGCAGTGAGCTGAGATCGCGCCACTGCACTCCAGCCTGGGCGACAGAGCGAGACTCCATCTCCAATCAATCGATCAGTCAATCAATCGATCCTCAGTAACCATACTTGTATATTCTGCTCTATGTAAAAGAAAATATTTGCAGGACAGATTGCTTGAAACTGAATTGCTAAGTCAAAGGGTATGTGCATTTAAAATTTGGGCAGATAATGCCAAATTTCCCTGCAAACCATGGATCAATTTGCAGCCTCCTCCACAGTGACTGAAAGCGTGTTCTCCTGTACCTTCAACAGGCATTTTGGGAAAAACTTTCCAATCTTTGGGAAAAGCACGGGGTGTCTCTCCAAATAAAAGAGAAGATAGGCTTGTGGGATTTGGGAGAAGGATACAATTTATGTGAAATTTAAAGTTTCCAACCTTTCCAGTCTTTGGTGTTAGGTACATAGAGGTGGTGGTGGTGGTCTGTTCCTGTGAATTTATGGAATTATGAGTGAAGCTGAGGATTTTTATATGACTTTGACTGTTTGTATTTCTTCTTATGTGAACTATCTATGGCTCACAACAACTATTCCTACTGCAATGTTCGTCTTTGTCTTATTGATTTTCAAAAGTGCTTTGCATGTGAGGGAAAGCACTAATAGGTGTCTGCTGGTTTTAAACAGATGTGCTTATGTGCTGTGAGTTCGAAACCATCTCATGCTACACAGCGTCTGCTGTTGAAGCAATTTCCTCTTTAGAACTCAGCGTCCAAACTGATCCTGCTTCTGTGTGTGCACGCCTCCTTCTCCTAGGGGAACCCCTCAACGGCCAGTTAGTGACAGAAGGCAGGAGCCAGGAGGAGGGAGACGCGAAAGGGAGGAACGAGAAGAAGGAGGACTTGCGTGGGGAGGCCCCGGAGACGTTCACCTCGGAATCAGCACAGACCTTCCCGGTCAGGCATCCGGACAGATTTTCTCCCCGTCGACCGGATACCTTGGTGCCACCGGCACCGCAGCCCCCACGGCGAAGCCGGGATCACAACTGGAAGCAGCTTGGGACGACAGAATGCTCCACGACCTGCGGGAAAGGTGAGCCTGTGAACCGTCTGTGGCTCACAGCTGCTATTCCTACTGCAATGTTCGCCTTTGTCTCACTGATTTTCAAAAGTGCTTTGCGTGTTAGGGAAAGCACTCATCGGTGTGGGAAAGGTGAGCCTGTGTGAGGGACAGGTGGACCCCCGCAGAACCCTAAGCAAGGAATGTGTGAGTGGCCCAAGGCAGCGGTCCCCAGCTTTTTTTTTTTTTCTTTTTTTTTTTTTTTGAGACAGAGTCTCTCTCTATCACCAGGTGCCAGGCTGGAGTGCAGTGACACGATCTTGGCTCACTGCAACCTCCGCCTCCTGGGTTCAAGCAATTCTCCTGCCTCAGCCTCCCGAAGTAGCTGGGACTACAGGTGTGTGCCACCATACACAGCTAATTTTTGTATTTTAGTAGAGACAGGGTTTCACTGTGTTGGCCAGAATGGTCTCAATCTCTTGACCTTGTGATCCACCCGCCTGTCCCCAGCTTTTTTGACACCAGGGACTGGTTTCATGGAAGACAATTTTCCCATGGATGGTGGCAGGATGGGGTGATGGTTTCAGGATGAAACATCCCTATCACAGATTATCAGGCATTAGTTAGATTCACATAAGGGGTGCGCATTCTAGATCCCTTTTCTGCACACTTTACAATAGGGTTCACACTCCTATGAGAATCTAACACCATCGTGGGTCTCGCTTACCCACCAGTCACCTCCTGCTGTGCAGCCTGGTTCCAGTTGGGGACCCTGGCCCAAGGGATGCGGCAAACCCTCACCTCTGTGAGCCTGTCTGTGAGATGGCTCATGGGTGTGAGATTGTGTTGGGGCCCCCAAGACCACCCTCAGGCTTAACGATCGGCTCAAAGGACTTATAAGACCTGGAAGAGTAATGAATTGCTCATGGTTACCATTCATTACAGTCAAAGGATAGGGATTACAGTTAACA
Organism: Sapajus apella; assembly: GCF_009761245.1. NCBI lineage: Eukaryota > Metazoa > Chordata > Mammalia > Primates > Cebidae > Sapajus > Sapajus apella. The sequence continues at coordinate 12,505,628 of NW_022436995.1, forward strand.
AAGGAAAAGGCGCATCAGCAAAGTCCAGATGCCAGGCGCCAGCCTCCAGGTATCCCCTCCAGCAGGGTCACACGGGGATGCAGTTAATGTTCTCAGAAATGGTGTAACTCCGAGGCTGGCAGCACATGCCAAATACTGCCAACCGGAGATGCTCACCCAAGCTTTGGTGTCCATGTTTTGACTGGGGTCAGTGGTGTAGGTATGCAGCTCCCACACGAGTGACACTAGCTACTTTACCACCCCAGAAGCCAAATCAATACCGTGTGGCCCAAGACTTCAGGCATTTAAAAAAAAAAAAAAAAAAAACAGTCTTATCAGGTGGAATATTCCAAGGGCTAGAGGTTATCTTTCAGGAGCCGGCCAAGGGCCTGTCTTTGGCATGTGCAGGGTTTGAGCAATTCAGGCCTGCTGCACACACATATTCATTAATAAACAGAATATGCTCACATGCTTCAAGATCTAAAATTTAATCTACAAGTCAGGGCTGTGGAAGACTTCACAAATCCTCACTGAAACTCATTCTCACATCTAAGGATTTCAGAAAACAAAACGTACTTCGGGAGCTTGGTGTGTTAATTAGCTGGTTTTCACACTGACCAGCACTCACAACTCCTATACTATCCCAGGAAAATCCCAACCTTGTATTCACCCATTATACTAACCCAATCAGCTATGTTTTCTTTTCCAAGCCAAACTGTATCCAGCTTTATTAAAGATACGTTCCAGAAGCAATCATGGTATTTCATGCAGGACGTGGGCAGACAATGGTTAACAGTATACAACAGTTTCCAAACTCCCTGCTTTGATGGATGCCCAAAAATCAGAAAGCCACTGTAAAACCCAAGGAGGTCCTCATCTGATGCCCTGAACAGGGAAAGTTTAAAGTGAGGGTTGACATTTCACATTTAGCATGTTGTTTAACAACTTTTCACAAGTCGACCCTGACTTTCAGGAAGTGAAATGAAAATGGCAGAATGTATCCGAAGATCCACAATCTAGAAATGGAACCACTGCTCTTTTGAGGGGTGCCATCTCAGTGGCATCACCAGGGACAAACCTGAAGCCCAACAGAGTCAGCTTTATTGACCCCTCACAACAAGAGAGTCCACGGCACCGGAGAAAGCATGGGGTGTCTCTCCAAACAAAAGAGAAGATAGGCTTGTGGGATTGGGGGGAAGGATACAGTTGAGGTGAAATTTAAAGACAGCAGGGTTGTGATAGGCTGAAAGCAGAGCATGGCTGTGTCACAGGGGTCACATCAGCAATTTGAAGTGGACCCAAAAGTCCCATTTCCTTGAAAACTCCAAAGTTTAGGTGTGGAATGTGATGTCCAGAAAGCCTTGATCTGACATTCCATACCAGGTTGGAAATCAATGCCGCTTCTGTTTCAAGGTGACTTGTTGCAAGGATACACCTATGAACTGTGTAGTTATAATTTCCTTCTCATATATGATAATGGTCTCCTGTTTACTTGTAGTAAAGTACTATTTGATCCCCTGAAACAGCTGTTTTTTGAGGGGAGGTTGCTAACGAAACAGGAAGGCTGTCTCCCCCAGGAGTCTCTGCAAACTGGGGAACTGTGTGATACCCCAGAGCATTGGTTTGGGGTATTTTTTTCTTTTCTTCTGATACTTGTATCTAAAAGTACAAAGTTTGGAACCTCTGACAAAATTAGCACAGGAAAAATCTTTCATGACAGCTTCTAAAGTTTTTATCTTTTTCAAAGCATTGGCTTAGTGGCTTTTGAGAATAGAATTTAAGTCTTCGGTTCTTCTTGGGGGCTGGAGCTTTTCCTGCCTGGAACCTCTGCAATTCCATAATGATTTGGTAACTGGAGTGTTGATTTATAGAGGTTTTATTGTGCAAATTTTACTGTGCTCATACTTAATACATGTGCAAAGAATGTGGACTGTAGATTCATTGGACCAACTTCTTTTATACACTTTGTGAGGAAAAATTAAATGCCTATAAAATATGTCTTGACAGAGGCAGAAAGCTAGAAATAATTCTGCATTAAGGCCAAAACCATTCTAGTGAGACTCTGTCTGTGATATTATAGAGGTAAACCATATGTAATGTAATTGATATAGGAACCCGAGATCAAAATGTATTATTATTAAAATATTCAACCTTTAGGTAGTGGTGTGATGCCCATCAAAGGAACCAGATACATTCAGAACTAGGTGAAAACAGGGAAAGTCATAAGAATAATTAATATTTTATTTTTATTTTATTTTTTCAGACAGAGTCTCACTCTGTAGCCCAGGCTGGAGTGCAGTGACACATTCATGGCTCACTGCAACCTCCACTTCCTGGGTCCCAGTTCTCAGGCAATTCTCCTCCCTCAGACTCCCAAGTAGCTGGGACTACAGGCGCACGCCACCATACCCGGCTAATTTTTGCATTTTTAGTAGAGAAGGGGTTTCACCATATTGGCCAGGCTGGCCTTGAACTCCTGACCTTGTGATCCACCCGTCTCGGCCTCCCAAAGTGCTGGGATTACAGTTGTGAGCCGCCGCGCCCAGCCCACTGTGTTTTTCTACCAAGGTGGCATGTAGAGAAGATTCTCTTTCACCCTGTCCAGAGCCCATAAGACCTTTCATTGTGGGCTGGATGAGATGAGGGCAAAAGCATGTACCGTTTCCCCGTGCGTCCTCCAGCTGCTCCCACGATCTCTCTAATGGAGCAAACTCATAACCAAAGGTTCCAATTTTTGCTCCCACAACCCACCCCAGGCTGTGTGATCCACGCTGAGGTATGGAGGTGACATTTAAATGAAGCAGGGTAAAAGCAGGTAAACAAATAGGCTAAAAGCAAAACATAGCTGTGTTACTACCTCACTGTACTCTGGTATCTGGCCAGCACACTCCTGCTCATATTCCAAGCTTTGAGACACCACCTCTGCAAAGCCTTCCTGATTCTGCAAAGAACAGGTATGCACTTCGTCCTTGGGACCGCACAGCCATTCAATACACATTTCTTTCCCAGCCCTGCTTGGCTTGGCTGTCTCCATGAATATACACTTTGCAACCTCTGCACCTGGCATCATACCAAGCGCACAGTAGGCACTCCTGTGTTTCTTGAAAAAATGAATATATCATCACCACATTTCTTTTTTTTTCTTTTTTTTTTTTTTTTTTTTTGTTGAGATGGAGTCTTGCTCTGTCACCAGGCTGGAGTGCAGTGGCGAAATCTTGGCTCACTGCAAATTCCGCCTCCTGGGTTCAAGCGATTCTTCCGCCTCAGCCTCCCGAGTAGCTAGGACTGCAGGCGCCACCACACCCGGCTAATTTTTGTATTTTTAGTAGAGATGGGGTTTCACCATGTTGGCCAGGATGGTCTCAATCTCTTGACCTTGTGATCCGCCCACCTCTGCCTCCCAAAGTGCTGGGATTACAGGTGTGAGCCACCGCGCCCAGCCCATCACCACATTTCAAATGTGGAATATATGAGCCACTAGAAAAGGCATAAGGGTAGTTTTTCATCTTTATTGTATCCTAGATATACAAGCCTATGATTGCCTTTACGCATGTTCTGTCAGCATAGCATAAAGAATGTGGATTCACCTGTTAGAAATTGAGCAAGCAGCCAGGCGCGGTGGCTTACACCTGTAAAATCGCAGCACTTTCAGAGGCTCAGGCAAGTGTATCACTTGAGATCAGGAGTTCAAGACCAGCCTGGCCAACGTGGCAAAATGAAACCCTGTCTCTGCCAAAAATACAAAAATTAGGTGGACGTGGTGATGCATGCATGTAATCCCAGCTACTCAGGAGGCTGAGGCGGAAGAATCACTTGAACCCAGGAGGCAGAGGTTGCAGTGAGCCAAGATTTCACCACTGCACTCCAGCCTGGGCGACAGAGTGAGACTCCATCTCCAA
>NW_022436995.1:12509605-12557490 GCF_009761245.1 Sapajus apella
ACACACACACACACACACTCTCTCTCTCTCTCTCTCTCTCTCTCTCTCTCTCTCTCTCTCTCTCAGCATCTGCCACTCAGAATGTCTGAGATGACATGTTTATCTCTTCTTTATCCAGTAAATGGCACCAGTTCTCAGGCCCAAGAGATACTGAAGAGGTGCCTTGGAAATAAAGCAAGCCCAGGGATGTGTTACTCCTCATCCCTCCCTTCTCGGGCAATCCTAGTTCCCTTTTGCTTTTATGTGACAGGTGGCAGCCCATGGAGGCCCCTCCTTTGCTCCCTCCCAGGCGGTGATGGCACCAGACATGCAGGGTAGATGAGGCAATGCAGGGCACAGATGTGGAGCTCGTCTCATGGTTGTCAGCAGTCATGGCAAGTGACCAGGAAATCCCAAGCCTGCCGGCATTGTCCAAGTCACTTACTCCTGGAATAAGTCTGTTCCCCTTGTGATCTCATTGTGTGTTTTCGCACACGTCCTCTCCCAAAGCTTTCTCCAGTCCTTCCTGATGGAGCTAACCGTACCACACAGTTCTGTGCTTTTCATGGTCAAATTTCCCTTTGTCTAAGTGCTTCCAGCATCATGATATGGCCATCTCAGGGAAGGGCCCCATTGCTGGCGTCCAAGTGTGGTCTATACGTACACAGCCATTCACCAGGCCTCTGTCAAACTCTCGGCTTGTTTCAGTTGATCCCTAGAGTTCTAAGTCTGGAGTCATTTCGGTTTTTTTTGCTCTTTATTTTGTCACTCTTCCCTAATGTCCCACTGACCTCTACACTAGCCCCTGAATTCACTGACCTCATTTATTATCTGCTAATTACCTGTGGTACAGTCCCCTCCTTCAACATGACGTATTTCTGTTTTGATCAATGCGCCTGCATATAAGGCGACCCATCTGATCCCAGATTTTTTCCTGCTGCCTGAAGCCCGGCCAGCACCTGACCTTACCACTTGTTTCAGCTTGCTAGCAAGTAAAGGAATAATTGAATTGCAATCTTGAACAATGGGAGGTGGCCAGGTGCTCCCTCCCTTTCTAAAGATAATAAAACATACCCAAAGTAAGAAACCACTGCAGTCACTAGACTCAAGAATTATAGATCTGGGCCGGGCGTGGTGGCTCATGCCTGTAATCCTAGCACTTTGGGAGGCAGAGGTAGGCGGATCACCTGAGGTCAGGAGTTCAAGACCAGCCTAGAGAACATAGCAAAACTCCGTCTCTATTAAAAATACAAAAATTAGCCAGGTGCAGTAGCGGGCACCTGTAATCCCAGCTACTTGGGAGGCTGAAGCAGGAAAATCGCTTGAACCCAGGAGGCGGAGGTTGCGGTGAGCAGAGATCATGCCACTGCACTCCAACCTGGGTGACGGAGTGAAACTCCATCTCAAAAAAAAAAAAAAAATGATTTGTAGATCTGGCATTTTCCCACCATCAGAGAGACAGAGAGGCTCTGAGTTCATTTCCATGGAGCTGGACCATGGACAGTGTTCACAAAGGCTATAAAATGTCAAGGGAAGATGAGCAGTGGCCAGATGCTGGACGGCCCCGGCAGGACCCATCTTCCCGACACAGCATTCCTATGTGAGCCTACATCCTTTTGCTAAGAAAAATTTGATTTCCCCCTTATTTAAGTGCCAAGTGGTTGGGAGAGTTTCTTTTGCTTTCCTATCCACAAGCATGTAAGTAGAAAAGCTAAACCCACGTGGTCTGAAGGGAAAGGAATAGGCTAAGTAAGATCTTAATCTCTTAGTAGCTGAGTCCCAGTCAAGTACACTGAAAGCTATGAACCATGTATTCATCTTGATAACTGCACAGTGTGCTTAATGTTTGTTGAATTTAATTAAAAACCTGTTCTATTTAATGGAAGGAGATCTGTAGCTGGACAGACTTTATTCCACAAAAGTTTTTGCGTCCCATTAACTTTACAGTCAGTACTGCCTTTTACTCAGCCAATAATTGTGCTTAATTGGAACGTTATTTTAAATAATGGTCTCAAGTTATAGGCACACTGTAAATTTTTACTGCCAGGGTAATTTAAACAAATGATCGTTTCAGATCCAACACTGTCTTGCAAATTGTCAGATTTCTTACTACCCTCTGGCTCAGTGTGTCATACAAGATAAGCTTGAAAAATGACTGAAACATTTTCATGGCTGATGAAATATTTAGACATTAATGTTAAAAGTTAGCCCCCACGTTGCAGTTAAAATCATGAGGAGTTTGAGTTTCAGAAAATATAAATGCCTGGCCAATTAGCAACAGAGATAAGACAGAGTTGTAAAATAAAGGATGGCATTCTTCCCGGCAGGAGTTGTATATTGCCCTGGACCGTAGGGAAGACAGTTACTTACGAAGGAGCATCTTCAGGTAGTTGGTTCAGACGGTCACGTTCAGGGGTTGCGTTTCTCACATTATAAATGTCCATTAGTAATAGCTCAGTGTTGCCACCAGGTGGCAACAGAAAGAGGAAGGCAGAATTAAAGCAGCTTTTTTTTTTTTTTTTTTTTTTTAATTGAGAGCTAGACATTCCGCTTAATAACTTCTGGCTTTTTATCAAAAATAGATGCATCCTTATTACGCCAATGGAAGTAAAACAAAAAACATAAAGCTGATATAAACATCCATTCAACACCACTCACTCACTCAACAGTCATTTACTGAGCACCTGCCACTATCCATAGGTACTGGGGCTGCAGAGATGAGGAAGTAGCCCTGTCCCTCAGAAACTCACTGTCTCATGGGTACTTTATTAGAAGAACGTGTAAGATGTTTGCCAAAGGGGGAGGTAGCTGCTCTTCTGCCCTTTCTTGAATCTTCTATTTCTGTGCTTCAACGTGTCCCTTAAATGCAGTCTGTTTAGCAAGCGTCTTTCAGGATGAACTCATGAGCTGATCGCCTTTAGCAAGTCAACCCAGTCTAAAAGGCTAGTTTGTCAGGCAAGTACTTTCATTCCAGTTTAATGACCTAGATGGCCCCTTCCCTCCAAAATACAAATTCACACGTCTACCCAAACCCAGTTCTTTCTCAAGAATGAAGCTTGACCCTTTTAGGATGCTTTCTTTTTGATGCTTCCAGAGAATCTTAGAAAAACTACTATTTGTGTTCATTCTACATCATTCCACTGCCTAGGGATCTCTCTTTTGTTATCTCGAACTGTTATGAAGATGGTTCGTATCTGCCTTTGAGCAGACTGTGTCCACAAATAGATTGTTGATTTCTTTTAGGGCAGGCTCTTCTTTGCACCCTCACAGTTCCTAGCAAAGACCCTGTGAGGTAGGTGTGTGTAAACCCTCAAATGAAGGGGGTGTGAGTGTGCGTGCATGTGTGAATTGTCCTCACTGTTTCTGTGCCCTCTCTTCATCAGCACCCAAATCTCTGTGCCTCTCCACCCATAGCCCAGCTTTCTCATGTGTGGTACAGTCCTTCAGACATTCTCCTATCATTGCAGGATCGCAGTACCCTATTTTCCGCTGTGTGCACAGAAGCACTCACGAAGAGGCTCCGGAGAGCTACTGTGACTCCAGCATGAAGCCGACCCCTGAGGAGGAGCCCTGCAACATCTTCCCTTGCCCAGCCTTGTAAGATGCCCCTCCGTTGAGGTTGCTTGTTACCAGGTTACTTCAGGTCACTTGTACACAGGACCTCAGGAGCAGATATAATCTAGGTTTAAGTCAATCTAAATCTGATTTAGAAATACAAGACTTGGACCTTGCATAAAATGCAGCCTGGTTGGCAAACATACCTGTCTTTCAGGATGAACTCGGGGGGTGATAGCCTTTAGCAAGTCAGCCCGCTCCTGGAAAGCCCACCCTTGGCAAAGTCAGAGCAATTAGATTTGAGCCTGGTAAGGAAAACAAAGGAGGAAGCAAAGCATGAGAAGCCAGTGTAGTTAGTGTCCTGGGTGAGCTGTTTACAGAGACAGGATAATGCAAGTCACAAAAACATCAGCCTGGAGAGGCCAGGAAAAGTATCTCAGGAGAGATCTTGAACTGGTTCTTGTTTGTTTGTTTGTTTTAGTTTTTGAGGTGGAGTCCAGCTCTGTCGCTCAGGCCAGAGTGCAGTGGCACGATCTCGGCAACCTTCACCTCCTGGGTCAAGCAATTCTCCTGCTTCAACCTCCTGGGTAGCCGGGACTCAGGGCATATCACCACAGCTGGCTAATTTTTGTATTTTTTGTAGAGACAGGGTTTCACTATGTTGGCCAGGCTGGTTGAGAACTCCAGAGCTCCAAAGATCTGCCCACATAGGCCTCCCAAAGTGCTGGGGTTACAGGCGTGAGCCACCACGCCCGCCTTGAAATGGTTATAGAATGATAACTAGGACACTTGAAGAAGAACAAGGGGAAAGGGCCCTAAAAGGGTCAAAACCTAATTTTCAGAGTAATAAAAATTTAATTCGCATCCCCCTATATGATGAGCATGGGCTGATGTCTCATTTAACTAATATAGCAAATGACAGAGGAGGGTTTGGGAAGCTGACCTGGGAATTGTTAATGAAAAAGAACACTAGAATAAGATTTCTAAGTTAGCAGCAAAAATGGGTTCATGATCTACAGGGTAATAAAACCAACCTTTGGCGGTTGTTTTGGGGTTAGTGTTTTGGTTTTTTTTTTGCTAGATAAAAATCATTTGTACCTTTTCAGTTTTCTATAGCTTTTTATAGAATCTTGGCCCTAATTATTGATAAATAGCATGTCAAGCAAATTTATCTTCCTTTACAGAGTCAGATGACCTTTAGGCAGACTTTTTCTTTTTCCTTCTTTTTTTTTTTTTTTTTTTCCCCTTCAAGACAAGGTCTTGTTCTGTTGCCCAGGCTGGCGTGCAGTGGCACAATCATGGCTCACTGCAGCCTTAATCCCTGGCCTAAAGCCATCCCTCCACCTCAGCCACCCAAGTAGCTGAGACTAAAGTCGTGCATCACCACACCCAGCCAACTTTGGTATTTTTTGTAGAGACGGGGTTTTGCCATGTTGCCCAGGCTGTTCTAGAACTCCTGGGCTCAAGCCATCCTCCCACCTCAGCCTCCCAAAGTGCTGGGATTACAGGCATGTACCACTGCACCCAGCCTAGGCTGACTTTTAAACAACACTCTAGTAAGAGACTCCACCCGTGGTGATTCTGATGATTCTGTGTAAGTTGGGGCAGGCTCACGCTCCCTTCTTGTTGACTGAAGGTTGTCTCTCTCGCTCTCTCATTCCTGAGCTAGCTGGGACATCGGGGAGTGGTCTGAGTGCAGCAAGACCTGTGGCCTGGGCATGCAGCACCGCCAGGTCCTGTGCCGCCAGGTGTATGCCAACCGCAGCCTGACGGTGCAGCCCTACCGCTGCCAGCACCTGGAGAAGCCCGAGACCACCAGCACCTGCCAACTCAAGATCTGCAGTGAGTGGCAGATCCGGACCGACTGGACCTCGGTACGCAGCACGGCAGCCCGCTCCAGCCCCCTTTCCAGCTCCCACCCCACTCTCCAGCCTCCCCCACCAAGACCTGAGATGGGTAACCCTGAGTTCCACAGGAGGGAACACATCCCGTGGGGGTCTGGACAGCTGTTTCTGCAAACCATGGGATGGACCTATAGTTCAGTCGAGTTCAGGGTAGTGTGTGCCGCACGCAGCCAACTTTATGGGCGAGCCCAGGGGGGTCCTGTAATACCAGCCTCATCTGTTCTGTGCATCATGGCGAAGTGAAGGTTGGCAACTGCTGGTAGAGCTAACTCCTTCCAATCTTCCCCACCCATTTCATAGATGAAAAGACTGAGGCCTGGAAGAATAAAGTGGTGTCAACCAAAATTAAGGCTGTTAAGGCAGTAATAATTTCATAAAGATTTATTGGAAGCCAATGTAAAAACCAACCCCAAAAGACATACCACCAACGTTGGACGTGGTCCAAAGCCTGTGACAAGTTGAAAGGCTTTTAGAAGAACATTTAGGAGAAGAGAAGGGGACCCCTTGAATTGGAGTTGTCTTTTTCATTGGAGGGTACAGCACAGAGGCCATAATCACTGGCTACAGATGACAACATATAGGCTAAATGTATTAAGCGCAAGCCAGTAACATGAATCAGAAATAAATCAGCAAAACTTTATGACTCAGAAACAAACCATCGTCCTCTTCAGTGTCCACAGGTTACGTATTAATCAGTATGTCAACAGTTTGAAGAATTCATAAGATCTGAGGGACTCACAGTAATATTCTTTATTCAGAACAGGATATAAGCCACAAATCGTAAGACCTTCTTCGCAGGCAACTTAAAACGTGGTTGATTCTTCAAGGGCAGAGGTGCATGACTTAATCCTTGCCTACCATGGCATTGGGCCCTGTTTATAATTTGGTATCTTATTGCCACAGAGAGTCCATTTGGTCAATCTTATGATTTCTCTCTTAACAGTAATGCTGGTTAGTTGTGTCTATACTTCAGAAGGGCAGTGGTATGACAGGCTGTGTCCATCCTCCCATCCTGTCGTGGCCAGGAACTCCATGTTTAAAGTTTCTCTGGGGTCTCCTTGCCCAAGAGGAAGCCTGTTCAGTCAGCTGGAGGGCTTAGGATTTAATTTTTTTTATATATATAAAGATGGGGTTTCACCATGTTGGCCAAGCTGGTGTTGAACTCCCGACCTCAGGTGATCCACCCGCCTTGGCCTCCAAAGTGCTTGGATTACAGGCATGAGTGACCACGCCCAGCTGAGGATTTAATTTTTAGTTTACAGTAGGTGAGGCATCTAAGAAGGTCTTAGAGAAAAGGGTTGTAGAGTTTTCTAGGGCTCAGGTCCCTGCCCCAGGTGGTGACAGGCATGACAGGGCCTCAGTGTGGTCTCATGGGGCTGGTAACAAAGGCTGCAGGCGCCATGCTGGTGATTCTCTCCCAGAGCTGAAGCCGCTGGCTGTCCTGACACCAGCATGCTGTGTGTTTCAGTGCTCGGTGCCCTGTGGAGTGGGACAGAGGACCCGCGACGTGAAGTGTGTGAGCAACATTGGGGACGTGGTTGCCGATGAGGAATGCAACATGAAGCTCCGGCCGAATGACATTGAGAACTGTGACATGGGACCTTGTGCCAAGAGCTGGTTCCTCACTGAGTGGAGTGAAAGGGTGAGTGTGATGGCGGGCACAGCGCCCGGGACCAAGGTCTGCCAGCTGCCCTCGAAACCACGGGAAGATCAATCACAAGCTCAGAATCCCAAGGCTGATTTCTGGCTCTGGTGTGCAGGGGGGAAGCCCAGAGAGGATTTATCGTAGGCTTCTATCCTTACATGAGGACTGAGGGGCTCCAGAGGCGAAGAGTGGGTGAAAAACTTGATTGAACTGCCCTTAGCACTCCATGTGGTCACTCAGTCATGCTAGGTAAAGTGAATAATTACATCACGTCTTTCATATATCTCGTGAGTACCGGCATCTCATAGGTACTCAGCAATGGCAGGCCGTCTACTGCTTCCTGCCAACTCAAAACATCCCACACCCCATTTCCCTCCCCAGTAGCCTGACCTCCCAGGGGGAGTCTCAGGTGGCAAAGAATGACTCAAAGGCATATATAGTTAACCATTAGTCCACCAGTTACCTGGATACGAGGGAAAGCAGTCATAGATTAAATCCGTCTACCAAGGGCAAAAGGATGATTTATACGAAAAAGGGATTCTGGAGATGGAGGGGTGGTTACACGACAGCATGTGTGTACCCAATGCCACGGAGCTTGGGCTTAAAAGTGGTTACAACGGTCAATTTTATGTTATGTGTATTCTACCGCAATCAGAAATAAAGTTCGAGAAAAGACTCTAAACAAATTGAAGAACATACCCAGGGACAGGGAGAAGAGAGGAAGAAGGAGATAAGCAATTGTGCTTCCTTTCCCAGTGGCAGCGGCAGATCGGCGGGCATGAGGGAGGCCAGAGGGTTTGCCCAGGGCAGCTGCACAGCTGTCAGAGGTACCAAGTCCAGGTTCTGGATTCTCCGGGAGATCTAGGGAGTTTACCTGGGATCAGGACCTGACTGGTCATCTCTGACCTTGGTTAGCAGCCCACCGCTGGGATACACTAGGTCTGCCCCACTTCCCTTGCCAGAATCCTGTGCCTACACATTACCCGTGAACTGCATTAAAGTGCAGATCTGAGGCAGCAGGTGTGGGGTGGAGCCAGGGAGTCCACATTGCTATTCTTTTTCTTTTTCTTTTTTTTTTTTTTTTTTTTTTTTTTTTTTTTTTTTTTTTTTTTTTTGATACAGGGTCTCATTCTGTTGCCCGGGCTGAAGCACAATGGGACAATCTTAGCTTACTGCAGCTTCTTCCTCCTGGGCTCAAGTGATCCTCCCACCTCAGCCCCCTCCCCACCCCCACACACATAGGTGGGACTATAGTTGCCTTGCCACCACCCCTGGCTAATTTTTGTATTTTTTTGTGGTTTCACCATGTTGCCTAAGGCTGGTCTTGAACTCCTGGGCTCATGTGATCTGCCCACCTCGGCCTCCTGAAATGCTGGAATTGTAGGCATGAGCCACCGCGCCTGACCACAGTGTACATTTCTAATAGGTTCCCGGGTCCCTGAGGCCACTGGTCCAAGGACCACGCTCTGAGTAACAAGGCCATAAAAAAGACAGAGGAGCCCCCAGCCAATTCATGGATCTTAGGGGACCTGATGCAGCCTGTGAGCCCCCACCCCAGTCTACACCCCCCAGCAGCATGAGAACAACAATCACTGTATCTCAGACTCAAAGAAGGACCCTTTCATGCAGTTTGGGGACATCAGCAGACATGCCCCATACTGCCACATTGGCTGTCTCCAACTGTTCATTGTTCATTTTGACTGGTCACTGACCTGTGCACCTGTCGTTGAGTATTTTGAACATCACCCCTAGAGGTGTTCACACAGGTTTTCTCTCCCTCTGAGGTGTAAGACGCCCCTGAATTTTGTCCCTCTCGTCACCATAACGATCCACTTCCATAGAGAGTGTTATCCAGACAGAAAGGAAGGACAAACCTGCAAATGCAGACTTCACTCCACCTCCTGAGATGGTCCTGGAGATTCTTACCTAGCGACTCATCTTGTGGGCTCCCCACACCTCATGGCATACAGACCCTGCCCCTTAACCCCAGGATGGTCCCGGATAGAGAGCCCTTGGTGCAAATACTGAGCTCCCAAGATGAGTACCTGACTGTGCCCTCAGACCCAGGACAGACACTAATTTGGCCATCTGGGAGGCTCTAACCAAAGAGCAACAGACAGAGAGTAAATGCTGACCTGGTCGCTGACTTCTGCCATGAAGCTGAGTCCAGGAGGGCTCATCCTAGTTCTTCTTGTGTATCCCCATTTTCCAAGCCTCCCATCCCAAACATTAGCTAGAGGCACTGTGGAAACAGGAGGGAAAGATGTTTCTGATGTCAGCCTCCTTGCCAGCATGAGGAATCCTCTGCGGTGTCCCTGACATAGGTCATAGCTCTTGTCCAAACCCTTTATCAGAAATTGTATGTCCAATTACATCTGTTTTCTGTGCAGCTCAAGGTGTCAAAAGGTCTCCTTTTACAATGAACCAACAAAATGTTTCTTACTAAGTCCCCATGTCCTTTAGAAAAGGATGGCCCTACAGCCATTGGGGGACTCGTTCCACTTTCTTCAGGCTAAAACTCCCTGGTTTCCTCAGCTTATCCTTTTGTGATTCCGTTTCTGAATTTCTAACCAACCCAAAACTCATTTGTGTTCACAGTAAACTGGATGGATTTCCTGTATCGCAAATGGGTGAAAAGAATGATGCTGGGCTTTCATTTTTTTATTGGAAAGATTCTTTTTCAAATAGTGTTGATTTTTTCTGGTTATAAAGTAATGCAGTATTGTTTTAAGAATATGAAACATTTGGAAAAGGAAAAGTATGCTCCAAGCCTCTTCACTGAAAGAAAATTTGAGATTGTTTTAAGCTCTACTTCAAGCTGTTCTCTTCTCATACATATTTTACCTACATAGCTTTTTTCCTCATACATATTTTACAGATATAAATCGGAATGTATGCATAATTTGGTCACCTGCTCTTTTCATAGAATTATAAGCACAAAAATCTTTAAAACATTATTTTTATTATAAGCTATTATAGAACTACATAACTGAAACAATCTCCTATTTTCTAAATGTTTGGGATTTTTTAGTTTTTATTTTTATGTATTTATTTTTATTTTTTTGAGACGGAGTCTCATACTACCCCTCAGACAAGAGTGCAGTGGTGCAATCTTGGCTCACTGCAACCTCCACCTCCTGGGTTCAAGTGATTCTGCCGCCTCAGCTTCCTGTGTAGCTGAGATTATAGGCACCCGCCACCACACCCAGATAATTTTTTGTATTTTTAGCAGAGACAGGGTTTCACCATGTTGGCCAGGCTGGTCTTGAACTCCTGACCTCATGATTCGCCCACCTCAACCTCCCAAAGTGCAGGCATGAGCCACCACACCAGCCTATTTTTACTTTTTAGGGACAGGTCTTGCCCTGTTGTCCTTGTCACCAGGGGCCTTTGGGCCACCAGTTGGTCTTAGAGCAGGTTCAGCCCCTAGAATGACCAGCAGATGGCAGTCTTCCACCTGTGAATAGTGCTTTGTGTAAAAGTCGGCTTTGTTAAGCTTTAGTCTGAGCTATGAAATTTTTTATTACTGGGAATAAACATGTGTTGAGCACCTGTTACATGCCAGTCAGGAATGAGACACAGCCTCCGATTCAACAAGCTCAAGAGGGAGAGACCAAAGACAATTAAGGTTTGCAAACACTGAAGGGTACAGAGTGCGTCTTATTGCCCAATTTAAAATTAACTATTCTTTCCCTAAACACATTGAGGTTGTAACCCCAGTGGGAATCTCTTAAACTTCTAGGGACACAAAGTTCTTCTGGCCTTACCAACACCTTTCAGCTGCTTTTAATTGAGAGTGGGCCTTATCAGAAGTAAGCATCACTGACTTTTAGGTTCTGCAAATCGATGATAGGTTTAAGCACATGTGCCATTTTTAATCACCATAGGAAAAAACGCTTTTAGAAAGTCCACCAGCCTCAGTTTGGTAACACCTAATTTCTAAGAAAGTTTTCCAGGAAAAAAAATACTGAGTTATTTAAATTACAAAAATAATGCCTGAAGCTGACGTTCAAGAATAGTTATTAGAGCCTTAGAGTCCCTCAGGGGCCAATTGGGCCAAGGTTAGGATTTAGCTGTTGCTGGAGTCAGTCCCCACCAGAGGCTTGTTGAGGAATTCCATGTGTTTCTGTGCTTTAGCAGCCTAGAAGTTCGATTACGAGTCTTGTCCTTTTCTGACTAGCAAAGCAGATTTGGTCCTTTTAGGAGCATCCTTTAAGGACTGTGGGTGGGTGGGGTTTGGAGCCTCACTTGGAAGGTTAGTCCCTGCTCCCTGCTAGGGGCTTCTCCTTCCCCTTGCTTCTGCTGACCGGCTTCCTGGGCCAGGTCCTGTGTGGTGAGCTTCTTTCACATTTATGCTTGTTGGGCTTCTCACTGCAGGTGTTGTTATAAAGTGAAACTCCTCTTAGGCCTCATCCGCGTGATGTCCTCCCATTGGGCACCGGCATGGTCCTTAACATTCGTCTTTTAAATTAAGCACATGGGGATGTGGAGACACTTTCCCAGATGCATCTACATTACTTGGTTTTAAAAGCAGAAAATTAAGTTAACTAGTCAGATGAAAATTAACTGGAAAGAAACGATTTAAGGGTTGGTAACATGAAGACAACTGAAATTCTATTTACCTTTTATTATTTTTATTTATTTATTTTTGAGATGGAGTCTTGCTCTGTCACCCAGGCTGCAGTGTGCAGTGGCGCAGTCTCATGTGCCCAGGTTTTCATGCACCCATTCTGCTTCAGCTGAATATATTTTTTTAATTCTTTTTATTTTTATTTTTACGGACAGGGTCTTCTCACTCTGTTGCCCAGGCTGGAGTGCAGGGTACAATCATAGCTCGCTGTAGCCTCAAACCCTTGGGTTCAAGTGATCCTCCCGCCTTACCTCTCGAGTACCTGGGACTACAGGTGCACACCACCACTCCTCGCTAATTTTTTTAACATTTTTGTAGAGCCAGTCTTGCTGTGCTACCCAGGTTAGCCTCAAATTTCTGGCCTCAAGCAATCCTCCCACTTCAGCCTCCCAAAGCGCTGCTGGTATTACAGGCATGAGCCACCATACCCAGCCAACCTGACTATATTTTTGAAACCAAAAGCTGAGAAAGATAGCCTAAGAGGTATAAGTGAATTACTTGCAGTGGTGAGACCGGATATTTGGAATTTAGAATGAAGCCCAACCCAGAAAATCTAAGGCAGGAGTCACCCTACTGACATCCCATGATGGAGCAGGCTATGCATGAGACACCGTCAGATATTTCTAGGGGAAGCGGATGGTGGGCAATGAAGCATTCCATCCTCCTTTGCATCATTTGAAAGCAGCTTCAGCAGCTGCCAGGGCCTCCCCACTAACGTGCCCTTCCCCTGTCTCACAGTGCTCAGCGGAGTGTGGGGCCGGAGTGCGGACGCGCTCGGTGGTGTGCATGACCAACCATGTCAGCAGCCTACCCCTGGAGGGCTGTGGGAACAACCGGCCAGCAGAGGCCACCCCATGTGACAATGGACCCTGCACGGGCAAGGTGGAGTGGTTCACCGGGAGCTGGAGTCAGGTGAGTGGCCAGAACTGGGCACGTCTGCCTGTGCCAGGCAAGAGGCACCATAGCAGAGGGGTTAGGAACCAGGACTTTGTGTCAGGTGTCCCAACTTTGAGTCCCACTGTCTATCTGTGACCCTGGAGAACTTATTTATATTCCTGGAGCCTCAGTCAGTCAACAGTGTTCATTGAGCACCTACTGTGTGCTCCTCTAAGTACTCGGGCTGCATCAGTGAGCAACACACAAATATCCCTGCCCTCAAGGAGATTATGGTCTAACATGCTTTCCTCATCTACAAATGCTGGCAGCCATGGTACCTTATGAGGTTATTTTTAGAAGAAATGAAATCGTGAAATCACATGTATAAAGAATGTAGCACAGCGCCTGACACACAATAAATGGTGGTTGCTGCTCTTCATATTCCTGTTAATAAAGCCAGTTTTTTCGACATTTGACAATGTCCGAAGCAGAAATTTTAGAACTTGTAATTCTTCATTATGAAGAATAAATAATACTTAATTACTTTAATAATTGATGAATTACATTTTCCCTCACTCTTCCAAAACTGAACATGAACCCCACTAAGAAAATGTGGAAATGACTGCCTCGTTTTGATTACCATCAGTATTGGAGTTCTTGGAACGCTTAGCATTTGGCTCCCAGGGCTGGCTGGTTCTCCAAGGACTGTTTGGCTTATGATCATGATTTACACATTATCAAGACCTCTGGCTCCATATAGAATTTTATTTCTTTTAAGTATCTTTAAAAACTGACCTTGGAAAAAAATGCACCGCCTTGTCCTTGTAAATGGATACAACCCCTTTGGAAAGCAATTTGGCAATAAAAGTCAAGAACCATAAAAATGTTCATTTGCCTTAACCCAGTCACCCCACTCCTGGGGATTCATTTTAAGGAAATAATTAACAAAAGGAAAAAAAGAAGCCTTTTTCAACAGAGATGATCATGACAACAGGTTGGTTGTGGATATTATGGTATATCATAACTCAGGAAAATATAAGGTGACAACGACAGCAATCGTTAGGAAGATGTCTAAGAAGTGCATATGGCACAATGGGAAGTGAGAAATGGAACGTGAAAATACTCAAACCCTACCATCTCTACCACTTCAACGTGTAGTTTTTTATGCAGAAAGCATAGGGAAATGTTTTTCTTTTCAAATTCCCTTTAAGGTTTTTATAATACAACTTGTAAAATATAGAGAATTCAGAAAGAATTCAAGTACTTCCAGTGCTACTCTGGTGAATATCAAAGTTAGACACACTTGCTAACTGATCCCAGCTTGACTTCTCATTAGTTTTCTGGCTTTAGGTGAGTGATTTAACCTCTGAGCCTGCTTCCTCATCTGAATATGAAGGTAATAATACCAACCTCCTAATGTTGTTATGAGGTTTTCATGAGATGCTATACATAAAGTTACCCATTGCTTAGGATATGGGAAATACTCAATAAATATTAGTTTCCATCCCTCCATGTTGATTTTTTCTGCCAGCTATTTCTATCTCATTGCTAGTAGCAAAATGCATAAGACTTAAACCCCAAAGGTAATTTAGTAGTGACTGTTTATGGGACACCAGTTATGCCAAATATCCATAGATGTGTGAAATCATAGCATCAGATCATTATAGTCACACACGTGAAGGTAAGTAATACAATTGAATTCATGTGTCTACCATTCTCAGAAGAGAATGGAGCAGGATTCAGGGCCTTTTTTGCTTGTGGCCTCCTATTGACTTTAGAACTAAGCTCAAAGAACTAAGAGTGATATGAACCATGGCAAAGACAACCTTTATTTCTGCCAAGATTAGAAAGAAAGGATTTGTTGCCCTGTTGTCCAAAAGGGTCAGGAAACAATTGAATGTGGACAAGGTTTTTGGTTCCGGATTTATAAGGATATCAGGGCCTGCTGGCAACTCCCTGCCCTAGGAATTTGACATTATCCCAAAAGAAATTGAAGTGAGAGCATGCTTATTTCTTGAAAGGTAAGTTTTAAATATTAACTGACTTTAGAATATAAAAATAAACGTTTCTCCTATTGAGGCTTGTGCAAAAAGCCAGCCTGAGAGGATGAGACCTAAGTCCACGGAGAGGCAGAGACCAAGGAGTTTCTGGCTTTAGAGTCTTTCTGACTCCACCAATAAAGGAATATATTCCTTTTCTGCTGCTTCCCAAATCCCTGGAAACTAGAGTATATCAAGCTTAGGAAGTCTCTTTCTACTCTGGAGGCATAGTAGCCCAACTCTTATTCATAAGCATCTGCCAAGTCTATTATTTATGACCAGAATTATTTCCATTCTTCTCTATCAATTCTGAGTTTACTAGAACCTTAGATTGTCTTAGTTCTGGGGAGATCTGTCACAGTCTCTAGTCTTCTGGAGCAGCCATTTTGTTGGTCTGTGGGTCTGGAGTAGTTTATTGATTGCATTTATTGCAATAGATACTTGTATTCTCATCTTTTCATGGATCAGTGATCCACCAAAATGCTACTATAGGAATTCTTTAGGTGCAGAAACATGCATAACTGCCATCACTTCTCATTGAAAGCATTTATCCCTATTAAATATTACTTTGTCATGTATACTTTTATCTGTGGTTATATTTTATCTACTGTTTGAATTACTCCATTATTGATTTTCACCTGATATATCTTCATCTGTTTCTTAATTTTCAAACTTTCTATGTATTTTTAATGTATGTCTTTCATATGCAGGACTATTTTTGACTTTATTTTTACCTAATCTATAAACCTCTGTATTTTAAGAGTTAAATTTTGACCATTTATATTTATTGTAATCATTATATGTTTAGACTTTTCCCTACCATCTTATATTTCATATTTTGTGTTTTCTATTGCCATGCTTTCTTGTGTCTTTCCTCTTTCCTTTCTACACATTTAGTATTAGTCAGGTTTTTAAAATTCCATTTCTTTTCCTCTAACATTTTGAAAGTTATACATCGTCTAGTGGTATGTCTTCTGTGATAACACTCAAATTTTTAGCACAGAATTTTAAACTTTAATGTTTTCATTAGTGTCAAGTTATCAGTAACTACATCCTCTCCTAAAAGAAAATAGAAGGGTTCCCCTTTTATTTACCTCCACCCTCTCAATCTACAATATTTCCAGAAAGATGTTGGTATTATCTGGATCAGGCTCCAGATTAATGTTAATTTTATAGAAAATATGAATTTACATTTTAAAACAGCTTTCTCCCATCCCCCAAAGGTTGTTATTGAAATATAGTTTACATACCATAAAATTCACCCTGTAGAAATACACAATTCATTGGTTTTTAGTAAGTTCACAAAGTTGTACAACTATCAGCATTATCCAATTCCAACACATTTTGATCATTCCAAAAAGACACCTGGTATTCATTAGTAATAACAGCTTTTATTGGTGTCTTTGCCAGCTCCTTCTTTTATATTCTGTGTCGTCTTTCTGGTTCCTTTTTATTTTGCTTAAGGCTATAACCCAGAAAGTCTTTTGATTAGGATTTGTAAGTGGTAAGATTTCTGAGCCCTTGAATACTTAAAAATGACCTCATTTTGCACTTTGACACAAATGCTTCTGGCAGATGACTCACTGCTTCCTCTTCCTGGTATAGTCAGGCCAGCCCGGCTGCTCTTGGCCAGTAACTCAGCTGATCACTCATTGTCCGTCCACCACCAATCTAGCCTGAAGCATATGAGCTTTGCTAGAGCTCCTCCTCTGTGTGTATTTGGACTCTAGTTTCCTTCTTTACTTTGATCTCATCTGTTTTTCAGTGTTCAAAGGTTCCCCATAATTTCTGGACCACCAAGACTGAGTACCCTTTCTTGTTTTCAAATGCTGCCTCATGCACACATACACACACAGAGAGAGAGAAATACCCACACACATAGACAGAGAGAGAGAGATTGAGAGATGCATACACACACACACATTTATTCACTTTCCAAACACACATATTCTGCTATTTCTGAGCATTTACAATAAAAGAAGGCTGAGACATGCTCATTCTCCCTTAAGAACACAATCTCATCAAGGACTTGCCAAAAAATAGCAGAAGATAACTTCAGGTTCTGATCAAGGCTTGCGGTCTCCTTTTCCGCCACACATTTAAGTACAGAGGTAGGATCTCGTAGCAGTGACGGATCTTTCAGATCATGTTTCCAAACCCCTTATTTTCAATTTTCAGATAAGATCAGAGCGACCTGGGGAAGTGCAGTGTCTTGGCCAAAGACACGGAGCTATTTACTGACGGTGTCTAGACTAATTTCCATGTCTCCTGACTTCAGTCCAGTGTTCCACCCCTGCTGCTCACCCCCGCCTCCCACCCCTGCCCCCTCCTCCCCCCCTGCCCCCTCCTCCCACCCCTGCCCCCTCCTCATTCTTTCTGCAGAGAGGCCAGCCTTTGCCTGTTGCAGCCTGTGGCTCTTCTCCTGCCTTCAATTCTTCCATTGGCTGCAGCACTTGAAAGAAAAGGACAGGCCGGGCGCGGTGGCTCAAGCCTGTAATCCCAGCACTTTGGGAGGCCGAGGCAGGTGGATCACAAGGTCAAGAGATCGAGACCATCCTGGTCAACATGGTGAAACCCCATCTCTACTAAAAGTACAAAAATTAGCCAGGCACGGGGGCTCGCAGCTGTAGTCTCAAGTACTTGGGAGGCTGAGGCAGGAGAATCACTTAAACCTGGGAGGCAGAGGTTGCAGTGAGCTGAAATCTTGCCACTGCATGCTAGCCTGGGCAACAGAGAGAGACTTCGTCTCAAAAAAAAAAAAAAAAAAAAAAAAGAAATATTGTAGTTTTTTAATGTTACAAAGATGGCAAAAAGGCATAGACAAAGTAGAAACTTCTGTTGGTGATAGCCTCTGCCAATTCATGCCCTGTGTGGCTAATTCATCATTTGTTGGCTTGGGGGTTTTATAATGCTTTTTTCTGTAGGTAGGTGTTTTTCTTTCTCCCTGTTTTTATTTGATTGTGTGGCTGCTTATGAATAGCAATGCTAATATTTAGAGTGTGAACTGCAGACATCGTTACAGGCTTTTTATAAAGGTAGTAGATTCTTTAAAGTCTATAAAAGTACATAGACCACAGCTTTACAACTTTTAATGAGAAAGTATTAAGAGGCTGGGTACAATGGCTCATGCCTGTAATCCCAGAACATTGAGAAGCCCAGGCAGGAAGACTGCTTGAGGCCAGGAGTTCAAGACCAGCCTGGGTAACAGAGTAAGATCCTGTCTCTGAAAACAAATTTTTTTTTTTTTTTTTTTTTTTTTGAGACAGAGTCTTGCCCTGTCACCCAGGCTGGAATGCAGTGGCACCATCTTGGTTCACTGCAACCTCCACCTCCCAGATTCCAGCGATTATGTTGCTTCAGCCTCCCAAGTAGCTGGGATTATAGACACATGCCACCATGCCCAACTAACTTCCTGCATTTTTAGTAGAGAGAGGGTTTCACCATGTTGGCCAGGCTGGTCTCAAACTCCTGACCCCAGGTGATCCACCCACCTTGGATTACTCCTGTAATCCCACCTGAGCTGGGATTATAGGAGTGAGCCACTGTGCCCAGCCCCCATCTCTAAAAAAATTTTTTTTAATTAGCAGGCCAAGGCCTGGTGTGGTGGCTCTGCCTATCATCCCAGCATTTTGGGAGACTGAGGCAGGCAGATCATTTGGGCTCAGGAGTTCAAGACCAGCCTGGGTGACATGGCAAAACCCAGCTCTACAAAAAATGCAAAAATTGACCGGGCATGGTGACGTGTGCCTGTATTCCCTGCTACTCTGGAGGCTGAGGTAGGAGGATTACTTGAGCCTGAGGGGTGGAGGTCACAGTGAGCCAAGACTGCACCACTGCACTTTAGCCTAGGTGACAGAGTGAGATCCTGTCTCAAAAAAAATTAACCAGGCAAGGTGGTGCACACCTGTGGTCCCAAGGATGCTTAGGTGGGAGGGTCACTTGAGCTCAGGAGGTTGAGGTTGCAGGGAGCCATGATCACACCACTACACTCCTGTCTGGGTGACAGAGTGAGACCTTGTCCCAAAAAGAAGAAAAAAGATTGTGTAGACCAAACAAAATACAAAATCATGTAGCAAAGTGATAGATAACCAAATAGGATAATTTATAACCAAACAGTCATATGCATTATATGCATTTTATTTCCATGAACTAACAAAATGCATCAACATATGGAATTGCCTAGCTTCTTTGTGGGGTCACCACCCCATGGCACAGATTTCAGCACCACATAAGGAAACAAGAAGATTGGGCTCTGTAGTCACAGTTCCCGCTGGCTGCCCTGTTGGAAGGGGAGGGCTGACCACAGCGTACATTTCCCCAAGTCTTGGGTCTTCTTCTCAGCTTTAGGTGTTCACAGATGTGCAGAGGCTGGGAGAGCATTCAGTCACAGTATCCACCTCCTAAGAGACTAACAGATAAAACGAGAATGTCAGCTTATTGTCTTACCTCCTGTGAGAGATGTCACAGTCTACGGGACAGAAACAACCCAATGACCTGACTGGTGTGTTCCTGCAGGAGAGTTTCCGATAAACTATTTCCCTCTCAGCACAGAAAACAGCAAGATCTTAGTGACCAGCATCCTCCACTTAGATCATCAGGGCATCTAGTCTTCATTTGGAGATAGAACTCATAGGGAATTGCAATCCACATGCCACTTCTCTTCCAGAAACATTTCCAGGTTCCCACACAGTTCTTCCTCCCAGAATTGGTGGTAGAATTGATGGTGCCCATCATAAGCATCCCTTGATGGACAGCAGTTGCCGCCCCCTGTCCATCATGTGACACTCAACTTTCTCTGCTTCTTTCTGCAGTGTTCCATTGAGTGTGGGCGTGGGACGCAACAGAGGGAGGTGATTTGTGTTAGAAAGAATGCAGACACCTTTGAAGTGTTGGACCCCTCTGAATGTTCTTTCCTGGAAAAACCCCGCAGCCAGCAATCCTGCCACCTCAAGCCTTGTGGAGCCAAATGGTTTAGCACCGAATGGAGCATGGTAAGTCATGGTGTTCTTGATGGAGGTTGCATTGGCCTACCGTTCCCCAGCTGAACTCCCATAGACCCCTCTGGGCCAGGCACTGGGCTCAGCCCTAAAAGAGATTCTCTACAGCAATCTACCTTAGGTGGTGGCTGCTGGGGTACCTCATGACTTAGCCTGGTAGGTGGAGGAGGCCTGAGACCTCGATGATCTTGGTTTCTAAATTGCAGCAGCCTTAAAACAGGGACTCTCACACTTCAGTGTGCCAAGGAATCATCTGGGGATCTTGTTTGACAAGACCAACTCTGGGCCAGCCATGGCCGAGGATTTGCATTTTTAGCAAGTTCCTGAGGTGTATTGGATGCAGTTGCCTTTGGACTGCATTTTGAGCAATGCTGCCAGAGAGGATCGAGGATACAAGGGTGCTGTTAAAAGTACTACATCTGATGTCAGGCGTGGTGGTTCACACCTATAATCCCAACATTTTGGGAGGCCAAGTAGGGAAAATCACTTGAGGCTAGGAGTTTGAGACCAGCCTGGGCAACTAGCAAGACCCCATCTCTAAAAAAATTTTTTTAATTACTACATCTGCAGTGACCTCTTTATAAAACTCACCAGAGGAATTTCTGTCAGACCTCAGTACTTTGTCTGTCTGTCTGTCTGTCTGTCTGTCTCTGTCTATGTCACTGTCTGTGTGTGTGTGTGTGTGTGTGTGTGTGTGTGTGTACACTTTCTAAAAATCCTATAGACATTCTGGATTATGGATTGTGGGACTGATTCTGTTTTCTCTTTGAACTGGCTACTAGGAAGCTCAAAGCCAAAAATGATGGCTCACCTCAAAGAGAGAGTACACCAGATCCTGCAAAGTGGATTTTATGCGCCAATATTCCCGTAGCTTCTCTTTCTTTTTCCTGCCTTTATCTTCCTTTAGTCCTAGTTTTCTCACTTTTATAAAAAATCTGTGGCCCTCTAAATCTTTCTCAAGTCATTTCAAATCCTTTTTATAAGGAGGGAAGTAGTGTGTAAGTGAAGAAAGAGAAGGAGAGATTGATAAATACAGAAATAAGTCATTAAGAAATGAAAGGGGAAAGGATGGATGTGGTGATAAGATTTATTTTTTTCAAGTTGGAGAGTTCATTTTCAAGAAATTTCCTAAAATGGAAAACCTCATCACCATCATTCCAGGTGACCAGAAAACCTCCCGAGGGCACCATTCCAGGTGACCATTGGCATAGCTCTGTGGGTCAGGGTGGGAAGTGGGGAAGGGTCATTCTGCTTCTCATCACCGACGATTTTCAAGCAGAGGCTGTAGTAAGCCCAGAGTAGGGGCCAGAGCCTTTCTCGCAATGATTCAAGAGCAGTAAAAGGGAATTTTGCTTAGAAAAAATATGTGTGAATAAAAGCTGAGAGTTCTATTTCCAAAAAGTATCTGTCTGCTCCAGTGGTAACAGCCATTTGGCTGTGTAGCAAACCACATCTCAGAGGCAGATGGGGACCAAGGAGGTGGGTCAAACGGTGTCCTGTCAACTTCTGGGAAGTGGAATTTCATTATTTTAATGTTGGCCAAGGCTTGAGGACATAAGAACAGATCGCAATTTTCTTTTGTCATCTGGTCTGGAGAGTCTACAAAGAGCCATGCTCACCAGGTCAAGTCAAAGGAAATAAACTCCGAAAACACCTGCTGGAATCAACCCACGTGTCCGTCAGCAGGTGGACAGACAAACCGTGGTGCATCCACACGGTGGAACAAAAAACTCAGCAACGAAAAAACGGATGAACTTCCGGTGCATTTTGCTAAGTAAAAAAAAAAAGCCAGGTTCTGAAAACTACATGTTATATGAGTCCATCTATATAATATTCTGTCAAAGGAGAAGCTACAGAGACAGAGGCTAGATCAGTGCGTGCCAGAGGATGAGTGAGCACATCTGTGTAATCTGACTGCAGAGGGGCAGCACAGGGGAATCGTGTTTGTGCACAGTGAAACTATTTCATGTCTTGTTTGCAGTGAGAATTACACAACTGTATGAATTTGTCAAAACTAATAGATATGTGTGCCACAAAAAGGGAAAATTTTAGATGCAAACTCAGAAAAAAAAATTGAAACAAATATGAAGTCAGTGGTTACTATAACAGCAAAGGACTAATGGAAGCTAGACTTCTTTGAATGTACCTTGTTTTGCAAATTTGAGTTTGGAACTAAGTAAATATTTTAGATAATTATAAAAGAAAATTAAATTTAAAGAAAGCAATCCCCCAAAACCGAAAATACAGTGAAACAAATTAATCTAAACGTGTTTCCAGTTGGTGGCACCAGCAAGTGACTTTAATACATAGTAATTTGACAGTCTATCGCTAAAGAAAAATTACCGCAGAAAAACGTTCACGCTGTTTGAAATAATCCTATTTTTGGTGAGAGTGTTGTATTGGATACGATGATTGGGCATATCATGTGTGAGAAGGCAAATGAGTAATTAGATGATAGTATAATTCTGTTAGTCCCAGTATCCTTGAGAATTAGGATTCTCTGCTTAAGAGAAAAGAGATACAGATACATGATAGATATCATATAGCTTAAGACCTCAATAAAAACCCTGTTGTCCTGAATTCGAATTGGAAGTGTCAGTATGAACTTATAAGTTACCTTTCTAAAAATCTTTCCTAATTTCACCCACTGAAAGAGTCTAGAATCAGTGACCAATCCAGGGATTCAGAATGGGTGGCTGCTTCCAGATCTGGGACAGCATATATGTAAGTTAGGCTGGAATATCTTTTCCTGGCAGGCAGCAAGGAAGTTCTTAAACAACGGAGCTCATGTCCAAAGCATCCCAGAGCCAATTTGTAGAGGCTCCTGTGAGCCACTGAACATCAGTAAGAATAATAATGCAGTAGATTGGATGAAACACATTATATGTGTTTAAATACATCCATTTACAATAAGTTTATAATACTTTAAAAAACTAATAGGTCATCATTATAGGATGTTAGGGAACCGACTTATTATTATGAAATCTGGCACCTGAAGGGAAAGATTCAATTGTTTATGCTCTTTCTTAAACAAACCATGCCACTGGGTAACCAAAGAGGAAAGGTGTTGGGGGAAGGATCCTTTATGAAAGATTTCCAGCTAATAGAAGGAAAATGATAGAATTAGAATTCCAAGCCCCCAATAAACTAATGGATCTGAGCATTGCATATCAGTGGCCACTAACATCCCCAAAAGAGAGACAGCCACCTGGAAAGTAGTCTCAAAAGAAAAAAAAAAAAACCAACCAATAAAAACCCCTGCACCTGTTAAGGCCTCTTCTAGGTCCAACTTCCAGTGTTCAGGAAATAGAGAGAATAGAGGAACATAAACTACACCACAGGAGCACTGTCAGCAAAATCCAGACTATGGGAAACCATAGAACAAATGACTCAGTTCCACCCCCGACCACAACCAAAATATTTTTAAGTGCAAGGAGGAAAAAGACAGAGGAAGGGAAACCTATGGATTGAAAGATTTGTGAAAGACATTTTGACCAATTGCAATGTGCAGAACTGATGCAGATACTGATTTTTAAAGGAAAAAATAACCTGTATTAAAAAATCTTGGCCAGGCCCAGTGGTTCACACCTATAATCCCAGCACTTTGGGAGACCATGGTGGGCAGATCACCTGAAGTCAGGCGCTCAAGACCAGCCTGGGCAACATGGCGAAACCCTGTCTCTACCAAAAATACAACAATTAGACAGGTGTGGTGATGAATGCCTTGTAATCCCAGCTACTGGGGAGGCTGAGGCAGGAGGATCGCTTGAACCTGGGAGGCAGAGGTTGCAGTGAGCTGAGGTCACACCACTGCACTCCAGCCTAGGCAACAGAGCAAGACTCCATCTCAGAAAAAAAAAAAAAATCTATAGGAGTCATAAGATAAGTCGGAATACTGAGTCTATATTGAAGAGAATAAGAAATTATTATAATTTCTAGGTAGAATTTATATGTAAAGAACTTACATGTAAACGCTAAAAGACAGAGTTCTTGTCTTTTATAACTACACCCTAAATTATATGGAAGAAGTGATCAGATGTCTAGATTTGCTTCAACGTAGTGGGAGGAGCAGGAGGGCTGGGAGTATGGATGGGACACACCTGGCATGAGTTGCTAATTGTGGAAGCTGGTTGATAGGTACATGATAGAATTTTCGTATTCTATCTCCTTTTGGAAATGTTTGAGATTTTCCAGTGTCTTTCTTCTCCAGTGTGCTGAGCTATTGGTCTGCCCAAAAATCTGACATTTTCCCCTTGTTCCCACACAGTGTTCCAAGAGCTGCCAGGGTGGCTTTCGGGTCCGGGAAGTGCGGTGTCTGTCAGATGACATGGCTCTGAGTAACCTCTGTGACCCTCAGTTGAAACCAGAAGAGAGAGAATCTTGTAACCCTCAGGACTGTGTCCCTGAAGTTGGTAAGTAGAGATTTCAATCATAGGGGAAATGTTTGTATTTTTTAAGCTTGTCGGATTCTCTGATATGACAATAACAAGCCTCTTCCAGGTCTTTCTGTGACCTTGCACACAGTCATGGAGTTCAGAGGGTCAAAGTCCTTTTGGACAAGTTTCATAGTTTAAGACGATCATTCATAGTGTGGATGGCTGTCTAAGCCACCCAGCATGCTTTAGTGTGGATTGATTAAAACGGCAATGCCGGCCAGGTGTGGTGGCTCACGTCTGTAATCCCAGCTCTTTGGGAGGCTGAGGCAGGTGGATCACGAGGTTAGGTGTTCGAGACCAGCCTGGGCAGCATGGTAAAACCCTGTCTCTACAGAAAATACAAAAAATTAGCCAGGCATGGTGGCACATACCTGTAGTCCCAGCTACTCAGGAGGCTGAGGCAGGAGAATTGCTTGAACCTGGCAGGCAGAGGCTCCAGTAAGCCGAGATCACACCACTGCACTCCAGTGTAGGCAACAGAGCAAGATTCCATCTCAAAAGAAAGTTAATGCCTTCAAAGATTTGACTTTAGGTCAAAGCAGTAAAGTGTCAACTTTTTTTTTTCTTTTTTTTTTCCCCATTTATTTATTTTATTGTATTTTAGGTTTTGGGGTACATGTGAAGAACATGCAAGATTGTTGCATAGGTACACACGTGGCAGTGTGATTTGCTGCCTTCCTCCCCATCACCTACATCTGGCATCTCTCCCCTTGCTATCTCTCCCCAGCTCCCCACCCCCCACCGTCCCTCCCCTATTTCCCCCCAACTGACCCCAGTGTGTAGTGCTCCCCTCCCTGTGTCCATGTGTTCTCATTGTTCAACACCCACCTATCAGTGAGAACATGAGATGTTTGATCTTCTGCCCTTCTGTCAGTTTGCTGAGAATGATGGTTTCAGTGTCAACTTTTAATTGTAGATGCAAACCAGTGTAGACTGGACCACGTGGAGAGATTCTGGGACCTTAGCAGTGTGTTAACAGAGAAGGGAGGAAGAGGAGAAGACCAAGAATTGATAGAGACAGTGATGGAGGGTCCGACCATCACTCAGAGGGACGAAGTGACTAGGAGAGGGAGTGACAGCAGGAAGATCTAGGCTGCACAATGGTCAGAGTTCTGCAAGGAACAGCAGCCTTGCACTTCAGAAGACCCCAACCTGCACCCTTGAAAGAGGGGCCGGTTTCCTGGAGGAAAGCGCTGGAGAGCATTAGGGAGGTTAGGCCCACTCCTGGGCTGCAGTTCATGAGGAAGGGTCTCATCCCAGCAGGAAAACTCAAGTACAGCCAGAAAACCAAAGAAGGCACCTTGCATATAGATTGGGCAGATAGGAGGTGTGAGGTGGGTGGAGATGCACCTCCAGAGGCATACTGAATGCCCCAAAGCCCCACCTAAAATCTACTCAGAATGCCCCCCCCAGGTGTAGTCAGGACTGGTTCCAGAATAGAGATGCCCCGAGCCCCTTCAGTAGGCCTTTTCACAGTCTATTTATTTATTTTCCTTTCTTCACAGTAACATCACAGGAAATGTATTAATGTATAAATAAGCTGTCATGGGGTCGATTCCTCCTGCTCTGGACCAAATTGAAGGTTTTAATGTACTGACCTAACATCCTTTCTATCCCAGAGATATGTCAGTTACAGAAGAGATGCTTTATAATTAAGCGCCCCCTACATCCCAGCAATGACCCATGACTAAAGTTATGGGGATGATCGTTCCCAGTAGCAACCACAAAAATGCAAATTCCATAAGAAGAAAATTATCGAGAAGTATATAAGATCTATATAGAAAAAAATAAAAGTAAGAAAGCCTTGCTATAGAACATAAAGGGAAATGTGAATAGACAGAGACATTAACATATTCCTGGATGGGAATGCTCAATACTGTAAAGATGATAAAAGAAGGTTCCCAAGGGGAGCTGTATGTGCTGTATATTAGAACATATTACAAAGCTACAGAACTAAAACTATTAGGTTGGTGCAAAAGTAATTGCGGTTTTTGCCATTATTTTCAAAGCTGGATTCACTGTTGCACCAACCTAATATATGATTTAGGCGTATCATATGCCAATGTCATAATGCAGAATTCTGAAACAGACTCCTTTATAAAGGGAAGTTAAGTTTGTTAAAAGGGGAATGATAAGTAAGTGGGGAGAGGAGAGACTTCCATTGTATTGAGACCACACTGAAGATCACTTTAAAAATATAAAATATGTAAATGTCTAATGGATTAAAGACTCTAACAGAGAAAATGCTTTGTAAAAACGCTATAAGAAAATATTTTGGGCTGGATGCAATGGCACATGCCTGTAATCCCAGCACTTTGAGAGGCTAAGGTGGGAAGATTGCTTGAGCCTAGGAGTTCAAGACCAGCCTGGGAAACATACTGGGACCCCATGTCAACAAAAAATGTTTAAAAATTATCTGGGCATGGTAGTGCATGCCCGTGGTCCCAGCTAATTGGGAAGCTGAGGTGTGAGGATCACTAGAGCCCAGGAGGTTAAGGCTGCAGTGAGCTACAATCCCACCACTGCACTCTAGCCTGGGAGACAGAGTGTGACCATGTCTCAAAAAAAAAAAGAAAAAGAAAAAAACTTATACACATAAAGTTGCCTGTTTGTCTCAAGCCAGATAATATAACTAAAGACAGTCAAAACTGCAGGTCCTTGGAATTGTGTAATTCTCAAGTCTAGGAATTATTGGCATAAGCAAATCATATGCTCAGAAGGGCATCACTCAGCTGCCTCACTTTGTCAAAGGCTTTTAACTAATGTAATGTGCTACAAAATGTGTTGTCACTGTTTTCGTCTTCTATGTTTGTCTACGGTGTCTTTTCAAGTAGAGGAAATTGTCTAGCTTCTAATTACATAAAATTCAACTGAAGAATAAAGGGAAGCTATGAGATTAACAAAACAGAACTGTAGACACAGCCTTGGTATTCTTTGATATGCCTCAAAATTACACCTGTCAACACCAAAGTTACTAAAAATGTCCAGGCCACAAGCCAGAGTTGTGGCACACAGGGTATATATAGCAATAGTCTGTGTAGGCTCTGAAGGTAAAGAAGGCTCAGGTGCACATTTTGATCATGATGCTGGAGAAGAAAATAGTACCTGAGCACATGGGTGTGTGCGTGCTGTTGGCAACTTGTTGAAATCAGCTTTTTTAGATCACCCTACAATTGACTGCATCTTTTCTTTTTTTTTTTTTTTTTTTGAGATGGAGTCTTATGCTCTCACCAGGGCGGTGTGTAGTGTCATGATCTTGGCTCACAGCAACCTCCACCTCCCGGGTTCAAGCAATTCTCCTGCCTCAGCCTCCCAAGTAGCTAGGATTACAGGTGCATGCCACCACGCTCAGCTAACTTTTGTATTCTTAGTAGAGACGGGGTTTCACCATGTTGGTCAGGCTGCTCTCGAGCTCCTGACCTCGTGATCCGCCTGCCTCGGCCTCCCAAAGTGCTGGGATTACAGGCGTGAGCCACCGCGCCCGGCCTGATAGCATCCTAAAAGCAAATAAATGTCACTCAAGTAGACAAACAATTAAATCCTGGCCGGGCGCGGTGGCTCAAGCCTGTAATCCCAGCACTTTGGGAGGCCGAGGCGGGTGGATCACAAGGTCAAGAGATCGAGACCATCCTGGTCAACATGGTGAAACCCCGTCTCTACTAAAACTACAAAAAATTAGCTGGGCATGGTGGCGCGTATCTGTAGTCCCAGCTACTCAGGAGGCTGAGGCAGGAGAATTGTCTGAACCCAGGAGGCGGAGGTTGCGGTGAGCCGAGATCGCGCCATTGCACTCCAGCCTGGGTAACAAGAGCGAAACTCCGTCTCAAAAAAAAAAAAAAAAAAATTAAATCCCCAATATAGATAGAACTCATTCAATTTAAAAAAAGACAAATGGTCCAATTTTGTAAAGGATAAAGGCGATGAACAAACCCACCACAAGGCCGGGCGTGGTGGCTCACACCTGTAGTCCCAGCCCTTTGGGAGGCTGAAATGGTTGAATCACTTGGATCAGGAGTTTGAGACCAGCCTGGGCCACATGGCGAAACCCTTCTCTACCAAAAACACAAAAATTAGCCAGGTGTGACGGTGCATGCCTGTAGTCCCAGCTACTTGAGAGGCTGAGGTGGGAAAATCACCTGAGCCCAGGAAGTCGAGGCTGTAGTGAGTCACGAACGCACCACTGCACTCCAGCCGAGGTGACAGAGTGAGACCTTTTCTCAAAAAAAAAAAAAAAACTACCACCAAAAGAGGCTGAGGAAATGCTCAAGCTACTAGTAATCAGAAATGCAAATTTTAAAAATAATGGGAGTCCATGTTTTCCCATAAGATTGGCAAACTTTTAAAATATTAGACAATGTTCATGTTGGCAAACTTGTGGGGGATTGGTCAAGTGCCAGCTTGTAACTTGGTATAATCTTTTTGGAGAGAATTTTGTCACTATCTATCAAGATACAAAGCGCCCATTATCTTTGACTTAATCATTTTACTGCTAGGAATATATACTAAAAATATGCTCTCAAAAATGTACAGATACACACACACGCAAAGAACAGGGCTCACTGGGTGTGTCACCTACTCAGGATGCAGAAGCAGAAGGATCACTTGAGCCCAGGAACTCAAACTGTGATCATCCCTATAAACAGTTACTGCACCTCAGCCTGAGCAACACAGAAAGACCCCATCTCTAAAAAAAAAAAAAAAAACAGTAGGGCTTAATGAATTGTGTAGAATTAACAAATGAATGAATCCTACAATTTCTTGCAGCTCAGAAAAATTGGAAGCAATTACATTTCTATAAATAGAAAGAAATGGCTTCTTTAATTATGTTCCAGCACATAGGACAACATACTCAGATACCCCATAGAAGGTGACAGATATGATGCAAAAAACGTATCTAAATATATTTGTGAGTAATATTTTAAAAAGCAAACAGCTGAGAAGTATATTGTCAGTTCTTTCCCAAATTAATCTATAAATTCAAGCAATATTAACCAAAATCCAGGCAAGGGTTTTCATAGAAAAATCTGACAACCTGTGTTTAAAGTTTATATGGTGGCTCAGGCCTGTAATCCCAGCACCTTGGGAGGCTAAGGGGCAGGTGGATCACTTGAGGTCAGGAGTTGGAGACCAGCCTGACCAACATGGTGAAACTCTGTCTCTACTAAAAATACACACAAAAAAAAAGTTAGCCGAGTGTGGCAGCATGCACCTGTAATCCCAGCTACTCAGGAGGCTGAGGCAGGAGAATGGCTTGAACCCGGGAGGCAGAGGTTGCAGCGAGCTGAGATCAAGCCTCTGCACTCCATCCTGGGCAATAGAGCTAGACGCTGTCTCAAAAAAAGTTTATATGGAAGGGCAAAAGCAAAGAACCAAGAAGAGCAAGGCAGTTTTGATGATGAACGATGCTGAGGGAATTTCCTACCACATATCACGGCATATTGGCACAAGAATGGATTTTAAAAAGCCAGGAGAGCAGAACAGAGAGCCCGGAAATAAACACATAAAGGATGCGTGATGTATGATGGAGGTGTCATTATGAATCTGTGGGGAAAAGACAAACAATTCAATAAATGGTCATGAGACAATTGTTCATCCGCATACAAACCAAAGAACAAGAAAAGTGAATTCCCTCCTGTCTTCCTACACACACCACATACCCTAATTCCTGGTGGATTAGTCAAATGAATATGAAAAGAGCATTTTAAAACTTTTAGAAGAGAATGGGGAAATTTATGTTTCATTTCAGAATACAAAAGGGTTTTTTAAATGAAACCAACAATTCCAAAGCACTAAGGAGAAAAAATATTATAATATCAATTACATTAAAATTTTAAAATCTCTGTTTATCAAACAACACCAGAAGCAAAGTGGTCAGAAAAGCCGCAGGCTGAAGAAGATAATTGCGGCACATGTAACCCACCTCGCAAAGGATCAGATCCATCTGATATCAAGAATTTTCACAAATCATGTTTTAAAGTTAACTAAATCAGAAAATGAGCAAAAGATCAAGAAAAGCAATTCACGGAAAGGAAGCTTGAATGGCAAATATACACAATATGCTCAGCCTCACAGGGGAATCATTTCACATTCACCAGATCAGCAAAAACTAAAACATGTGGTGGAAAGAATTCTTCTGTTCCACTGACAGGAACGTAAATAGTTACACTGACTTTGAAGCGCAAACTGACCATATCTAGCAAAGTTGCACAAACCTTATGACCCAGCAAGGCCCAGATAGAGGATGGTAACAAAACTGCTTAAAAGCTGGCAGTAGAAGAAAAAAACACTGGATTAGTGTACAACTTAAATGTCCATCAGCAGAAAATGATTAAATTGTGGATTATATCATATAGACAGGAAAATTCTATTCAATAAGGAAAATGAATTATTTAGAGCATTCATTAAATATGAATTGCACAAATTCAATGTTGAGTAAGTTGCCAAGGATAAAAATTATATATATTATATATAATTATAAATATACAATATTTATCTTTTTTATTAGTATATATAAAAATATTTATATATAAATATATATATATATATATATATTTGTATGTAAATATATATTTATATAAATATGTATTATATTTAAATATATAAATATTTGTATATAAATATATATATACAAATTTATATTCAAATTTATATACAAATATTTGTATATAAATATGTATTTATATACAAATTTACATACAAATATATATAATTATAAATATACAATACTTATCTTTTTATGTTTAAATGTCATAGAGTGGTGAGGGATTACATCATATAGAGTTTAAGTGTAAAGAAATGTTTACGGATAAGAAACACCAAATTTGGGACATCTGATTACCTCTAGAGTGATGAGGATGAAGGAGGAAGTGATCAGAGTGAAGTGAGGCACAGTTCGGTCACTTTTTCTCTATACCTATTTCCCTTACAATGTTCATAAGAAAGATGGCCGGGCACAGTGGCTCACACCTGTAATCCCAGCACTTTGGGAGGCTAAGGCAGGTAGATCACCTGAGGTCAAGGAGTTCAAGACCAGCCTGGCCAACATGGTGAAACCCCAGCCCTACTAAAAATATAAAAATTAGCTGGGCATGCTGGCGTGAGGGTGAGGCAGGAGAATCACCTGAACCCAGGAGGTGGAGGTTGCAACGAGCCGAGATCGTGCCACTGCACTCCAGACTGGCGACAGAGCGAGACCCTGTCTCAAAAAAACAAAAAGGAAAATCTGTGTGCTGTTGGCACACATTCACACCTCACCTAGGTAACAAACAGCAGCATAGGAGTTAAAGCCGCTGCCACGACCCTTTCTCTTCCCAGGAGTCTAGGCTGCCTCTTGTGCTCAGGGAGCCTTTTGTTCATTCTCTTCCACTGCAGATGAAAACTGCAAGGACAAGTACTACAACTGCAACGTGGTGGTCCAAGCCAGACTCTGTGTCTACAACTACTACAAGACTGCCTGCTGCGCCTCCTGCACCCGTGTGGCCAACAGGCAGACGGGCTTCCTGGGGAGCAGATAACGCCCCCGCACCCCATCCGTGGGGCAGCATCACTGCCCTCCCAGGGGCTTCCGCAGTACGCCTGGCTGGCTGCTGCTCCATCAAGGGCCCCCTGGCCCAGGCGCTGCCAAGCCGCTTAGTCACCACCGCCTGTACCCAGGGGCTTTGAACACAGGATGTTTGAAAGCCACGATTGGTCCCTTAAGCATCACCATGTACTGATGATCCCCTCCTTGGACCCGGCACCTGCTAATGGTGTCCTTTGAAAGCCAAGCAGCGGGAAGTGCATGGAGCTCTCAGCCCTGCTCCCACATGGCACCTTTCAAGTCAGCAGATGGGCCACTGCCTGAGCACCGCCCCGTCCATGGTGCTACTGGCCTTTCTAACATTAGCTCCCTGGAGAGTCCAAGGAGGCAGTGTCCCCAATCCAGAGCCCCTCTAAGCCTTGCCGACACGCGTGCGTCCCTCTGTGACCTCAGCCCAGCTGTGCCTGTTTTCATTCTCAAGACATTAGACTGTTTCCTGCCGTATGACACAAATATCTCACATGACTATTGTGCTTTATTTAGCAGGTATACTCACAGAGACTAGCTCCTTAGCAGCTCACAACAACCCGGAATGAGAGGTAGGGGGTGATTCATCATCCGCGTTTTAATGACAGAGAAACTGAGGCTCAACTGAGGTAACTGACCTGCCAGGTGTATTCGCCCATCCAGTGGAAGAGCTGAGTCCCTGCCCCAGTCATCTACCAATACCAGCTTGGGGGCTGTCCTTAGGTGTGAAGGGTGGTGGCTTCATTTCTGACCAAGTCTGGGGGTTGGAGGCTGAGAAGTTTCCCAGAATCCAAACAAAGCCCAGGCCCCTGAAATCTTTCTGATCAAGTCTGTATCCCAGCACTCAGTTGCTTTGGACGTCTGTTCCTACCTTCCCTTCCCTGCAAAGTTACAGACCCTAGTTACAGGACTCTGCAGGCTTTGTTAAACTGTCCGTGAAACTAGAAAGCCATCGGGGGAACCAGGTGACTGCCTGAATTTCTGACTCCATTCCAAGTGCTGTTTCTCCCAAAGGAATCCGGCCAAGGTCCTTCTGGGCCCTCTGGCCCCACCGCAGAGCTGACTTCTGAAGCACACAGCTCTGCACCCTGGGCTCTGCCCTGCCTTAGCCACCTCCCCCATGCCCTTCACCATCCCCAGGGTGAGTCCAGCCAGACTGTCCCAGCCAGAACACTGCTGTGTTAGACTAAGTCTCCTTCTGGCCTTTCTGGTTTTGTTTATGGATTTCTCTGGCCACAATTTCTCCCCTCCCCCAGGACTCACAGTGCGTACCCCTCACGCCCAGACTTTCTCACCAAGATCTGCGTGAATAAAACTGGCCTGGGACGAGGCACTGTGGACCCCTCCCCATCTCTTCCAGTTCATTTCCCCCAACTATCCAGTTCCAGAGGCTGCAGGTCTGAAGGAGGAGGCAGCGCCTATTGAAAGGTGGACCCTCTGAAAAACCGGTTAAGAGGAATAGATGTATATTTTACCCATTAAGGAAAACAGCAAGCTAAACAAATTGTAAACTTACAGAAAACTTATCTTACGGTCCTGGGGGGCATATTTCCCTTTTAAAGCAAGCCTGGATTCTTAGCAAACTGTTTCCCCCCTTTGCTCTTTCGGCTGACAAATCGGCTCATGTGATGATGGTTTGCAGGTTTTGGAAACAACATGGCAGCCTGGCCGGACATGCTCATTAGGCTTCCATTAACTTGGGGATTTTAGAAATTCTATCTGGCCTTTCTGTGGGCAGCTTTCCAGCTTCTCTTCTGGGGAGCCCCAGGCATCATTTCCCAAAAGCATCCCCATCTCTCCTGATTCTCTTGAAACTCCTGCGGATAAGCAGCCTGGCAAGAGGCCCAGGCTCCCAGACTGACAAAGGCAAGAGACGAGAGAGGCCGAGCACATTGACCGGTGCTGTCCAGGGCCTGCTCTTCCCCACTCACCACTTGTTTTGCTGCTTGTCACGAGGGGAGGCGTTCCCGTATGTGGCTGTTCTCAGATCTTGCCCAGCAAGCCAATCATTTGAAGAGGTTTTCTTTTCATGCTGGAGGGCAGGGTAAGATCAATGGGTGGACGAGAGAAAGGCTGATTGTAGCTCAAGTTAAAGGAACACCTTCTAGTCATCAGAGCCACCCACCGGAGGCAAGGGCCGTCACATACAAGGGAGCTCTCTGTCCTTAAAGGGAATTTTCTGTTGAGTGGGAGCTGAACACCCTGGTTCTTCCAACTCAGGAATTCTCGTGGCTGGGCTGGGTCAGTGATGGCTTTGTCTCTTTGATGTCTAAAGTGTCCTGTGGCTCCTGAAGGTTACCTAACCATTATTTAAAAGGGGAATGATCCTCCATGAGAATGGGCCAGGCTGCCAACTGTGCAGTTGAAGAGGAGCAAATGAATCAGCCCCATGTCTCCCCAGGGGAGAAAGTACATACACCAAAGGTCTCTTTTTTCTTTTTTTCTGACAAACCATTGAGCTATTCTTGGAGTTCATCTCTGGAGAGGTTATAGATGATTAGAACAGGAGTTTGATCAATGTATTTGTCTGAGAGATCCAGTTTTTACCAATTCCCTGGTTTTTTATTTCAGCATCTGAATGTCTTTCTCCCTAGCACAATGCACACAATTAGGGCCTTGGGGATGATTTCCAGTGATAACTTTCCTTGGGGAGAGGACCTAACAAAAGCCCAGCTTTTGGTGGCTGTCTCCCTCCAAATATGTCTCTCTCTCCTTTCTTGGTGCCCACTGATTTTCCCTTCTCCTTTCTGCCACTGCTGTAGCTTCTTTTTGGTCTTCCCATGTTCCCTTAACTGGCCATCATGTGGAGTTGAAATTTACATTTCAATACTGGGTGTTTTTTTTTTTTTTTTTTTGGAGCGGGGGCTGGGTACTGGATTACCTCATGTCCTGCTCTGAATTTTTTAATTAGCTGAATTAAAGCTGTTATATGGTTTCCTCACAAAAATCAACAAAGTCCAAACAAAAATAGTTTGCCGTTTTACTTTCAGTCATTGGAAAAGGAAATTGTGCCTCTTGCAGCCTAGGCAGCGGACATTTAATACAATCGATCCTCTCCACCCTCACGATGACTTGGGGTTCTCTCCGTAGAAAGGGGACAGCCTAAGAAATACTAACTTAAAAAAAAAAAAAAAAAAAAACCCTGTAAAGCCAGCCAGCCACTAGAGGGCGTCAGTTCAGTTCCGTGAACGCATGTTCAGTGCCTGCTGCCTGCAAGCTTTTGGGGACCCCAGGGGGAGCAAGGCAGCCTGTCTCTGCCCCCAGAGAGCTAGAGCATGACAACTCAGCACTGTCCCCACCTATCCCTTTACCTTCTCTGGCCCAGAGTTCTTGGAGGTTTTTTCTTTATATTCTTAAATACGTATCATCTACTTATTCTCAAAGTGGTTAGCATTCAACACTCTTTTTGCTTTAAAAAGAATGGCCTTACCAAGGGATAGAAAACAGGAGACATGAGCTTGATGTATTTTCATCAAGTTATGTGGCAGAGAGAGAAATCCAGATATTATTACCAGGACCTTTCTAAACCAGTGTTGTGTTTTGGGTTTTGTTTGGTTTTTTTTTCTTTTTCTTTTTCTTTTTCCATTAGGATAGCCACTTTAGAGTTGGAATATCAATTTTCTAATGAGGAGGAAGACACAAATATACGTGATAAAAAGAAGCATGACTTCCCTTAAAACAGGCTGCGTAATCTCCATCAACCTGGTGGATGGAGACAAGTATTTGATCCTTGCCATATAAAACATTTTACTGTGGTTTAGATGAGAAAATGCGTAGATGCCTTCCTCACAAAATGTCATGGATGATGTGAAGCTGGAGAGCTGATGGCTTGGGTGACAGATCCTGGTCCCAGAAAGATCAGGGAGACTAGAATAAAACTTGGATCTTAAAAAGTCACCAGAAATCCATGTGAAGTCCTATATTTAGAATAAAACAAAAAAGTATATAAATACAAGGTTGGAGAGAGCCAAGAATTTCAGTCGACCAAGCTCAGTGTGAGTCAAGAAAGTGGGCTGGAACATGCAGAAAAACAAAACCCACAGACAGGCAGGCTACGTGAGGAGAGGACAGTGGTAAGGGTCATGCCACATTTTGTTTGCATTTGCCAGAACCACGCTTTAAGAAGAATACTGATCATCTGTAACGTCAGCCTATCAATTCCCCAACCTGATGAAGGGCTCAGATTCTCAGACACAGCAGGAAGGACTTCATAAGAACCTTCAGGCTGGAGAAGGGACTTGGGCACAAGGAGAGCTCCCCTAGGACCAGGAAGGAGAAGCTACAAGGAGGTAAGTTTAGCTCCTGCAGAGACCCAGCTTTTCACAAGCTGAAGCCTTCCAGAGAGAAGGGGACTCTGGTAGGTGGTGACCCCACCCATCACTTGAGGTGGCAGTGGAGGCCATTTGTCAGGGATGCTGCAGAGGGGATTCAGGCGTCTGGATGGGCAGCGTGATGCCCAGGGCCCTCCCCACTTGGGGCTTAGGGGAATCTAAGTAGAAAAGCTTTAGGTGATTCATCTGGTCTGTGAGGGCAAGTACCTAGCTACGTGCTTTTACATTTCTGACTTTTGCCACCCTGTCAGCCATGGGGAGCCCATTGTGGGACTGAAACCCTGAGCTGAATGTGGCCTCACGTCTCAGAGAAACACTGGCAAGTTGGTCAGAGCCTCCTTCTACATAGAGGAGTAACCAAGCGGCAGGATGGCAGGGGGCCTGCCCAGGACCACTCACTGTAGTGGAATCAGAGCCAGGACTTGCCGAGGACCCTGTAGACACCACCACTCTTTCTCAGCTCACCTTGGGTTCCTGCACCTTCGCAGGGGTAAGGTAACTCCCTTCACCCTGAACTACCCCCTATGCCTGTTCTTTTCAGCAGATAGTGGTGGGGGTGGGGGGTGCCCATCGTGCTGAGAAGTGGCCACAGGATGGAGAAAACTTCCAGCAACTTTCTCAGCCCTTTGTCTTGCGAGAGGGAAGCCACCTGCTACACAAAACTAACAAGCCCTGCCTTGACTCCTCCCTGCGACCCAGTTGACAGAAGGATATACTTTGTTATAACTTATTATTTTGTCCTCTGTAAATACAAGATGTTTATAGGAAATACGTATTCTGAACTCTATCTGCAGAATGAGTCATACACCAAAACAGTTCTATTATTTAGAATGTGTTAATTTTAAAGGGACTCGATAGGTATTTATTTACATATGCGATCCACATTTGTGTGAAATCATTTGACCGTACTCACCCAGCCTCCGGAGTGTCGCTGTACAACGATTGATGTCTTTTTCTCAGTCCATAGTTACAGTTGTTTAGTATGCAAATCAGTCCAGTTCCCCAGGGTTTAAGATCAAATATCAATTACTCTGCTTTTTGACTCATTCAGGGAGCATTGTACCTGAACCTGATTGCCACTTTTTCATCTTAAATATTGTATTTCCTCATCTAATCTGCCTTCCCCGCATCCACAGACATTTGGAGAAGGAAATGGGAGGGTGTCACCCCTTTTCTCTTTGCTTTGTCCCGTTTTTGGACTGGCCCGTTTTGGGAGGCTTGGTTAGAGCTGTGGATGAGGCAGGTGGCTGGCAGGGACAGGGAGCGGCTAAGAAGGAAGTGGCAGTACTTACTGTCCTGACACCTCCACTGTCCCTGCTGGGGACCTGGGGCCAAGGCGGGTGGCTGGCCTGTGAACTGCACAGCCAGGAGCAAGGAACCCACTAAAGATTCCATCGCCTCCATGTCCCCTCAGAGTGTTAAATTATTACGTAAGCAGGTGAAGGGTAGAAGGTGAATTATGTGAGTAAATATGGTCTGTTCTCAGCAAAAATGACAACTATTTTTGTGTGTGACTAATTTATTTTTATTATTGTAAAGATACAATAAACCAGTTGAAATATCTGCCTTGTTGACAAGTTTGTGCTTTCTCTGGCCTCATTCACATTCTGTTCTCCTGCAAATAGTCCCCTCTAAAAAGAAGACTCGGACCCTTTAGAGGTCAGTGACTTGTAGACATCGGCTTTGGGTGCTTGAGGGGGAGCCTGGGCCGGTAAGAGAACAAGATGTGCCTTAGATACAAAGAGCATGAGCCCACCTGCTTACACGGGTCCTGTGTTAGACTGCATTAGACTCCCTGGAGAAGCTTAAAGGGAAGTCCTCACGCATGTGCACCGCCCTCAGGGTGCAATCTGGCGTGAATTTCCACTAGTCTCCCCCGGGTACTGGTATTGTGCAGAATAGATTGACACCCACTCTGCTGGTTTGGTGGGGCTCCGTCTTTAACTTTGAAACTTTGAGCCAAGTTAGAGCCACTGCTCTCCAGCCTAGGTGACAGAGTGAAATCCTGTCTCAAAAAAAAAAAAAAAGAGGAAAAGATAGACCCCCCTCCCCCGCAAAAAGTGTTAAACATTTAGGAAAGGGAAAATTTGAATATAAACTGTATTTAAGATGACATTGTTGGTTGGGCATGGTGGCTCACGCCTGTAATCCCAGCACTTTGGGAGGCTGAGGTGGGTGGATTGCTTGAGCCCAGGACTTCTAGACCAGCCTGGGCAACATGGCAAAACCCCATCTCTACTAAAAACACAAAAATTAGCTGGACGTGGTGGCGGGCACCTGTAATCCCAGCTACTCTGAAGCCTGAGGCATGAGAATCGCTTGAACCTGGGAAGCGGAGGTTGCAGTGAGCCGAGATCATGCCACTGCACTCCAGCCTGGGCAACAGGGCAAGACTCGGTCTCAAAAGAAAAAAAAAAATGACATTGTTGGCCGGGCGCGGTGGCTCAAGCCTGTAATCCCAGCTCGTTGGGAGGCCGAGGCAGGTGGATCACGAGGTCAAGAGATCGAGACCATCCTGGTCAACATGGTGAAACCCCATCTCTACTAAAAATACAAAAAATTAGTTGGGCATGGTGGCACGTGCCTGTAATCCCAGCTACTCAGGAGGCTGAGGCAGGAGAATTGCCTGAACCCAGGAGGCGGAGGTTGCAGTGAGCCGAGATCGCGCCATTGCACTCCAGCCTGGGTAACAAGAGCGAAACTCCGTCTCAAAAAAAAAAAAATGACATTGTTGAATCCATGTAAATCTTCTTGGACTGAGGATGGTGTTTGGCCAAACAGGAGTACACACTCCTACAGTACCTAGGAAGATCATGATCTGCTGTTTACCTTCAAATGGGTCACTGAAAGTGAGTATGTGTGTGTGTGTGCGCGCGCATATGTGTGTATGGAGAAAGAGCACGCAC
The DNA here is from genome assembly GCF_009761245.1 of Sapajus apella. Classification (NCBI taxonomy): domain Eukaryota; kingdom Metazoa; phylum Chordata; class Mammalia; order Primates; family Cebidae; genus Sapajus; species Sapajus apella. The sequence continues at coordinate 12,548,450 of NW_022436995.1, forward strand.
ACAGAAAAGGTAAGATGTGTTCTGGAGAATATTAGTGAAGGGATGTAATGCCCATTATACTGCTGCGCTGAGGTTTGCAATTTCCTAAAATAGAAAGTTGTGGGAGGCGGAAATACAGAACAAAAGGCGGATGGGGAGAAAGAACTATTTTTTGGCTGTGTTTTTTAAATTTACCTGATTAGGATCACATGGGTGCTCATTCAACTTCCAGGTATAAGTAAGCAAGGTAAATTACGTGCACAAGCACACACATTCACATGCACGCTCATACAAACACACGCACTCACACACATGCACTCATATACGCATACACACTCATACAGGCATACACATGTACCGAAACGCATACACACACACACACACACACACACACTGTTGCCTCCAGGGAAAATGCTTCGGAAGCCACCTCTGTTTCTACATCCTGCTTTTATATGTGGATTCCAAAACTCTGTTCTTCTAAGCCCAGGGTCAATCCCGTTTAGAGGCTGGCCGAGGAGGTGGGGGACAGAACCGGTGGGACCCAAAGAATCCAATATGCTTGAACTTGATGCCAGTGTCAGCCTCAACGCTCTCACCCAGACAGCAGAAGTGGCAGCTCCTCCGCCTGTGCCCCGAAAGTGCCACCAGAATAACGTCTGCCACCCTCCCTGCCTGTGGCTCACCTGAACCCAGAACCATGCCCCCTGCACGCATCCGACATGCCCAGGTAATGTCCCCGTTTGCGTTATATCTTGCTCTATAACAAATAGCCATTGTATTATTTCTCACGATTCTGGGTCAAGAATGTGGCCGGGGCACGCACACTGGTAACTGCCAGGGCTGGACGTCCAGGCTGGCTCATTCACTCTGAGGTCTAATGACGCTCAGGCTGAGATGGTTGGAATGGTTTGCCAAGGGAGCCTCAGGTCTCTCTGCCACCCTGTTCCCTGCTTCTCCCTCTCCATGTGGCCTCTTCACAGGTCTCTCTGGATGAAGAATAGGCAACAGGAAGGAAGTGAAGGCTGCCAGATCTCTCAGGCCTGGGTGTAAGTGCCCCTCCTGCGTCTGGAACCCCTGGCACGGTAACCTAGGGAAAGGCTCACACTTCTCACCCCCTCCACCACCCGGCCCACCTCAGTGACCTCAGAGGGTCTGCTGAGCCTGGGGATGGGCAGTCATCCCTGTCCCCTTCCTGTCCTGGAGGCACACTGGAAAGCCACCAATGGGCCTTTGCAGCGGCAAGAGGCAGGAGAGAGGCACCACTGCGATGCAGCTGTCACTCTTGGTGACTCCAGTCCTTTCCATCCTCAGCCCTCCATCCAGGTTTGGGTCCTGCAAGCTAAGTGTCGAGTCTGGCCCCATTGATAAGAGCCAGAGGCACTGCTGCTTTCATTGTGGCCATTTAAGTCAAGAGTGATTCCGGCTCTTTCTACTGATAGAAGGCTGTGAGGAAGACGGTGTGGCAGGTGCTGTGAGACGCTGACCCCGTAAGTGCTGTGTGAATCATTCAGACGACACTTCCCTTTTGTTCTATTGGTCAAAGCCAACCATAGGCCTGCCCGGATTCAAGGGAAGGGATATGAGTCTACCTTAGCCTGCTCCTGACTCTGAGTTCTGTTTGGTAGGGCAGGGAAATGTGCAAAAGTGGCAGCCGGGGCATGGACGGGGTGTTCAGGATCTGGGAGGACAAGGGGAAGCAGGGAAGGAGGTGCAGTCAGATGACCTGGGGCCTAGGGAAAGACTTGGGGCTCACTCTGAGTGCGATTAGTGGCCAGTAGGGATTTGGGCAGAGGAGCAGCAGGATTCATCTAAGGCCAGCGGTCTGATGTCAGGTGTGGATTCGTGCACCTGCTCTGACTGTGTGCAAATCACCTATTTTCCTGGGTGAAACCATTAGCATTGGAGGTTAGAGCCGTGAAGCTGAATGTAGCCTTTCACTTAATAATCCCATGCCTGGGGAGAGAATTTAATAAAACAGTATTCTTCAGGACTCTCAAGTTTTCCATGAGAATTAAAAAAAAAAAAAACAGTTTCACCCTAGTTGCCCAGGCTGGAGTGTAATGGCATGATCTCGGCTCACCGCAACTTCTACCTCCCAGGTTCAAGCAATTCTCCTGCCTCAGCCTCCCGAGTAGCTGGGACTACAGGCGTGCACCATCATGCCCAGCTAATTTTGTATTTTAAGTAGAGATGGGGTTTCTGCATATTGCTTAGGCTGGTCTCGAACTCCCGACCTCAGGTGATCCGCCCGCCTCAGCCTTCTGAAGTGCTGGGATTATAGGCATGAGCCACCGTGCCTGGCCTAATTTTGTGTTTTTAGGAGCGGAACATATATTCCACTCCTTATCCATGTTTTCTGCTTTGCTTTGTTTTTGTTTTTGAGACAGGGTCTCACCACCTCATCCGGGCTGGAGCAGCTGCAGTGCAGTAGCAAGATCACAGCTCACTGCAGCCTCCACCTCCGGGTCTCACCTAAAGGTGAAGACCTCGTCTTCCCGAGTAGCTGGGACCACAGGCACGTGCCACCATGCCCGGCTAATTTTTTTTTTTTTTTTTTCTCATAGAGACAAGGTCGTCTTTTTTTTTTTTTTTGAGACGGAGTTTCGCTCTTGTTACCCAGGCTGGAGTGCAATGGCGCGATCTCGGCTCACCGCAACCTCCGCCTCCCGGGTTCAGGCAATTCTCCTGCCTCAGCCTCCTGAGTAGCTGGGATTACAGGCACGCACCACCATGCCCAGCTAATTTTTTGTAGTTTTAGTAGAGACGGGGTTTCACCGTGTTGACCAGGATGGTCTCGATCTCTTGACCTCGTGATCCACCCGCCTCGGCCTCCCAAAGTGCTGGGATTACAGGCGTGAGCCACCACGCCCGGCCTGACAAGGTCTTCTTATGTTGTCCTGGCTAGACTCAAACTCCTGGGCTCCAGCGATCCTCCCGCCTCAGCCTCCCAAAGTGCTGGAATCACAGCATATCATGCCTGACCATCACATAGAGCTTCCTCATTTATGTCTTTATTTCCTCCTATCTCAACACCACATGTAAGTCCAGCAGCAGACTGAGGTAGTATCACTTTAAATGCAAAGCGCTGAGCTAATAGGGGAAGAATTAGCTTACTTTCTTAATTTCGAGTTAATTGTTATTACCCGCCTAGCCCATGAGAACTTGCACCATCAGGTAAGTTCTTACATCTGTGCCATAAGGAGCAGCTGGGTTTCCGCAAAGCATTCTCTATCTTATCAAAGTTGTTGGTTTTAACTCTGTGCTTTGAAGTTGTGTTTTGATTTAATTGGCAATTTCATTTTGATTATACAGTTATATCATGTGTACCCCTTCTACTTAGTTTTATGCCCATAATTAAACATTATTTAATTCAACATTGAAGGGCAGTGAAATAATTATTTTCCCTTAAAAGTTACCTGAGTGTTACTCAAGTGTGCACAACACTGGAATCACTAACAGCGTGGTGCATGGGGCGATTCACAGCTGCCTTTCTGGTGCTCCACCTCCAGCCACCCACTCAGGAAGGGCTGAGCATTGCTCGGCTGCTGCAGGCCATCAAGGTATCAAACAGCTACTTGTGACCTGCCCAGGCCATTCATGGTGGTCACCAGGGCTCCTCCATGCACAGGCCCTGACAGAATGGTCCAGCCAGGATTCAAGAATGTCCGGTTCGTTTATGCTGGTGGTGAGCACACCGCGGGGAACAACACGCAGGGTTGTGTCCAAACTAGTTCTCTGGCTCTCAGGCTCAGGGCATACACTCTCTCTCCTTCCTTCCTTCCTTCTTTCCTTTCTTCCTTTCTTCTTTCCTTTCTTCCTTCCTTTCTTCCTTCTTCCCTTACTTTCTTCCTTCCTTCCTTCCTCCCTTCCTTCCTTCTTTCCTTCCTTCCTTCCTTTCTTTCTTCCTTCCCTCCTCCCTCCCTCCCTCTCTCTCTCTTTCCTTCCTTCTTTCTTTCCTTCCTTCCTTTTTCTTTCTTTTTCTCTTTCTTTCTTCTTCTTCTTCCTTTCTTTCCTTCCTTCTTTCTTTCTTTTTTTTTTTTGACACAGCGTCTTGCTCTGTTACCCAGGCTGTGGTGCAATCACAGCTCGCTGCAGCCTCAATCTCCCAAGGTTTAAGCAATCCTCTGGCCTTGGCCTCCCAAGTAGCTGAAACTACAGGTGTGCACCGCCACACCCGTAGTTTCTGTTGTTTTTGGTTTTGTTTTGTTGTTATTGTTGTTGTAGAGAAAGGATCTCATTTTGCTGCCCAGGATTGATTCAAACTCCTGGGCTCAAGCGATCCCGCCTGCCTCAGCCTCCCAAAGTGCTGGGATTACAGGCATGAGCCACCATACCCAGCCATGCACTCTCTTTTCTTTCATGTTTGTTTGTTTGAGATGGAGTTTCTGTCTTGTCACTCAGGCTGGAGTGCAGTGGCATGATTTGGGCTCACTGCAACCCCCACCTCCCAGGTTCAAGTGATTCTCCTGCTTCACCTTTCCATGCAGCTGGGATTACAGGTGCCCACCACCACACCCCGCTAATTTTTGTATTTTTAGTAGAGACAGGGTTTTGCCATGTTGGCCAGGATGGTCTCGAACTCCTGACCTCAGGTGATCCTCCTGCCTTGGCCTCCCAAAGTGCTGGGATTACAGGTGTGAGCCACCACGCCCAGCCATGTACTCTTGATCATCACTCCCACTCTCTGCCAGGTGACTCCAGTCAGTTCTGTACCACCTTCTCCAAGTACCTTTACAGCTCCCCTGACTGGCAGGGCCACGAGAAGTGAACACCCCTGGCTCCTCCAGGTCACCCTGCCCCCATGCCTAGCGTCTGCTGCTTACAACACATCCTGCCTGCCTGAGCCAGGTTTGCCTAATCCTGTTGCTTTCATTCTTTCTTTTCCTACCAGCCAAGTGTAACATGACAGGGGTTCCTGACCAAGCAGGTCTGCCCAAAAAAATCTCATCTTTCTGTGGCGAGACCCCCATCCGTAGTAGGTTACCAGGACTCACCTGAGGCTTGCTCCCATGCCTGACTCAGTCAGTGCCCTTCCTGCTCACTGCTCCCCAAATGCTGAGAATCTGGGCCTTGAGGCAAACACTTCTAGAATACGGGAAACCAAATTATAGACAAAGCGTCTGTCTCCAGCCTTTCCACTCATCTCAACAGTTCCTGTGGGAACACGGGAATCCCTCTGTAGAGGACACGGTATATTTTAATGCCAACTACATGATGAAGTTCAACAAATCCAACATCCACTCCACTCAGCATCTGTTTTCTGGGTGTTTGCGATATCTCAGGAGCTCTGACACACACGAGCCAGTGTATCAGGACACAATGGAGCGATACTCCCAGGGGGCAGGGATGCCACCTCTGCGTTAGACAGTGGTCTCCTGACTGTCACTCAGCCCCTCTATGGTGCTTCGATAGAATAAAGCAAAGTTGTGCATGAAACGCTGTAGGGAACGGCTGGGGTTCTTTAGCTAAGAGCTTAAATCCTCTGCCTGGAGATGCAAGTGAGTATTGGGGAAGTGTTTACTTTGCTGCGATTCCAAGGAAGAAATTCTCAAGTCCTCTATGCTAGAAATTGGGGAATGAAACGGTGCAGTTAACAGGCCAAACTTTTCTCATGGAGTAACACTTCCATCTTGTGGCCTTTCAGGGTATTACAAGTGGATCCAACTACCTGCTGTTCAGTGATTCTGGGTACAATCGATCAGATCTGGGCGAGACCTTGAGAGGTCCTTTGATTCCGTCCTCTGCCTTCACCCAGGACGTGAAGTAACAGGCCAGAGAGGTGAAGAGACTTGGCCGAGGCCACCCAGCTAATACGCACAGTGTCGTACCTGAGGCTCCTGCAACCCACTTGTCACTCTCTAGGAGGAGAAAAAAAAACTTCAAAAACAACGCGACCAATTATGAAAAAGACGAAGGCAGAGGAGTCCCGGTAGAGACCGCAGAAGGACCCACCCTTCCCAGCACCTTCACTCAGCACGCCGTGGACACCACTGTCTCATGCCTGGGGCAGCTGCTTCTCTGGGTAATGGGACATCCTTGGGGCACCCTGGAAAGCCCTAGGACCGAGTAGCTCATTGCTTCGACCCGTTTCGGTTCTGGCCAGGTAAATGCCTTTTATTAAAATACATTTTAAACCTCTCATGGCAGAATGAACGGCCGCAGAGGCCGAGGGTGTGCGGGCCCCGAGGGCTTGGAACCGCTCCCGGGACGATGCCCGAGAGATGCCCGCAGCGCCTCGGGCAGGGCAGAGAGCAGAAGCCGCAGGCTGCCGGGACTGGGGCAACTTTCCATCCACTTAGGCGCTCAACAAATAATTATCAGGCTCCTTCTACGTGTCAAATCGAGCCTTTACACAGGATCGACATAAAGCTTCCTTGCGGATGGGAGGAGATTGGTGATCACAAACAAGGAGTAAGATCGTTTCTGATAGGCCTGGGGTGTGGGGAGCCATGATGGAGCGTCTGCTCTCAGGAGAGACCTTGGAGCCAGTGTTGAAGAATGAGGAGGAGTCGGCTGGAGAAAAGGGGAAAGGACATTCCGAGCCGAGCCCCCCCCACCCCGGGTGTAGACGGGCGCGAAGCACTGGAGGTGGGAGGAAGCGCAACCTGGCGCCGCCCCGCTCGCTGCGCTTTTCTCCTTCCAGGAGGGGGCGCTGGTGCGCGGCCTGGCCCACCTGTTCCCCGGCCCCGCCGGGGCTTTCCTCCCTCCCGAGTCACCCCGTTCAGTGTAGCTTCTCCAAAGCTGCAAGGAAAGGTAAAGATGGGCAGCGAAGACGGAGTAGAATGGGGAGGGTGGAAGCCAAGCAGACTAGAGGCGAGTCCAAAGTCATCACTCACATCTCTTGTTTCATTGTTCACGTACGCGGCTTGTATGCGTATACATGTTTTTAACTCTTTTTTTTTTTTTTTTTTTTTTTTTTGAGACGGAGTTTCGCTCTTGTTACCCAGGCTGGAGTGCAATGGCGCGATCTCGGCTCACCGCAACCTCCGCCTCCTGGGTTCAGGCAATTCTCCTGCCTCAGCCTCCTGAGTAGCTGGGATTACAGGCACACACCACCATGCCCAGCTGATTTTTTGTATTTTTAGTAGAGACGGGGTTTCACCATGTTGACCAGGATGGTCTGGATCTCTTGACCTTGTGATCCACCTGCCTCGGCCTCCCACAGTGCTGGGATTACAGGCTTGAGCCACCGCGCCCGGCCGTTTTTAACTCTTTACTATGTAAAATTTCAATCACAAACACAATCAGAGATAAAAGGTCCTTGACTCCCATGTGCCCGTCACCCACATCAACAACCACCACCTTTAGTTCTCAGTTCTACCCCCTCTTTTCATTCGTTCATTAAAAAACAAACAAAAACTTTCACCAAAGTCTTTAAAAGCAAATCCAAGACGTTAACTCACTTCTCCTGTAATTGCCTCAGAATATATCTCTAGCAGGATTATTTCTTAAACATATCCACAAGACCATTGTCATAACAAACTAAATAACAACCTGTTAATATATTCTAGTTGTATATATTGGTTTTTAAACATTTTATCTTCAAAATAATTCCAAACGTCCGCAGAAGTACACGGTGCACAGCCGGTGGTCCCAGCTACGTTGGAGGCGGGTTGAGGATCGCTTGAGTCCAGCAGATTGAGGCTACCGTGAGCTGTAACGGTGCTGTGTGCTCCAGCCTGGGTGACAGAGTGAGACCCTGTCTCAAAAAAATTTTTTTGAAAAAGGACTGTCAAATAAATAAACCATTCCTTATGCTAAAGAAACATAAAAGATTGGTAAAATAGGCTGGGCATGGTGGCTCATGCCTGTAATCCCAGCACTTTGGGAGGCCGAGGCCAGCAGATCACCTGAGGTCAGGAGTTCGAGACCAGCTTGGCCAACATGGCAAAACCCCATCTCTACTGAAAATACAAAAATGAGCTGGGGTGGTGGCGGGCACCTGTAATCTCAGATACTCAGGAAGCTGAGGCAGGAGAATCTCTTGAACCCGGGAGGCGGAGGTTGCAGTGAGCCAAGATTGCACCACTGCACTCTAGCCTGGGCAACAAGAGCAAAAATCTGTCTCAAAAAAATAAAAAAGAATGCCAGAAAATGTAGCTTACTTCAATATCAAAAGCCACAAAGGAAAATACACCAAATGTTAAAAGTGGAACGCTGCTCAGCTAAGCAGTTGGATTGGAGAAATTTCTGTAAATCGTTGCAGCTCTCACGATGTTGTCTGAGACCTCAATAACAAAGCACAAGAGACACAACGCAGGCAGAGTGACATCTCTGTGCCAACCTGGTCATCTCAGGGGGCTCTCCATGGTCGTGTGACATATGCTCTCAGGGGTACATGCATGCACACAGCCCCCCACAGGAACTCCCCATCACACCCATGCAGTCCCAGAGCTGTGCCTTTAAAAGCAAACATAGTTTTATTTCAGTTTTATTTCAGTTTGAGTTTAAGAATCTGCATCTAGTAGAAAAGCTGGAAACAGAAATGCCAGTTCAGAAGTGACTTTCCATAACCCAGAATATGTACTTTCTCTTTTAAGTCCACCTAGAGAACCTAGAGAGACAAGATGTGTATGGGAAGACGATCTGCTTCTGTAAATACTTGAAAGTTTTTGTGTTTTTTAAATGACACTCGTTTTTTTTCTCTCTCTCTTTCACTTGAGCAGATAAATTCTCATGACATAACTAGTTCATCTGCCTGGGTCGGAATCCCAGCTATGTCACTTACTAACCGTATAACTTCTCTGTAATGTCCGTCTCATTTTTAAGACAAGGATAATAATGATGCTTATCCGTGTTGTTGTAAGGATTAAAGGACTTTACACATACAAACACTTAGAACTGTGTTGACACATAACAATTTATTTTTATTTCCTTTTTTTTCTTTTTTTTTTTTTTGAGGCGCTGTCTCTCTCCGTAGCCCAGACTACAGTGCAGCGGTGCAACCTCGGCTCACTACAACCTCCGCCTCCCAGATTCAAGCGATTCTCCTGCCTCAGCCTCCTGAGTAACTGGGATTACAGGCATGCGCCACCACACCCGGCCATTTTTTTTTTTTTTTT
>NW_022436995.1:12557590-12563607 GCF_009761245.1 Sapajus apella
TTGGTCTTGAACTCTCAACCTCAGGTGATCTGCCTGCCTCGGCCTCCCAAAGTGCTGGGATTACAGGCATGAGCCACCGCGCCCGGCCCCGGCCAACAATTTCTTAATAAATATTTCACATTATTATTACAGCTCATATGTTTTTCAAATTAACCGGTCTCTTAAGATGAAAAAGCTTTATTTTATCTTGATTGTAGTTATAAGCCAGGCTCAGTAACTTACGCCCTGTAATCCCAGCACTTTGGAGGCCAAGGCAGGAGGATCACTTGAACACAAGGGTTCGAGACCAACCTGAGCAGCATAGGAAGACTCATCTCTACAAAAAATTTAAAAACCAGCTGAGTGTAGTGGTACACACCTCCTAGCTACTCAGAAGGCTGAGGCAGGAGGATTGCTTGTGCCCAGAAGTTCGAGGCTGCAGTGAGCTGTCATCATGCCCTGCACTCCAGCCTGGGTGACAGACTAAAACTAAAATGAGGGAGAGAAAACGAAAGCATGGCAAGCTTTTCATATTCACACAAACACTGAGTTTCTTTATAAATATTTGCTATCGTTATTATTATAGGTAATATTTCAAATTAGTCATTCTTTTTTTAAAATACAAAGAATTTTATCCACATTAGAGCTGTAATACATGTATGTTATTAAACATTCCCGTGAAACAGAATTATCTGTCTGTGGGGAGAATGTCTGCGGTGGTGTCTGGTGACCGCTCTGCTACGGAACTGAGACCGCCCCCTCGCATGGTGCCCGGGAGCCAGGCCGAGCCAACCTGGAGGTCATCCCCTTCAGTCATCCCAGGTACAAAGGAGGGAGGGGTGACCCAGGGTGGAGCAGCAGATGGTGCAGGTTCCAGAAGTGCTGCTTTTTGCCTGCCTGTCCCTGGATGGGCAGGGCCCCCGCCAGCTCTGCTCAGGCCTTCAAGAGTTCAAGGGTAAAAAGACTTTGCTAGCCAAGGGCTGGGGAAGCTGTGCAGGGGAATATCTGATCATTTCTAAATGTTATCTCGAAAAGTAAAGAAAGAGGCTTTGTTGAGAAACATTCCCGCTGGTGTCTGCCTCCTCGAGCCCCACACCTTCCACTCCTGCTCTAGAAAGAGAAACCTTTCATTCATTTAGGTCCTGCCAAGGAGAAAGGTGTCCCAGGATCGTCAGCTAGAAATTCCCCTGGGCCGCATGAAATCAAACTATCCACGTCTGTTTTGTTAGTAGATTTGAAGTTGAGATGTTGTGGGCATATTTCCACGTAAAGGAATATAGGAACACCACCAGTGACAGTGGCTGCCTGGCATTCCACAGTACCAAGGGAGTATCGCTTATTTAGCCAGTTGTCTACAAAATTGCTGCAGGGCACATCCAGATAATTAAGTCTGTGAATTTTTCCAAGGGATAGTTTTCTGGAGGGAATGGCTGGGTCCTCAGCTCCAGGGCCTGTGCACTCACCACTAGCTATTCTTCAAAGAACGTGGAGACACTTAGGGGTGGGGGGCAGGCAGGAATTTGTGGGGGTGGGTGACTGTTTAAGAAATCAATCTTGGGCCAGGCGTAGTGACAGCACTTTGGGAGGCTGAGGCGGGAGGATCACTTAAGCCCAGGAGTTCAAGACCAGCCAGGGCAAGACTGGGAAACCCCGTCTCTATGAAAAATTAAAAAGTTAGCTAGGCATGGTGGTGTGCACCTGTAGGCCCAGCTAAGGAGGCTGAGACAGGAGGACTGCTTGAGCCCAGGAGATTGAGGTTTCAGTGAGCTGTGATCTCACCACTGAACTCTATCTTACGTACAGTAAGACCCTGTCTCAGAAAGAAAGAACGAGAGGGAAGGACGGAAGGAAGGGAGGGAAGGAAGAAGGGAGGAAAATTCCTAGGGACGGGCACGGTGGCTCACACCTGTAATCCCAGCACTTTGGGAGGCCAAGGTGGGTGGATCACCTGAGGCCAGAAGTTCAAGATCAGCCTGGCCAACATGGTGAAACCCCATCTCTACTAAAAATAGAAAAATTAGCCGGGCATAGTGGCAGGTGCCTGCAGTCCGAGCTATTCTGGAGGCTGAGGCAGGAGAATTGCTTTAACCCGGGAGGCAGAGGTTGCAGTGAGCTAAGATCGCATCACTGCACTCCAGCCTAAGCAACAGAGCAAGACTCCATCTCAAAAAAAAAAGAAAAAGAAAAATGAAATCCTGGAAGAAGACCTGTTCCCGGGACCCAGTGTTGCAACTGACGCTTGCCCCAAACAAGCAGCCCGAAGAGTCGCTGTCCCTGGAGAGGCCAGGGCAGAGGTTTCCTTGCCAGGGCCCTGAGGGTGCAGGGGAAGGTCAGTCCTGCAGCCTCCATCACGCCTTCTCCACCCCCACCCAGCCCAGGCCTCCTGGGAGTCAGAGGAAGTTGCTGACCTGTCCCCTTGGGGAATAATTGTATTAGTGATAAGGTGGCCTCTGGCAGCTTAGTCAGCAGATTCAGGGCTTTGGGCTGAGTAATCCTTTGGCGTCTGCCCCAGCAGCTGGTGATCACAGATCAGGGAGACCGCCCCCCCACCCCAGCCCCCAGGCCCCGCTGGGCTTTGGCTTCCTTTCCCCTGGCACGGTGCATAGGGCACAGCTCTGGCCGGCCTGACCTGCTGAAGAACCCAGGGCCAGGCTCAGAGAGGACTTCAGCTGGCATCCAAGTGATGGAGTGACAGAATACAGTCAAAATAAACAGCGTGAAAATAGGCAGGTCAAACACGGCAGGGGGGATTTAGATGGGATTGGGTTTCTTGTGTGGCTTTGCTTTGTTTTGTTTTTGCCATTTTAGGTAATACATTCCCACTATAGAATATAGGAAGATACAGACAAGTTTGAAAACAGATTCTCTGTCCATGAAGCACCGTGGGATCCTCCTGCCCAGCTAACCCGAAACTCTAAGCCTGTTCCCTGGAATCTGCCATCTGGATGGAGGAGAGAAAGTTGACCTGGAGTGAGGTGCAACATAAGGATAAGATATGCATCCGGACCAGCTATCCCTTGGAGAGCACAGGTGGCCTGAGGAGTCAGGGCAGGCAGCCTGGAGGAGGTGAGTCCGGGACAGGCCTTCAGGGATGGTCAAGGACTGGGCAGATGGGGCAGGAGGGGCAAAGCCAGCACTGCTCAGCCGCTCCCCTGCGCCTGCTGCCCTTGAAAGAAGGAAGCGCTGGCCTCCAACACCTTTGGCCCCGCCTCCTCCCTTCCATCTGCCCTTGTCCCTTCAGTTCATCTCCTTTAATCCCACCACAACTGCCCACTGGGACACCATCCTCCCCATTTCAGAGAGCATGAAACTCAGAGGCAGAGTAACTTGCCCAAGCCCACACAGCCAGGCTCTAAAGGCGGAGTGCTGGACCAAGCCTGCCCTGAAGCCCAGGCTCCCCGCAGGCTGCCCCTCCTCTCCTGCTGGCTGCTGCCAGCTCAGTCCTGCAGGTGTCTCTCCGGAGATGCTGGACAAGGAGCAGGGTTGGAGGTACACCCGACTCCACCTCTATTCCAGGTTCTTTCTCCTCTGTAGCTCCCATTTTAAAAGAAACTGCGTTCCAAAAATATTTTTCTTTATCTCAATTCGTGGGAGGAAAAAAAAAAATCCTTCGTTAATGTTACCCTCCCTGCCACGCCTCAGCCCTGTCTTCTTCCCTCACAGCCACGCTCCCTCTCCAGAATCATCCTCCCTCCCGGGCACCAGCTCCTCCTGCTGCTGAAACCAAAGTGGGCAGCTGCCCCTTCTGGGAGGGTGTCTTGGTGCAAAGCTGAACGTGGGACCAGGCGCAGTTCGAAATCCTCATCTCCATCCCCAAACTCCTCCACCACTCAGTAGCTGTGTGGCCTGAAGCAAATTACTTAACCTCTCTGACTTCGTTTCTCCTCACCTGTGAGTTGAGGCTAGTAAGGTCAGCTCCAGTGTGCATTACAGGGCTGCTGTGGGGTCTGAAGGATCTGTGTAAGAACTCTGCATGCGTGCTTTCTGAATGACAAGGAACACCTGCATGATGACGCCACCATCGCTGATTCCTCCCGGTCCCTGGCTACCGCCACAATGTAGCGCTGTGCTGAGTTTCCATCTCAGAGGAACCTCACCTTTTTTTTTTTTTTTTTTTGAGTTTTACTCTTGTTGTCCAGGCTAGAGTGCAATGGCGTGATCTCGACTCACTGCAACCTCTGCCTCCTGGGTTCAAGTGATTCTCCTGCCTCAGTCTCCCGAGTAGCTGGGATTACAGGCGTGTGCCATCACACCTGGCTAATTTTGTATTTGTCCCTGATGTGCCTTTGTCATCAGTTTGTCCTTGGCTCTGGCCAACAGAGTCTGAGATCCTTGGTCTCAGCCTTACGCATTTTCACACCTGCATGCATTTGCTCCAGGCGACCCCCCAAACTGCGGGTGGGTTGGTCTAGGGCAGGTGGAGCTGGACTCCACAGCGGAACTCCGGCGGGCCTACTGGGGGAAGCTGCGGCAGTGGCGCAGGCAGGAGCCTGATGTGAAGTGGCCGCGGAGGAGGCCGTGAGTGTGTGCGAGGCTGTCCGAGGAGAGGGTGGGAAGGGCTGCTGGGACCGGCCTCTGGTACGTGTAGGCCACGACAAGTTCAAGGCAGAGACCCGTGCTCCAGAAGAGACGGGAAAGAGCAGCTTCTGGAAGGAGGGAGTGGCCAGCCAAGTTCACAGAGGATGCCCTGGGTTCCGTCTTAGGTGGAGCTGGAGACCTTGTCCTGAGGGGCTTTTTGGCAGAGGAGGCAGGAAGGGGTGAGGAACGAGGAGAGGAGGGCAGGTGAGAGCACCCAGCCCGGTGGCCTCGATCTTCTGAGGCCCCAGAAAGCAGATTACCCGCAAAGCCCCTCGAGCTGACTTCCCAAATCCCCAATAGTGCTGCTCTGTCACAGGGAGGGTTAACCCCACTTACATAAGGGCCAGGCCCCGCCCCTGTCCCCGTAACTGCATGATCCTTCTAGAAGTTTCATGCTCTCCCCCCTTCCCCCTGGGATCTGAGGCTGGACCACCTCCCCACCCCAGCTCACCCAGAGATGAGCTCAGGTCTGCTGGGGACAAGCAGTCCCCTCCGGGACAACATAGGCTTTCAGCTCTGTCCTGAGCAGGGAGGGGGCTAGCAAGTGGGGCTGAGGGTGGAGGAGCAGGCAAGAAAATACTGCTGAGTGTGACCGTCTCAATAACCACAAGAAGAATAACAATATCAACCGCATGCACCATTTATTACGTTCTCACTGAGTACCAGGCACTGAAACACGTTTCTGGAACCATTGTCTTTAGTTTCCCAGATATCCCACAGGACAGGTGCTTTCCTTATCCTGTTTTACAGGCGAGGAACTGAAATTCAGTCACTTTCTTGGGGACACTTGGCTGGCCAATGATGGAGAAGGGACTTGAACTGGGTATGTCTCTCTGCTCTCTCCACTCTCCCTGTGGGGCCCTGGGGCTTGCTCCAAGGATGGGGCCTCGGGCCTCTGACCTCCAGGCCAGCCTCAGACCCTACGGGACCGGTTCTGGAAGCATACTCTGTGCCATTTGGGGACTGCTAGCCTTCCAGGGGGACTGGATCCTCAAATCTTGAGCCCCAAACAGTCCCTTTCCAAAGCATTGGAGTGAGAACTTGGGGGGCAGAGCCAGATCTGTCTAGGACCCAAAGGGAGCACCTCAGTAGGACCCGAACAGCCACAGGTACACACACAGCCCACACACTCACATTTGGAGGTGTGCCAAGCAGCTCAAAAAGATCTGAAGTCCAGCGCAGCTCAGTGACTCACGCCTGTAATACAAGCACTTTGGGAGACGGAGGTGGGCAGATCACTGGGGTCAGGAGTTCCAGACCAGCCTGGCCAACTTGGCGAAACCCTATCTCTACTAAAAAATTAGTCTGGCTGGTGGCAGGCCCAGCTACTCAGGAGGGTGAGGCAGAAGAATTGCTTGAACCTGGGAGGCGGAGGTTGCAGTGAGCGAGGATCAAACCACTGCACTCCAGCCTGGGCCACAGAGCGAAACTCTGTCTCAAAAAAAAAAAAAAAAAAAAAA
>NW_022436995.1:12563707-12575151 GCF_009761245.1 Sapajus apella
CAGAGGTTGCAGTGAGCCGAGATCGCGCCACTGCACTCCAGCCCGGGGAAAAAGAGAGACTCTCTCTGTCTCAAAAAAAAAAAAAAAAAAAATTAAAGTCCTTGGGAGAAGTGGAGTTCACACCCCCGTTGGAGTTGTGGCACAGGACAGTGAACAGCTCAGCACACAGGGTAGGAGGGCCCCAGGGACCTTGGGCAGCCCAGGAACCGGCACGGGGTATCGGGACTGACCGGCTCCCGGGCACCTTGGTAAGACTGCAGGTGTGGCCGGCTGATCCCCTGTGGAGACAGTAAAGATTAAGAGGATCATAAACTGCGTCCAGCGGCTGCCCCGGGAGAAATCTCCTCAAGCCAGAGCCTCTGCTGTGAGGGGCTTCGGGACCTGGGGCCAGCCCCTGGGTTCAGACAGAGTTCAGGCAGAGAGGCAGGAGAGGCGGAGACCCACAGAGAGAGACAGAGACGGGAGAGAGACAAAGGCAGAGGGAGCTGCCAGGGCCAGGGAGAAGGAGTAGCAGAGAGAGAAGAGAGACACAGGCACAGAGAGACAGAGGTTCATGGACTGAGGCAGAGGCTGGGCCCGGCTCAGCAACCCAGGTCTCCCGCAGGAAAACCCCGAGACCAGGCCCGCTCCGATGAGCTCCACCGTGGCTGCAGCTGCCCCTGCGGCTGGGGCTGCCTCCAGGAAGGAGTCTCCAGGCAGGTGGGGCCTGGGGGAGGATCCAACAGGTATGGCTTCTCCTGGAGGTCGGGGATCAGGTCTGGGCCCTTGGGGAGCTGGATAAGGGCCAGGGCTTCTCAGGGACCATGCAAAGAGCCGGAGCAAGTCAGACCCAGCCCGGGGACCGGCTGTGGGCAAGGGTGGGGCAGCCTGCCGGCAAACCCAGAATCCTAGAAACACACGGGGATGGGGGTGGACAGGTGGGCTGCAGAGCCAGGACAGGACAGGACGGCCCAGCGGATGGGAAAGGAAAGAACAGAGAAGTCTCTTAGAGCTTCACAGCACAGAGGTCCCTAGTGGTGTTGACAAGAATTTGCCACCCACAGAGAAGGAATGGGAGCTGGGGATGTGGAGCCAGGGCTTGGACTCTTGCTGAAAACTGGCCACGGAGGGAGGAGAAAGGGCACAGAATGACAGTGAGGGCTGGGGTGAGTGGCACCATGAAGGAGACACTTCGGACGGGAGAGTCACGGGTGGTTCAAATGAGGGCGGGCGGAGCCTGAGGACTGGGCAAGGGAGCTGTGGCACCGAGGGGAGCGTGTGGCCCTGCCCCGGCCCAGCCCTGCCCCTGCCCCTCAGGCATGGGCCCCTCGCTCCAGTGCCGCGTGTGCGGAGACAGCAGCAGCGGGAAGCACTATGGCATCTACGCCTGCAATGGCTGCAGCGGCTTCTTCAAGAGGAGCGTGCGGCGGAGGCTCATCTACAGGTGAGGGCGGAGGGCCCTGCTGGGCTTCTGCCCCTGAGGGGTTCTGGAGGGGTGAGCAAGCGTGCACAGGAGGAGGGGCTTGGGCAAAAATGTCCAAACCCATAGTGGAGGGCCTGGGAGGGACGCTGACCCCCAGGGTCTCCCCTTTGCCTGCAGGTGCCAGGTGGGGGCAGGGATGTGCCCCGTGGACAAGGCCCATCGCAACCAGTGCCAGGCCTGCCGGCTGAAGAAGTGCCTGCAGGCAGGCATGAACCAGGATGGTGAGGCAGGGGGCTGGCCCGGGGCAGGGACATGGCAAGAGGTGGGCAACGGGTCTGGCGTGTCGTCCTGACCCTTCCTGCCTCCCCAGCTGTGCAGAACGAGCGCCAGCCCCGAAGCACAGCCCAGGTCCGCCTGGACAGCATGGAATCCAACTCTGAGCCCCGGCCAGAGCCTCTGGTGGCTCCCCCGGCCCCGGCGGGGCCCAGCCCACGGGGCCCCACGCCCATGTCTGCAGCCAGAGCCCTGGGCCACCACTTCATGGCCAGCCTTATAACAGCCGAGACCTGTGCTAAGCTGGAGCCAGAAGATGGTAAGTGGAGAGCGGCTGAGGGTGCAGCAGGGCTTGGGTTCCCGGGTCACAGCAGGGCTGCAGCACCTCGCTTTGATCCTCACTCTCCCGGGGCCCCAAGCACTCCCTGTCACCTCCCAAGAAGCAGGTGCTAAGGTCACAACCTTCTCCTCCAACAGCTGATGAGAACATTGATGTCACCAGCAATGACCCTGAGTTCCCCTCCTCTCCATTCTCCTCCTCCTCCCCCTGTGGCCTGGACAGCATCCATGAGACGTCGGCTCGCCTGCTCTTCATGTCTGTCAAGTGGGCCAAGAACCTGCCCGTGTTCTCCAGCCTGCCCTTCCGGGATCAGGTACCATCCAGGCTGCCTGCTGGGGAGCTAGGCTGAGCTGGGGTCAGGCGGTCCGCTCGAGTCAACCAGACGGGGCAGGCACATCCCCATGCCAGTATGAATGGAGGTACACACAGCTTGGATGGCAGTAGCTGGGGACACATATCTGAGTCAGCGACGGCCAGGGGTGCATCTCAGGGATGGTGACGGTGGGGGTGCATGCATCTCCAGAGCAGGGATGATGTCGGGGTGCACACCTAGGAGATGACGGTGGTCGGGGTGCACACCTGGGAGATGATGCTGATGGGGTGCACACCTGGGAGATGATGGTGGTCAGGGTGCACACCTGGGAGATGACGGTGGTCGGGGTGCACACCTAAGACATGATGCTGATGGGGTGCACACCTGGGAGATGACGACGGTCGGGGTGCACACCTAGGAGATGATGGGGTGCACACCTAGGAGATGACAGTGGTTGGGGTGCACACCTGGGAAATGACAGTGGTCGGGCTGCATGCCTAGGAGATGATGCTGATGGGATGCACACCTAGGAGATGACGACAGTCAGGGTGCACACCTAGGAGATGATGCTGATGGGGTGCACACCTAGGAGATGACAACGGTTGGGGTGCACACCTAGGAGATGACAGGGTGCACACACCTAGGAGATGACGACAGTCGGGGTGCACACCTAGGAGATGACAGTGGTCGGGGTGCACACCTAGGAGATGCTGCTGATGGGGTGCACACCTGGGAGATGCTGATGGGGTGCACACCTGGGAGATGACAGTGGTCAGGGTGCACACCTAGGAGATGCTGCTGATGGGGTGCACACCTAGGAGATGATGACGGTCGGGGACCCACACCTAGGAGATGATGATGGTCGGGGACCCACAGGGACCAGGGATTTGAAGGCAGTGCCTATGGCTCCCTGGGTCTTCTTAAGTCCTGGAAGACCCTGAGGCCTGATGTTCTGTGGGTGACAGGTGACCCGCACACCCTGAACAACCCGATTGGCTGACTCTAGGCCCCCTTGGAGCACAAGGGCCTATGACTTCAGGGCTTGCATTTTAGTCCAATCTCTCCAGTTCTGGGCCACCCCTCTCGGCTTCTAATGGGCGATCAGACCTTTGAGAAAAACCAGGAATGGCACAAGGAGGGTCTGAGCCCCTCAGCCAGTCCGTGTGCTGAGATAGAGCAGCTCAGAAGAGTCAGGCCACGTCTGTTGAATACACTCAACTTAGGACACTCATGGGGCATGTCCCTGAGGCTGCCCAGCTTCCCATGGCGCTGGGTGTTTCTAAATGTCCCAGCGGAAGCACTGGATGGAACCCAGCGAGTCTCAGAGGGTAAGCAGCTGAGCCAGATGATGCCAAATCCCAGTGCTCTGGGCCCCTGGCTGATGTCAGGAGAGCATTCTCAGTTCCCACGACAGCACTTTCATTCCTGGGGTGCCTGAGATGGTGGCAGAGGCTCCAGACTGAGCCAGAGAAGCTGTGTATGCGCCGTAACAGGCCTCCTCTTTCTGGGCACAGGTGATCCTGCTGGAAGAGGCGTGGAGTGAACTCTTCCTCCTCGGGGCCATCCAGTGGTCTCTGCCTCTGGATAGCTGTCCTCTGCTGGCACCGCCAGAGGCCTCTGCTGCTGGTGGTGCCCAGGGCCGGCTCACGCTGGCCAGCATGGAGACGCGCGTCCTGCAGGAAACTATCTCTCGCTTCCGGGCATTGGCAGTGGACCCCACGGAGTTTGCCTGCATGAAGGCCCTCGTCCTCTTCAAGCCAGGTAGCTGAGTCTTTGCCCAAGCTTTGAATGGGAATTCTAGTGACTTCCCTGTGCCTCTCACTCTCCCCCCACCACCCACATGTGTGCAGATGTGTACAGGCCTCTATCCTGGGGGATGGGGAGAGCAGTAAGGCTGGACTCCCTTCTCCTCGGGTACCCTCCTGGCTGACTGTGAGGGGACAGGGCAGGCTGGGAGCCCCTGGGGGCCCCTGAGCCCCAGATGGAGCTCCTGGTGGTTTTCCTGGACCCGGCGGGGCCCAGCCCACAGGGCCCCACACCCATGTCTGCAGCCAGAGCCCTGGGCCACCACTTCACGGCCAGCCTTGTAACAGCCGAAACCTGTGCTAAGCTCACTGGTGCTGCTTCTCCCCAGAGACGCGGGGCCTGAAGGATCCTGAGCACGTGGAGGCCTTGCAGGACCAGTCCCAGGTGATGCTGAGCCAGCACAGCAAGGCCCATCACCCCAGCCAGCCCGTCAGGTGACCTGGGCACCTGCCCACCCGCTCGTCTGTCCCTGCCCTCTTCACCCTTCCCCCGTCTCTCCCATGCCCTCCCAGGGCTCACTGATTAGACAGCACAAGGGTCTCAGTTCAATAGCACACAGCCAATATCTACTGTGTCCCAGGAACAGTGCCAGGCCTGGGGAGTGGGGACCAAGATGAGCATAAGACACAGCTACTGCCTTCCAGAGACAGCCGGCACAGTGACTGCACTGAAGATGAAAACTGCCCTAGCCAGCCACTGAGGGTTGCGTGAATCTTCAGGAGACAGAGACCCCTCAGCAAGAGAAAACTAAAGCAGGATTGGGAGGGACTTTGAGGAGAAAGGAAGGAGAAGTCTGAAAGCAAACATCGTTTGCATAGGGAGAGAGGGAAAAGCATGATATGTTATCAGGACAGGAGCCCACCTTGAAGGTATAGCAGGTTCCTGCCAGCGAGAAATGGGGAGAATAAGCCAGAAAAGTACCCCAGGACCAGCCTGTTCATGACTTTGAATGCCAGCCAAAGGCCACATCTGACTTGGGAGGCAGAGGGCAGCTACTGCAGGCTTTGGAGCAGAAGAGTGTCACACACGGGGCCGGACCTCACGCAGATTGGCATGGCCATGGGTACGGAGAATACTGGGAAAGGGGTGGCAGCTACTGCCACCTTCCAGGTGGTTCCACGGAGTTCTGATCTTTGGGTATGGCCAGGGGGAGTGGAAGGGAGACTCTAGGGTTGGAATGGGTCAGACCGGGTGTTTGGGTGAAGGTAAGGAAGGAGGGAAGAGGAGCTCTTTGGGAGTAGAAGTTATTCAAAAAATAAAAAGGAAAGCCAGGAAGAAAGATGGTTTTGAGGGAAGGTGATAAGGTGTTTTGGAGGTGCGGTGAGCATCCTGTAAGAGGCACTCACATACGCCAAGCACGTGGATGGCCCTGGCTAGGTTTGGGGGAGAGTTGCTGCAGGCTGAGCATGGCTGGGCCAGGGTGGGGTGGGAGCCAGCGCTTTGGACTACCCCGTTTGGCCCAGCAGCGGCAGATGTCATAGATCCCAGGCAAGGTTGGAACGCTTGGCCTTCAGGCATCTGTTGGTTATTTTACACCATGTTATCTGCATTCTTTGGGGCTTCCAGCAGTTCTTTCTGAAGAAGCGAGCTAATATGGGCATCCTTGCATCCCCTCTAATCCAAGAAATGATTACAAGGAGAAGAGATAATTTCCTTTTAGGAAAAGCCACGGTAGGCAAGGTGTGGTACCTCGTGCCTGTAATCCCAGCATATTGGGAGGCCAAGGTGGGCAGATCACAAGATCAAGAGATCGAGAGCATGCTGGCCAACATGGTAAAACCCTGTCTCTACTAAGAATACAAAAATTAGCTGGGCGTGGTGGCGCGCACCTGTAATCCCAGCCACTCAGTAGGGTGAGGCAGGAGAATCGCTTGAACCTGGGAGGCGGAGGCTGCAGTGAGCCAAGATCGTGAAACTGCACTCCAGCCTGGTGACAGAGCCAGACTCCATTTCAAACAACAAAAAAAAAAGAAAAGCAACAAAGTATATGCCATATAGCACAGGAAGATTTGTGCTGCTTATGAGCACAGGAAGTCTTAGTAATAAAGACTTGACTCAGCATCTGAAGAGTGGGCATCAGAGACATTCAGAAACCGGGGGCCTTTCTTGGCCAACTTTCTGTTGGAACCAGCTCCCCAGAGATATCCTGGCATATTGATTTTGCATCAAATTTCAAAATGCTGATTAAGGTTTCCTATGTCCCTTCTATAGCAGTTCATTGCCTACGACAAGCAGAACTGAGTGTGAAAATAATGGTTTGGGGCTCTCTAATCCAGCATATTTCCGTTTTTAAAAACTGCAGCAGCCAGGAAGAAACACAATTACCATCGCCACCTGATATTCACAGAGACACCGAAGCGAAATTCCACCAAGTAATTCCTACCCTTACTTTGTACAATTTACCTGATAGTTCTCTTTTATTTTTATTTTTTTTAGAAAAGGCTAATTGTGACTTAATGAATTTAATTTCAGACCCACTAAGCGGGGCAATACCTGCAGTTTGGAAAAACATTCTCTGACATTATAGTTATTTCTTCTTCCTCCCACTCTTTAGATCGGAAAAACAGAAGCAGGGAAGGCAGATGGGAAGAGTATATGACTTGCTCAGGGCTGCTCACTTGGCACTAGCAAGAGAAAGGAAGGCCTTAGATTGGCAAAGAAAGTCCAGCAGATCACTGGGTGGTGGGGAAGTCCTCCCCGAAATTCACAGTGAGTGGAGCATGGGGCTGCCGGATGTGGAGGAGCCTCCTTGCTGCTCGGCCATCAGACCTACCCAGGAAAGGTTTGGTTCCCCCTTCTGTCTCTTGGGGCTTCACCATCCATCTTTTGTGTTGCAGACTTCTGTCTTAGCAAATAGTTCTTATTTAAAACAATAAACATGTTTCTCAATGACTGTCTCAGTCACCAAAATTATCCGTCAACTTCAGGACATTTTCAGTAATGGCTATCATCATCCTAGGAGGTTTACAGGCAGGAATCTGTATTCTTATAAACATATTCTTACTGATAAATAACATGATTATCATAATACTCATATATATGATTAATAATAATATATTCATATACAGGTGCTCCTTGACTTATGATGGGGTTACGTCTGGATAAACCCATTGTTAAGTTGAAGCTACTGTAAGGTAAAGATGAATTTTCATACATAACCCATCTTAAGGAGCATACTGAATGCTTATCATTTTCACACCATGATAAAGTCAAATCATCTGTATAAAGTTAATATAAATTTCACTTTACAATCTTTACATATAATAAACAATATTTACTCATTATTTTCATTGCACTCCTAAACTATATGGGGGGTGGCGGCTCACAATGGGTCAAGGTAGGTGAAGACAACTCCTTTGGTGAATTCAACTTTTCCTTGAAATTCGTCCTGACCCGCTCTGAAGGCCTCGTCTCTCCTCTCCTTCCTCCACTGCCTTTCCTGGGAGGGCACCGCCCCAAGGACTAGTGCTAAGAAGCTGGTCCTAAAACTGATGGTGTCCTCTCTCCTGTTCAGGTTTGGGAAGTTGCTGCTACTCCTCCCGTCTTTGAGGTTTATCACTGCGGAACGCATCGAGCTGCTCTTTTTCCGCAAGACCATAGGGAACACTCCAATGGAGAAGCTCCTTTGTGATATGTTCAAAAACTAGTGGGAGCGGAGGTGAAATGTTTCCAAGCACTCTGGAAAACGATCTACTGAAGTGAAACATTTGCCTACTCTTTGCCCCAGCAATTCTGCTTGTAGGTAGGTGTGTGTACCCAGCAGAGATGCTCACCAAAAGATATTGTAAGAATATTCATAGCAGCTTTATTCATAATAGCCCCAAACTATACATTGATGGTAGGATGAATTAACGCATTGCGGTACCTTCATATAATGAAAACTAATTTAAAAAGAATGTATTACGGATACATGTGACAACACGGGTAAACGTCACAGACCTAAAAGTTGAATGAAAGAAGCTGGGCAGAAGTTCCATTTATGCAGTGTTCAAGCACAGACAAGATTAACTGCTGGTGACCCAAGGAATAGTGATTATTTCCAGGTGGTGTGGGATTGATTCTGAAGGGGCCCACGGGAACCCTCTGGTGGAATAGAAATGGTATTGATTTTGATCTGGGCAGTATTTTCACAAATGTAAAAATTCAATGAGCTGTGCACTTTACTGTATTTTGTTAGACCTCAATAAAAAAGTTTTTAAAAACCCCCAAAAACAGAAAAAATGAGTGTGGTCAAGGTTCTCCCTTTGAGGACACTGAAGGATTGAGCACTTTGAGTTCCATCTGGGTTCCGCTCCAAGTCAGAGTCCAGGTGCCATGCATTCAAGCCCAGTGGAAAATCTCCCACAGAATTCAACCACCCAGTTTCCCTCCAGGTGGCATCCCATCATCCACAGCATCAACCTTTATCTCAACTTTATCTCTCAACCTTTATCTCCTGTCTCCTTCCTAAGTAAGGTGAACCTTCCAACTCCACATAAGGCAGCTCCGGGTGGTTTTTGTGAAAGGGACTCTTCATCCCTTCTTAGGTCCTTATGGAAAGATAAAGCTCAGATGAAACTCTTTTTTTTTTTTTTTTGAGATGGAGTTTCACTCTTGTTGCCCAGGCTAGAGTGCAATGGTGCGATCTCAACTCACTGAAACCTCTGCCTCCTGGGTTCAAGCAATTCTCTTGCCTCAGTCTCCTGAGTAGCTGGGATTACAGGTGTGCCACCACGCCTGGCGAATTTTGTATTTTTTGTACTTCTCCATGTTGGTCAGGCTGGTCTTAAGCTCCTGACCTCAGGTGCTCCACCCGCCTCAGCCTCCCAAAGTGCTGGGATTAGAGGCGTGAGCCACTGTGCCTGGCCAAACCTCATCCTTTTCAAAGATAGACCCAGACGACTGTGAAAATAATATTTTAACACATTAACATAGATCAGGCAATGTATACATTAATAGCAGGCAGTGAGCTGGGCACTTTTAAAATTGTCATTTAATCCTCAGATTAACTCTGATGGAAGAGCTAATTATCTCCATTTATAAATGAAAAAACATGCTTAGTGAGGACTCAAACCTTGGTCTGACTCTACCTAATGCTGTTAACTCTGGCACCACCCCCTTCCCACTCCCCCTTCCCCTTTGGAATGAAAGACTGAATAATTCTGTTGCATTTTCTGCCTTCAAAGGGTAAGTGCTTGAAATCAAGACAGAAAAGGTCATGTGAGAAGTCTGAGAAATCCTAGGGTTTCGCTGTCCTTTGGGTTGTGTTTGAATTCCCTTAGCTTACAGAAATGCCCCATCTACTCAAGAACTGAGAATATCTAGGGCTGGTGCCCAGAGAGGAAAGAGTATGGCAAATGCTGCCCAGATGAAGCCCTTCTTCAGCCCCCAGTCTACTTCAGATTGTCCAGCTTTTGAAAGTATCGGAGTGGCCTCAGTTAATCAGGTCATCTAATGTCTATGATGCCATTTACTGCCCAATTCCCTATCAAAAGTTTTTCCATAAGAGCTGAGTCCTGAGCAAAGCCACCTTAGGAAGACACATTGTTGAGATATGACCAGACCAGCCCTGCATATTTAACTTACACTTTGGCTTTGGAAGACATGGTAAGACTGCAAAGGTAGCCTGCTGAAGTTCACAGGCTAGCATCTGGGATGTGTGAGCACAGCACATCTACATTGGGAAGGAGATTTGAGGGCTCTCCAGGAAGAAGTCTTGGAGAATTAGAGGAAGTACATAAGCTGGATTGTCTGCTGTCAATCTGGCATCAATACAACCACCTCCTCCTCAACTTCTAAGGATTTTTCTTCATTGCTGGGATGCCAGGAAGGAACTACATTTCCCAGAAACCTCTTCCCCTAGGATTTGCTAGGCACTCACAGGAAACTTTTTTTCTCCCTAATACCAAACTGATTAAATTTGGCATTAGGAAAAAGAGAAGCCATTTTTCTTTGGAGACACTACAGCCACATTGTGGGAAAATAGATTTCACAGCAGCCTCTTGGCTAGAATTGTAATATCTTCCAGGCAAGCTCTTGAGAAATTTGGAACTTTTAGCTGAGATTTACGTTGGCTTTCTTGACCTGCAGGGACATCTCTGACCTTTGTTAGCTCCTCATTTCTGTACCAAGTCCATCTCACCTGGAATACAAGCTGCCTCCATTCTCCTAATATGGCATAGCTCTCAACATGTCCCAAGATTTCTTCAACATTTTGTTGTAGATTGGCTCTACTGAAATTCTGATGAGTGTAAGGGTTATTGCCAAGTTTAAATGAGGAAATTTAGGCGGGAGTAAGAAAAATAAATGCCAATTTATTCAGCTCCCGGGCAAGGTTCTGTGGTCCGGGGAAGGGGCCAGAGAAGTCAGGGAAGGGGCCAGAGAAGTCGCGCCTGACTTCTAGAGGCGTGGAGTTTTCTAGTGAGTGAGCGTGTCTTGATTGGTTGTGGAGGAACAGGACGTGCACGGGGCAAGCTACTATTGGTAGGCGGGTGGGACTGCCGGTGGACGTGCCGCCCAGGGGGAGCGGGACATGGATGGGGCAAACTGCTGTTGGGTAGGTTTGGCAGGGCTCCTTTTACAATTTTGGTGGGGTTTTCCAGTGGCGGGCTAGGTGCCGAGTGCAGAGTCTAGTGTTGAGTGCAGACCTGGGTGTGGAGTACAGA
Organism: Sapajus apella; assembly: GCF_009761245.1. NCBI lineage: Eukaryota > Metazoa > Chordata > Mammalia > Primates > Cebidae > Sapajus > Sapajus apella. The sequence continues at coordinate 12,574,486 of NW_022436995.1, forward strand.
AGTGGGCATTGGGGAGGCTATGTGGCGAAGCCAGATGCTGAGTGCAGAGCTTGGTGCCCAGTGGGGAGTGATGATGTAGTTTTCAGGTGCAGAGGGGGATGGGCATGTCCGAGCTCCCGGCAAGGCAACCGGCCTTACATTCTGACCCTTTTGATGATATAGGACTCCGCTTCTTTCTGGCTACTTCCTGCTGTGTAGGGGTGGAGTGGGGGCGGGGGGGGGAGTCAGTTGGCTGGTGCCTGGGTTGGGAGTCGGACATAGGGATGAAGTAGCATCTGGTTTATGGCCACCCTGGAAATTTCCCTTATGCGAGCCTGTAAAAATCTGAGGAGAAAGGGGGCTAGTATTAATAGAAGACAAACGAGGATAACGGGGGTAATAATGGGAGCCGGCCAGGTAAGTATAGGGGGTTGCCACCAGTTGAGAGGCGAAGCTGGTGCACTTTGCTTTTTCCGGAGGTCTTCTTGGAGGCGATAGACAGTGTTGACATTCTCTTCTACCAGGCCTGTTTCACTGATGTAGTAGCAGCACTGCTCCTGAAGAAACAGACAGGTACCTCCTTTTTCCGCCGTGAGTAGGTCTAGGGCCCGCCGGTTTTGGAGAGTCACCTGAGCCAGCGACGTAATTTGTCGTTGGAGGGAGACCAGAGAGATGGCTGACGCCTCA
>NW_022436995.1:12575161-12779264 GCF_009761245.1 Sapajus apella
GGGGGAGGTGGGGTAAGGGATAAGAGCTCAGCCTGCCCTTATACTTCTAACTGTGGGACTAGAGTGACGGGCACACAGGAGAAGGGGAGGGAGGCATTTATAACTTTGGTTAAGGTTCCATTACACCAAAAGTATCCTCCTGGAGGCGCGTAAAGGGTAGAATTTACTTTTACTGAGGCGTTACAGCCAAGGCTGAAGCTGCTGGCCATCCCATAGCAGGGAGAGATTTTGGGAGTGTACTTTGAACAAGGGGATACGTGCTAAGGTGGTGCTAGGTCCCGTAGGTGATTGTGACAGGTTGAACCCAGCCCGGAGGGGAACTGCGGCTAAGGGGGGGGCCATTAAGGGAGGCACATAGGAAGCAATTAGTGAAATTTATGGCCTTGGTTAAGCTTAACATGTTAACACCTTGCTGTACTAGAGTTAACCAGGAGAAAGGTTGGGGAGTGTTGCTTGGGGGTCTGAGTTGGTTAGTTAAGGTGGCCTCATTCTGTAGGACGGTGTTGCCTAACCGGCTGAGTTGGTCTATTTCCACAGGCACGAGGCGGGTATATGACCGGAATATTAGCCATGTGCCACTAGGGTGGCTATCTGTAGCTGAGTTGTAGATTTTACCTGTGGTCCCTTTTTCCCAGCGGCCATTCCAGGGGTCGCAGATGGCAAGGAATACCTTACCTGCGCTGTCAGTGGTAAGTATTCCCCCTCTCATTCTGTGCATGACACAGGAATTGTATGGGCATCCACCGTGGGTGGTGGTCCACCAATGACAGTAGTCCTGGGTTTGGTCATACAGAAAGCATAGGGCTGCGTTACCCCAGGAGTAAAGAATTTTGGACTTTGATGCTCGGAACTCGAACGCTATGGCTGACTGGCAGCCTACGGGCTGGCAGTCTGGGCAAGGTATTGGGTTTTGGTTGCGGGGCCTTCAGTCCAGGATTCCTGAAGGTAGAAGCGTCAAACATATGACTTGGCTTTAAGGGGAGTTATTAGAAGAGCTACTAAGAGGAGGTCCTGGAGGGTTAGAGGGCGATGGGTAGGGGACCCGGGTGAGACGGAGGCGAGTGGGGCCCAAGGGTTCGGACCTCCATTGATCATTTTGAGGGGCCAGCTTGAGGCAGGACACACAATACCACGGAGTGTGACCCAGGAGTTTGGTGGCTGTGGGGGTGGTTAAGACGACAATGTGGGGGCCCGACCACCTGGGCTGCAAATGCTGGACTGTTGTCTGACTGGATGGTTACAGGTGCCCAAGTGAGGGATGATTCCCTGAACCAAGAGGGAGGCTACCGTATTCGCAGTTTCCCTGGAGGTGGGAAAGGCTTCAATCCATCCAGAAAAAGTATCTACAAAAGTGAGGAGGTAGTGGAGTTTTTTGTGAGTGGGCATATGGGTAAAATTAATTTGCCAGTCTTGGGCCGGCAGGTTGCCACGCATCTGGTGGGTGGGAACTGTGGCTTTAAGCCTCCCTGAGACGAGATCTTAGAGCAAGTAACACATGCCTCGTGTACCTGCTCAATTGTTTGTTGCAGACCCGGTGAGAAAAAGAGGGGCTGCACAAAACGGTGCAACACCTTGGGCCCAATATGCAAGGATTGGTGGATCTCAGTAATAATTTTTGGGGCCTGTTCCCGTGGAAGGGCGAACTTGTTGTTTAGGAAGATCCAGCCCTGATCAGACTCGGTTCCTCCTCTTACTATGAGGGCCTGTTTTTCTGACAGCGAGTATACCAGTGGCGTGGCCGTGGTGAGGAACAGGACCAGAGTGGGGGCAAACCTGGTGCTGGTCAAGGATTTTGCGGCGGCATCCACCCTTGCATTGCCCCGGGAGATGGCATCCTGCTGGGCCTGGTGCCCTCAGCAGTGGATGACAGCGACTTCTTTGGGCAGTGACAGGGCTTGCAGGAGATTAGAGATTTGGGTAGCATTGGTTATGGGGGACCCTTTTGTAGTAAGGAATCCTCGCTCTTTCCAGAGGGCAGAGTGGCAGTGGGTAATAAGAAAGGCATACTTTGTGTCAGTATAAATATTTGCTCGCTTTTCCTGTGCTAGTGTGAGAGCTCGGGCCAAGGCGATGAGCTCTGCCTTCTGTGATGTGGTTCCATCAGGGAGGTGACGTGCCTCGAGGGTGGCTGAATCTGTGACTACTGCATAAGCTGCTTTTCGTTGTCCCTTGGCTGTCACTATCGAGCTTCCATCTACATAAAAGGTAAGGTCTGGGTTAGGAAGACGAAAGTCAGACAGGCCTTCCCGAGGTTTGGTAAATGCAACTATTAGTTCAGGGCAGGAATGGGCCGGAGGGGAGTGAGATGGAAGGGGAAGCAAAGTAGCCGGGTTGAGTGGAGAGGTAGAATGGAGGCTGACTGAAGGATTTTCAGTAAAGAGTAGGTGAAACTCCCGTAAGCAAGAGGGCCCTAGGTGAGCCAGAGATTTGTGAGAGAGATCGGTTAGCTGATGAGGAGAGAACACCGAGATGGAATGGCCCAAGGTAAGTTTTAGGGATTCCTTGGTAAGTTCTGTCTCCGCTCCCAGGGCCCGCAGGCAAGGCTGCCATCCCTTGACTGTGGGGTCAAGTTGTTTTGATAAGTAGGCTACAGGACGATATATGGGACCCAGGGGTTGGGCTAAGACCCCAAACGCAATTCCCTGTTTTTCATCAGTGAACAAGTGGAAGGGGCAGTTAAGATGTGGCAATCGGAGTGGGGGTGCTGTGGACAAGGCAGTTTGTACGGTTTTAAAAGCTTGTTTTACAACCCCAGAATGGGAGAGGGGTCCCGTGGGTGTGTCTTTAGCCGCCACATACAGGGGTTTAGCCAGAATGGCAAAGTTAGGTATCCAATGACGGAAAAATCCTACAAATCCTAGAAAGGAGAGGGTTTGGTCAGCAGTTTCTGGGGGCTGCAGTGAAAGATGTGCCTGCCGGCGGTCTGTTAATAGGCTCTTAGTCTTGGGGGTGAGGTGAACACCCAAATAGACTACAGAGGTGACTGACAACTGTGCTTTGGAGGGGGATACCCGGTATCCCCGAGACCCAAGAAAGTTAAGGAGAGCAGCAGTATGCTGCTGAGACATGGAGAGGGAGGGGCTACAGAGTAATAGGTCATCCACATACGGGAGAAGGAGACTGGGTTGAAGGGGGCAAGAGCTAAGTTCAGCCACTAAGACTTGTCCAAAAATATGGGGGCTGTCTCTAAAGCCCTGGGGCAGAACTGTCCAGGTTAATTGTTGTGACAGGTTGGTGTCTGGATCGGTCCAGGTGAAGGCAAAGAGGAAGTAGGACTCTGCGTGAAGGGGAATGGTAAAGAAGGCATCCTTGAGGTCAGGAACCGTAAAATGAAAGGTAGTGGAGGGAATGTTGGATAGTAGGGTGTAAGGGTTGGGGACCACTGGATGGAGGGGTACCACTGCCTCGTTGGTAAGGCGCACATCTTGGACTAGGCGGTAGTTGCCGGATGGCTTCTGGGCCAGTAAGATAGGAGTATTACAAGGGGAACTGGTGGAGATAAGGAGTCCCTGGGCCAAAAGTCGAGTGATGATAGGCTTTAGACCCTGGCGGTGGTTTTCTGAGATGCGAAACTGAGGATGGGAGGGAAAGTGGGTAGGGTCTTTGAGAAATATTTTAACTGGCGTATGATGTGTGGCCACTACAGGCTTAGAGGTATCCCATACCAAGGGGTTAACTATCTCAGGGGGAATAGGGGGTTTAGGCAAGGGGTTAAGACAGAGTGTGTTACTGGTTAGGAGTCGCAATAGGAGATGGGTGGAGGATGGGGTTCACTGTGGGGGGGCCAGTGAGTTGAAGGGTGGCCCCTAAAGTTTAGAGGATATCTCGTCCTAGCAGGGGAACTGGGCATGAGGGTATGATTAGAAAGGGGTGGGAGAAGGGGTGTCCCTCAAGGTTACAGGCTAAGGGACGAGTCTGGTTGGGACAGGAGGGCTTTCCATCAATTCCCATGACCGAAACCTGGGAAGGTATGGTAGGTCCTGAGTAGGAAGGCAATACAGAATAGGTAGCCCCCATATCCACTAAGAAGGAAATGGACTTACCTGCTACCTGTAGTGTTACCCTGGGCTCGGCAAGGGTGATGGGGGTTTCCAAGTCTGGGCCGCGTCAGTCATCCAGGAGGCCAAGAAGCTCAAATGGAGGGACTGCTTCCTTTGGACCTGACTGTCCCCCACGTAGAGGTGTTGGGGGTGAGCCTGAAGTCCGAGACGGGCAGTCTACCTTCCGTGTAGTGTCTGGCCCGTTTGCGGTTCGGGCAGAGTCCAGGGGGTGGACGTGGACAGGGGCACTGTTGGGCCCAGTGTCCCTCCTCGCCACATTTGAAACAGGGCCCGGGCAGGACTCTCGCAGTTTGGGAGGACCTTGAGGGGCCCTTTTGGAGAGGAATTGGTGGGTCCCCTACACCAGACGCTTGGTGAGCTGCCAGCCTCAGGGCTGCTACAAGAGCCTGGGTTTGAAGGCTTACCTGTTGCTGTAGATGGGCCTGGCGGGTGGCCTCAGCCTTCTCTTGGCCATTAGAAACTTTAAATGCCAGGTTTACCAGGTCTCATGGGAGTTTGGGGGCCCTCCTCAGCTTTCTTTAGCTTCTTCCTTATGTCTGGTGCTGACTGAGAGATGAAATGGGCTGCTAGGACTGTAGCCCCTGCTAGAGAGTCCGAGTCTAGTCAGGTATGGAGGACCATAGCATTAGTCGGTCCAGGAAGGCGGCTGGGTTTTCAGTAGGACCCTGAGTTATTTCCCGCAACTTATCATAATTAACTACCTTTTGGGCTGCGTTCTGCATGCCCGCTAGGAGGCACTGCAGCATTTGGTCTCGGCAGCGGTGGCCATCTTGGCCAGTTTGATAGTCCCGATTAGGGTCGGCCTCGGGGACCACTGCCACGCCTACTGGCATTAGATTGTTTGTGAGATGTACCTGATCAGTGTGTGCCTGGGCCGCCGTGAGAATGCAGTTACGCTCATCTGGAGTAAGAGTGGAGGACAGGATTACATATGTGTCATGCCAGGTTAGGTCATATGCCTGGGTGAGGTAGCGAAATTCCTTGGTGTAAGCAGTAGGATTGGTGGAGAATGACCCTAGGCGTTTTTTAATGGTGGACAGATCAGAGAGGGAGAAGGGAACATGCACTCAGACAACACCCTCTGCTCTGGCCACCTCGTGGAGGGGACAAAGGAGAGAGGTTTCGTTGTTGGGAGCACAGCGTGAGCAAGTGTGAGCACTAACAGGAGAGGCCAGGTTGGGACCCAGAAGAGGAGGAGCAGGAGGGGGTTGGGGGTTCCGCATAGGGCGGGGATTAGTGGGTCGGGCGGGGGGAAGGGAGAGTTCTTTGGCCAGATGGGGGTCAGAGAAGGCAGGAGGAGGAGGTTGGTGGAGAGGCCAAGGGCAGTCTGGGGGTGTCTTTGGCCAGGAGCACCTGAGCAGTATTGCAAGAGGAGCAGAGGCCGGGGTGGGAGCGGAGATGCCAGAAAGCCTGAATGTGGGGAACCTCTGCCCATTTTCTGTTTCTTTGGCAGAAGTTGTCTAAGTCTGTTAGGACATTAAAGTTGAGTGTGCCCTCCGGAGGCCACTTGGACTGATTGTCCAGAGGATACTGTGGCCAGGCCACGGTGGAGAGGAACAGTAGCCTTTTCTTTTTTATGGAAAGACCCAGTTTGGATAGGTTTTGTACCAGACATCCTAGTGGCGACCTAGGATCTGGGCGAGATTCCTGATTACCCATAGTTTGAGGGAGCACGAAAGGGTATTATACCCAACACGGGCAGAAGAACTCCTTTCCCGGGGGTGGTGGCTGAGAGAATCTACAGGCTGCAATGATTATAACAAGAAAGCAAATAAAAAGAGACAAGGCTAGAGCTATCTGCCACATGGAAGAATTAGAGGAAGTGTAAGGGGACAGAACTGGGAAGTGAAGTTTTAGTGGTATAAGAAGAGTAGGAGGAAAAAGGAGAACAGAGTTATCTCTAGAGGCAAGAATTCAGTGAAGGTCCCCTGTAGCCAGTGCTCTGTTACCCACTGTAGAATATCTGTTACTTCAAGGGAGGCAGGCCTTAACCACTGTACATTGGCTAACAGGAGTGTAATGAAGCTGGCAAATCTACAGTAAAGACAAAACCACATATAGTATTGACAGACAAAGGATGGTGCCCCCCAGATGGGAGACCAGTCTGATGCCTTCCCGGCCACGTCCCTGAAGGGATGTTTCAGGGCGTCTTGGCTAAGGTGTACCCATATAACCCCCGGGCCTGGTCACCTCAGAACTTTTAGTCTTGAGGGGAATCACCGTTATGCCTTATGACGTCCCCGTGGAATTGCGGGTTGAGGCCCACACAAAGCCCCGTAGCCATGAAGCCATGGGACTACACATAAACTTACTCACTCACTTGCTCGGGATGAGGAAGAGAAACCAAAAGTATTTAGGCAGGAGCTTGCCTGCCAAAGGGCTAGTTTGAGATTGTAAGCCAGGGGTTTGGTTCTGCTCCTGGACAGGACCCGGGCTTGTAAACGGGGCTTCTGATTACCCAAACCTTGGCCGCTGCTGCGGAGATGATCGGAAGCGCGGCTCAGCGTCCCGGGCCGTACCACCGAACACCGGAGGCTACGAGAGGGTTCAGGAAGGTGGGGACGTCTCCCTCAGATTCCTGGCCCTGAGAAACCCCTTACGGGGGAAGACAAGAGTGTAGGGACGTCTCCTCTATGCTCAGGTCCTCAGAACGAGGCCAGGGCCCTGGGCCCACGGCTAGAGACGAGGAGTCCCCGATGCGGCCACAATTACAAGCAGGGAGTCCACAGAGCAGGCAGTAGGAAAGGCTTTGGGCAACAGAAGTCTTACCTTATGGCAGAGCGGCTCCCTGGTCCAGCCTCGGGTGAAGGAGTCAGTTACCCCCAGGAGGGGTCTTACAACTCCTCCCGGGTTTTGGCACCAAATGTAAGGGTTATTGCCGAGTTAAAATGAGGAAACTTAGGCTGGAGTAAGAAAAATAAATGCCAATTTATTCAGCTCCCGGGCGAGGTTCTATGGTCCGGGGAAGGGGCCTGAGAAGTCATGCCTGACTTCTCAAGGCGTGGAGTTTTATAGCGAGTGAGGGTGTCTTGATTGGTTGTGGAGGAACAGGACGTGGACGGGGCAAGCTACTATTGGTAGGCGGGTGGGACTACCGGTGAACGGGCTGCCCAGGGGGAGCAGGACATGGACGGGGCAAACTGCTATTGGGTAGGTTTGGCAGGGCTCCTTTTACAATTTTGGTGGGGTTTTCCAGTGGCAGGCTAGGTGCCGAGTGCAGAGTCTAGTGTTGAGTGCAGACCTGGGTGCAAAGTGCAGAAGTGGGCGTTGGGGAGGCTACATGGCTAAGCCAGATGCTGAGTGTAAGGCTTGGTGCCAAGCGCGGAGCAATGACGTAGTTTTTACGTGCAGCGAGGGTGGGCATGTCCGAGCTCCCGGCAAGGCAACCGGCCTTACAATGAGTAATGTCTCTTTCATTGCATTTAGGGTCCTTGTCAGTCAGGAGAGGAGATAATTTGAAAGCTTTTTTTTTTTTTTTTTTTTTTCTCAATGCCAGAAATGTCTTTGGCTATGAAGCACCACAGAGGTAGACCCTGTGGGACTATCTGGGCCTTTCTTTTCAAATAAAGCTAGATTTAGATTCACGAGACACTTCTCAACCCACAAGGGGGTATTTCAAGGTAGGAAGGGCTGGGAAAGACTCAATATGCCAAGAAGTGCTCATTCAAATGTAACCTGATAGTCAAACCCAGGTATTGTCTCTATCTGGTGGACATCACTGGTGTTCCCAACTAGAATGCAGGCTCTACAGGGCAGGGATCTTTGTTTTGTTCACTAATGTACCCTAAGCACCTAAGACAATGCCTGTGGGGACTACCTGGAAGTGACACACTCCTTGACTGAGAGTCTGAGACACCTACAAGATTCAACAGTCAGGTAATTACATATACCTTATCTATTTTCATGGTTATGTCTCTGCTCTAAGACATTGTACTCCCACCCATTCTAGGGCAAAAGCATTTTAAAAACGAAACCAAACCAAAGCTCTAGTCTCTTTATAACCTGCATCCCACTATACCTTTCTGTTCTCAGGTCTTCATAATCACAATAGTTAGCTGTAGACTCAGTAATCTCAGGGGCAAGTTTTAAGAATGGATTTCGGCTGGGCATGGTAGCTCACACCTGCAATCCCAGCACTTTGGGAGGCCAAGGTGGGCAGATCACCTGAGGTCAGGAGTTCGGACCAGCCTGGCCAACATAGTGAAACACTGTCTCTACTAAAAATAGAAAAATTAGCCAGGCGTGGTAGCACGTGCCTGTAGTCCCAGCTACTTGGGAGCCTGACCCAGGAGAATTGCTTGAACTTGGGAGGTGAGGGTTGCCGTGAGCCAAGATTGTGCCACTGCACTCCAGCCTGGGTGACACAGCAAGGCTCCGTCTCAAAAAAATAAATAAGTGATATTTCTAGGTTTTCTTTGGGCAACTAAGGAAATTTTAAACAATTAATGCTATTCATATTTCAGTATAATATAAATTTAATGCAAAAATGTAAATTTAATGCAAAAAGAAGTGAGGATGACCCCACAATTATAAAAATTGAATATATTTAGCTAGAAAAAAAAAAAAAAAAACCTGATTTTGCATTTTGAAACCACTGATCCTAGGTCAATCCTTTCATCTAGTATCTAAGTGCCCAGCACCTCTTATTAGGAGCTGGAAGCAAGACAAGCAAGTGTCTGACACTGTGAATACTGAGAGCTGTTGACAACACAGGCTACCAATTCAATTCACAGGGTTACAGCAAACTTCCCAGGACAACTGCCTTTTACACTAAAACCTGAGGGTCAGCAGGAGTTCTCCAAAGATGGGAATCTGGGAAAGAGAACTGACTTCCAGATAGATAGGAAAACTAACATCCTTTAGCCTTTCCCAGTCATGCAGTAAAGTTGGTGGCAGAACAAAAATGACAAACTGAGTTAAAATTTGTTTCTACTGCAATGCGTTGCTCTGCTTTTCAGTGAAAATCCTTGAGCCCGCTATTAGCGACCTTGCTACTTCAAGTGGTCAATTTAGGGGAAGATCCTAAATGCAGACTGCTTTTCCTGCCCTTTAAGCCTTAAACCAATTAAATGAATTATTGACAGCCAGCAACCTGCATCCACTACAGACAGATGACACCTTGAATCATACCTTCACTTGAATTCATTTGAGTTCCAGGGACTGCCACTTCTGTGCTTTGTCAATCTGGGGTTGAGTCCTTTCCTGAAAACACATCATCAGTGTAACTAAGAAGTCACTGCTGTTCCTTGGAGTTGGACTGGAATAAGTTGGAGTGGGAGCTAGGATGGATGGAAAACAAGCCACACATATTGCTGCTTCTGGAAGCTTTGTTCTTTAATGAGCCATGGGGTGATTTGTTCATCAAGCTGCTTTTGTGTAGCCATACAGTGCATATTTTGAGTGACACAAACTGCACTTTATACAGATGATGTCTTGTTACCCCTCAACCCCCCACAAAGAAAAAAAGGAAATTACAAAGTGCCTGTTGATTGCATCCGGAATGTAATCAGTTCCATGGGTGAGATAAATCATTCTTCTTATAGAATTATTCTATTAAACAGTAAAATGTTACATTTCACAGGATATGTTCTTTTACAATACATAGTCTTTTAAAAATTTACACTCAGCATATTTATAAATTACTTAAAATCCATTAAAATAATATAATACTAATCTGTAGTCCACACCTTTCCCGTAGTAAATACAAATACTTGGTTCAAAAGGTGTAACTTTTATATGACCTCAGAGGGCTGATTGATAGGCATTAAGAATGGATGACTAGCAAGGTGACAGGCCCATTGTTGGGGCTTTTTTGAAAACAGTTTCAACCAAGGGATCAATATGAGACCTAATAGATCCATCTCCACAATCATTTTGCTGTTACCCTTTCAATATCAAATCAAATGTGGGAGTCATTCTAGAGAAAAGTGGTTAAAAGAAGTCTAGGGCATAGAAAAAGATGACTCCCACAGATAGCAAGGAGTTTTATCACCAAGGCCAGCGTGGTACTGGGGGACAGTGCTGGGGCGTTGTCACAAGAGCATGGGTGGACATAACACATTTGTCCATACAGAATGATGCATGCCCTGTGTCCAGCTTCCCACCAAGAAGAAAAAAGAGAGGAGGATGAGGAAAGCCATGGAGTATGTTTCTTTTTAAAATAAAAACGCTCTCAGCTCTGAACACATCCTGAGAATCCTTTCTTCTCTCTAGTTTACCAAAGTGCTTGTGAAAGGTAAACACTGATTAGTTACAGTTAAAAACACAGCCCACGGGCACTGAGGTGGGACTACAGAACCTTGCTGGACCACATCTTTTCAGCACACATCTGCGACCCTCTATCTTGGATGGTGAAAACAACTCTACTGTTATGAAACACAGAACGGTCTTCATTAACCTTCCAGCAGGGTAAGTACTCTGGCAGGTTTCCAAAGCATGAGAAGGTGGGTCTCTAGTACTCCATCCCAGGACCTCTGGCCCTTCTGTCTCTCTCTGCAAGGCTCATAGTTGAAGGGCTATACTGCCCTTTGTGTTTTCAGAAGCCCAGAGTGGCAAAATAATTTAAATGGCAGGAGGTACAAAGTACATTGTAAAATAAGCATGTCACCTCCCTGAATCCTCCCTGTATTTGCTGTTAATTTGCTTCAATTTGTGGTAACAGAATGAAATGACACTTCTCTACTTAAGTTACATTTTCCGTAATAATAAGTACATAATTATAGGGATACATTCACTTTAATGGGAAGAATTGAAAATTCAGGTTTTGTTTGGGGCTGGGAATGTGTGCTGTGACTAGAGTGCTCTGCATTGTGGAGTGCTGGCTCCAAATGGGGAGCTGCCACACTGCTGCCATGCAGAGCAAAGCAAACAAGCAAGGGAGAAGGACTATGGAACCACAAATGTGATGCACAATAAGGGCTAAACACCTTTGTAAGGGATTGTACTGTGGCATCACTTTGTGGTGACCTAACTTTATCATGTAGAGGGCCGGTGAGAACAGATGGATGCAGACACAGCACTTGGTTCTGAAGGTTTTTAAGAGTATGGCTTCATCTCTTGATCAGGCCAACAAAGCCTATTACCCCCTATGTAAACAACGGCTTTCCCTCAAAGGGAGGGCCCCACACTGCTCTCCACTCTTACCATTTTGTGGCTCTCTCCTCCTCACTCACCCACCTCAATCCTGGCAGATTGTTAAATCACTAGAAATCCACAAATCTAGCAACCAAAAAAAAACGAGTTTTTTTTTTTTTTAAATTGAATTTTACCCAAATTGGAGTTTCAGGTCCCTGAGAAAAATTATAAAGTCTCTTAACATCCATCACCTAGTTCCTATAAAGTGATCTATGTAAGTAGTTTTTTAACTGCCAAAACGCTCATTTTGCCAAAAAACCGCACAAAGATTTAGAAGGAAGAACCTGTGCCAACATGTGTTCTCCTGGCCATTGCTCTGGGCCACAGGAAATTATTCAATAAGGGCAATCTTTTTTTTAAATACAGGATTTAACCAACATTCTGGAGCAAGTGCAGAGTAACAATACCCAGCAGCACACTACTCTCTCAAGAACACTGAAACAGACTGTGCAGCCCGGCATGGGGCTAAGGAACCAGCAATCCCACTCTGACACACCATGCTGAGAGGTTTTCCTCTAGGAGAGTCTCTGAAATTCTGATTTTTAAAAGCTTAACATTTATTACTCCTCAGGACAAGAAGAACAAGGTGGCAGATGTCTATGGGATATAAAGCGTAACATTTGTTCACTAACTGTCATTATTCTGGAGATTTTAAGAGCTTCCTTTCTCTGGCCCAATTCTAAACCCAAAGCAGGGAGAGGTAAGACTCCTGCTACCTTTAGCTGCCACTCAGAATTATGCTCCAAGTCTAACCTCTGGGGCTGGCCAGTAACCACTGAGGCAATGGCATGAGGTTCAGTGTTGTGTAACAGGAGAGACTCTGCCTTAACTAAAGACTTACTACTTCCACAACTTCAAAGAAGTATGAAAAGGAAGAATAACCAAAATACAGGTTACAGATGGTGAAGGCTCTTTTTCAGAGCAGTGCATGTAGTAGCAAGACAAGATGCATTTAGTAACTTTAAAAATAAACATTTCACATACTTAAGAAAGGCTATCATGTTTCACTTTTCATATATTATAAATAGCAAAAACAGATTTCTAATTGAAACTTAAAATGCTATTATAACTCAGGTGTATGAAGACCACCCAGTGGTGAAAATGATGTCTTACTATCCCCTCAACCCAGGGATGAATGGCTCTCACCCCCTTGTCCAGTGGCCCCTAATCTGTGGGAAGAAATTCCATGGGAAGGAGGAAAGCACAAAGTTAAAAAGAAATATACTTACTATACATATATATATTTACAGTAAACTTCAGTAACCAGAATATTAACAAAAATAGCTTCAAGTAGTCCTTGATTTTTTTTTCCATCATATTTAATACTGATGGTCTGAGAAAAGATAAAAGTTAGATGGGTTATATTAAAAACCTTTTTATTTTTTGGCAGCTTTCTGTAACATTTATTCATGCAAGGCTGTATGTGAAAGTTTCTGGAGAACTGACTAGACGGTCACATTATTTGACTGAGTCTGTGGTGGGAATCCACCAGCAGATGAACAGGCTCATATGCGGTTTTCGGTTTGATCTATACAAGGAGAAAAACCTGAAGGGCTTAGGATGAAACCTTCCTAAGTTTAGGGATCACCATGTCTCTGGGAAACTAAAAAAACAAAGTAGAAGAATCTGGTCCTAGGACTAGGAAACAGAACAGTATGGCTACTGACACTTCAGTCCATGCAATGTATTTGGCAGGAACTAAACAGGAGTTAAACCAGCACTGATTATTATGACATTAATCATCATCAAAAAACAAAATAATAGGTATTCTCTTCTTCACTGTATAACGAGAGAGCTAAGACACACTCTGATGGCTTCATGGAAACAACCACTTTTTTTTTTGCTTTCCCCAGAATATAACATGGAGTGTTTTTTTCAGAAATCTTAAAATAGAGGGCTCAGACTTTTTGTTTATAAGTTTTTGGAAAAAAATTATATCCAACCCCAGCTCCTAACTATCCCAAAATAAACCCAAACACCTTTTGCTTTCATGGTTAAGAAAGATGTATATGTTTTCTTCAAATGCCAGAAATGAGAGGCTCCCTCAGGCCCACAATATCCCGCCTAGTTCAACACCCACCTTTGGGAAGGGAAAACAGGATACGGGAGAGGCAACTACAACTGACCAAAATCCCCAGGCCCTAGGTGGCTTTGTTTAGTGAAATCTCAATTCAAATAGAGCAGCCAAGGCACAGCTGGCACCATCCCCAGCAGGCTTCAAAGAGGCCCTTCTGCTTCTGCAGGAGGCCCAGGAATTCAGCACATACAGTCGTAGCCATATGCTTAGAAAAGAGGCAGGACCACAATTAGGATGGACTATTGTGAACGAGGTGATGAAACACAGACCCAAAGGTGAGATGTGTTTACCACTCTGCAGCCATGGAGGGAAACACATCTGCCAGTTCAGACCATAAATTCATTATTTCCAAAGAGTGCTAGCTGTTGGTTGGAGGTGCAGTCTGGGTCCACAGTTTTTCTGCGGCCAGACATGACTGTCCCCTCTGGGGTCTCTTTGGTTTTCTGAGGTGAGTTTTTCACATTCTTTAATTTTTGTTTGCCCTTTTCTGGGTTGAAGGTTCCTCTGCTGATGAACTGAGGCCTGTCTTCCAGGGATTTGGTCTGGCCCAATGGTCCTTCCATTCCCAGGGCCTCATTAGCTGAGGCAGCTCGGTAGAATGGAGATTTGGAATAAATCTGAAATCGTTTTCTGGTCCCATGAGACAATGTAGTGTTAGACAGACATAAGGAGGACACCGAAGAGTCCACTACATCGAAAGAGTCTTGCTGCTTTTTAAGCTGCTTTCGCAACTTGCTGGAAGGTTCGGACTTGCCAGCTGTCTTCAGGGAGCTAAGGGCTAAGCTTCTCTCTAACGCGAAACAGAGACCAAAGATGTAAATGACAGTTCCCTCTAAAGCAAATCATCATGTAAGGAGTAGGTGTCACTGTTCACACATGAAATTGGGTGGGATAAGATTTGGAGGGTCCAGGCTGACCTACTATGGGCACAGTCATAATCAAAGAGAGCTCACCATCCATTTGTATATATATCATTTCAGAATCATCCCCAAGGAAATCTGGCATTTGACTATGCCACCAGCAGAAGCCTAGAACAGTCACTATCATTTAGAAACCAGCCAGGATATGTAGTAAGTTCTCTGTCTCCCTGAGATGCCATTCAGTTAAACACCTCTTTTGTACATGTGTACAGTCCCGCCTCACAGTGGGGCCAAATTCCTGCCACCCTCAGAAAATGGGTCATGGGTCAGCAGGACAACATGTATTGTGATTATTGGCTTTTCTCTGTGGTAAATGCAGGATAAAACATTAAATTACAAAAATAAAAAAAACACAAAAAAACCCCCCAAATGTATATGGAAGCTTTACAAAGACAACAGGAAAAAAGAATGGAAGTCGGGAATCTAGGTAGCAAAGACAGTTACATTTCTTACCCTCATCCAGGTGGTGACAAGGGCCTGTTATGCCAAACGATGAAGGCTAAAACTATATGGCTAGAAGGACAAAATTCCTCAGGACTTTGTTACTGTTGATGTATGGTCAGTGTATTCTTAAAAGACTTTGTCTTAGTTTGGAAATCCTTATTCCTCCTCTGCAAAACAAATCTGGAGTCTTTGGTTTACCAAGTTCACTTACCTGATTTCTCAGGGATAGCACCTTCGGACTCCATATTCAAATTTTCTGAGCTATCAGCAGTCCCAATGGAGGCCTCAGACTCAAGGGTTTCATCATCAGAGGCACGGGGTTCCAGTACAAGCATCTCAAATGTTAGCTCTTCCCTGTAAGATACAATCAAGAAACCGTTAGCACTTGATAGGAGCTGGAAGGAAGATAACAGAAAAAAAGATCCTCTGTGGAAGTCAGGAATCTAAGAAGCAAAGACAGCCACGTTTTTACTATCCCCATCCAGGTGGTGATGAGGACCTGTATGCCAAATACGGTGATGGCTAAAACCGTATGGACTAAAGGACAAAATGGTAGACAGCCAATCTAGGACCAACAATAGGGCTAAGGGTAGGGTGAAGGAAGATGCTGTAGTGGTGAGATCTTTTGATAAAATGAACTCTGGACTGATAATCAGGAGATCAGGGCTCTAAACTTGTTCATAATTTTTCATAATGTATCAGGGAAGTACCCTTCTCTCTATGGACCTCAACTTCCTCAACTACAAAATAAAGAGATTAAACTAGATAACCTCTAAGATTCCTCTGGCTCCTAAACTATTTTCCATGAAGCTTATTAACTGGCTATAGACTATATCCACTACCTTCACCACAGAGACCTCTAGATGAAGAAAAACACTGATCTTTTCTGTCCTTTGAAGCTTATGACATCTTCAGTTATTGTATTCTCTTATCTTCCTCCTTCATCACAGACACCCAGCTACCTCTCAGTAGTGCCCCACATTCCATGAAGTCTTTGGTACTTGGCTTTCTCACTAATGCCTGACATCACCCTGATATATTCAATTAATATCTTCGTAAAAACTCATTTCAATACCCTAACACTAAAGTTTCTTTATGTCTGCAACTTCTAACAAGACCTTCATCCACTTTATCTAAGCTACTTTCTTCAATGGGTTTATCCTGGAGCTTGTCATTACCTGGAAATAAACCAACTCTGAATCCAATACTCTACTCTGTTCACAACCTCCTTATCTTTCCAATTCTTACTCACCTTCTAAACAAGTCTCTTCCCTAACAGACTCCCTTACCTTTACTTCCACTTTACTTAGCTTGAGATCCATGAACAATCATTTAAAAAATAGTCTTACCAGCATTACAATTGTCCTAAGTCATGTGCATTCTGAGACTCTGTTCTTCTTTCTTTTTATGGAGACTGTATCCTTTTTTGAAAATTCCTATTTATCCTTCAAGACTGCCAGTATCATTTGCATCAAAGCTGAATGAGGTGGTCTTTTCAGATCACTCTTACAGCAAATAGCCCCTGGTCAATGTACACCATCTTTGCCTTATCATATTTTTAAAAGCTGAGTTCTGCTGCTGTTTTAGCTGGCCTAAACCCCAGAATCATGAGAG
This sequence comes from Sapajus apella, assembly GCF_009761245.1. NCBI lineage: Eukaryota > Metazoa > Chordata > Mammalia > Primates > Cebidae > Sapajus > Sapajus apella. The sequence goes on from NW_022436995.1 coordinate 12,591,412, forward strand.
ACAAAAACAGTCTCATATCCCCTTATGAGCCAAACTCAAGACCTGGGATCCTGGAACTCAGGAACAAAGATCTCACTAAGACTGCTTAAGAGTCACCAATGTCGACCAGAACTATTACGCAGCACCTGTCCGGAGAACCATGGGATATTCATATTATCCCCAAGGCATAGGGATCACCCAATCCCTGCAACAGTGATGAATGTAGGTAAAAGGGCTTCTTATTTGTCTCTCTCCTAAATTGCAGCCAATTTCCCTATCCAGAATCCTAGCATCCTCTAGGGCTACAGCCTTACTATGACTATCTAGTTGCTATTCCCATAGCCACATGGATCTTTGGATAATTACCTTCCTTCATGGATTTGTGAATAATGCCCATTCTTGAAATGGACTTTGGCTTAGCCTAAGAATTCCTACTCTTCTTTGCAAAACAAATCTGTTCTGGAGGCTGATCTCTGACCTGTTAGGACTCCAGTACCTCATCTTGGCTCCCCGATGTTACTGCCAAATGAATCGTGACTAACACTGACATGCCCTGTGGATACTGTGTCCTCCTCCCAGTTAGCCTCTCCAGACTATCACTGTAGCAAGCAGCCTCAGGTTTTCCAGCTCATGGAACTGACTTCCTGGAGGGTACAACTTTTACACTGTTACCTGAGTACAGGCAACACGTCTTTGTCATCTCAACATCTCCTGTATCATCTGACACAGTGTTTGACACACAGCAGATATTTAATAAATAAGAAAAAATAAAGGAACAACAGAAGAAAGGAAATGAAAACAGACAATAACTGTCTCTTCCCTTCCTCCTGGACACTCACTTCTCTTTCTGGAGGTTCTCAATCTGCTCAGTCAGCACTCTTTCCTCCTGCTGCATAGCTGCTTGCTGCTGTTCTGTGATGTCAGTCTCCATGGCTGCCTCACTAGTCAAGGTCTCTTCTGAGACATCAGACATGGAAGGCAACCGAACTACAACAGGTGAAGATGGACCTGGATAGTTTCCTCGACGAATACGCCCCTTTCCCTGCAGAGAAAAATTCATGTTAGAAAGTAAACTGAGTGACTGCATCAGTTTTACGTTGCTCTTTAAGGATAACAAGTGTGCTTCCATCACACCAGGCGAATGGTAAGAATAAACAGAAACACTCTGTGAGGCCTAGGATATTTAGTGAAATATCATTCATCCAACATATTTAAGTTAAAATATTTCTTGCAAGAGTGCTGGAAAATAGGTACTTTGGTAGGTGGGAGTGTAAGAACCCATTGTGTACTGAGATGAGATTCTTCTTTTAATATAAGCTGCATCCATTCCAAACAAAATAGCCACATCTGGGTATTTATTTTTAAATTAATTAAAACTGAAGTAACATTTCAGTTCTGCAGTCACACTAGCCACATTTCAAGTGCTCAATAGCCACAGGTAGCTCAAGACCCCCACACTGACTGGTACTGATAAGCATTTCCTATCATCATAGTAAGTTCTGATGGGTAACAGTGCTCTGTAACTTTAGCCTTGGAATGTACAATCTCTCTAGGAGGGCCATAGAAGTATGTTCTAAAACTCAGATTTGAAAAACAAAACAAAATGTAGCCATTTACATAACACAGGGTGCTAGTGAGATATATTTTCTTAGGAAACTTCTATTCTTGAGATCAGAGTGTGAAAATCTTTTTTTATTTTTTTTAAACATTGGTTACCTTACATGTGACTTTAGCTTCTGGTAGTGGCAAACTAAACTTTTAGGTTAATCTCCTGCTAATAAACTTAAAAACTCAGCATATGCTTTAAGGCGTTGAAGAGCTAACAAGGTAGATCAAGGAGAGGCTACTCCAGCATTTAGTGCTAATCTAAATGTCAGAGGTGGCTGTGAATCTAAACAGAACTTTTCACATACTATAGCAGAGGATGGCAAACTATGGCTCGTGTGGCAGATCTAGCTTTGCACGTATTTTGTAAATACAGCTTCAGTGGAATACATTCATCCTCATTAATTTACTTATTTTTTATGGCTGCCTTTGCAGAACAGCGGCAGAGTTGATTGCTGAGACAGAGATTGGCCTATGAAGCTTAAAATATTTATTCTCTGGTCCTTTACAGAAAAAGTTTGCCATCATCTTGGGGTAGAAAATAAAAGTTGGAGCCAGACCCACTCAATGGTGTGGGTTGCTGCCTGGCAAAACCTCCGCACCTGACATTGGGATCCCCAAGGTTTGTTTCTTAGACATAAGAGTAAACTGAAATTATAAAAGTCCTCGCAGATACTGTAGTCTAGTTACAAGTCATCTGAATGGTCCAGAAGTTCTAATCCCCAAAAATGAATTAAAGTAATCCCAGATTGCTAATACTTTGGGACCAGGAAGAAAAAAATGAAAACATTCTGTGGAGGAAAGTAACAGTCCTGAAAATATTTTAAAAAATAATTTTTCAAATACTCTGAGAAATAATCAAAAGTAACAGGCACAAATGGAGACAAGACAATGTAAATGAAAACTAGTAAAAATGACAGAAAACAGAAACCCTAAATGACTCCAGATATTGTCGCTATCAGATTAAAAATAATCATGCTGAAGGAGATAAAAACACATAGTTCAAGTAGTGGACTGGAAATTAGGTCAAAAGAAAAATTCTGAACCAAGCAAAAAGAAACAAAAGAATGGAAAAATTCATAAACGAAAGTAAAAGACTGGCCAGGCACAGTGGCTCACGTCTATAATCCCAGCACTTTGGGAGGCTGAGGCAGGCAGATCACCTGAGGTCAGGAGTTCAAGACTAGCCTGGCCAACATGGAGAAACCCCATCTCTACTGAAAATATAAAAATTAGCTGGGCATGGTGGCATGTGCCTATAGTCCCAGTATCAGGATGCTGAGGCAAGAGAATTGCTTGAACTCAAGAGACAGAGGTTGCAGTGAGCCAAGATTACGCCACTGCACTCCAGCCTGGGCAAATACCAGGAGAGAGAGAGATCCTATAGATGAAATACTGAAGAGATCATGGCAGAGCATTTTTGTAAAAGCAGTTAAAGATATTAATCTAGGAATTTAAGAAGTCTACAACCCCTAAGAAAGAGAAATAAAATGAAGTCTATACCTAGACAAACTACTGTTTAAAGGCAAAAGGAAGACTTAAAAGCAGTCACAAAAAGTAAATTACTTGAAAAAAGAAAAAAGAACAACTATCAATTCAAAGCTTCTCAACAGAAATAATGGAATACAGAAAACAATGGAATATTTTCATAGTGATGAAAGGAAAAAGTAACTGCCAAACTCATTTGTTATATACAGAAAACAATTTTCAGGAATGAAGGTGAAATAAAGACACTGCAGACAGACTAAGAGGAGAATCTGACACCGGCAGACCTGCACTAAAGGAAATATCGAAGGGAAGATAGAAAACGTCTCAAGAAGAAAAGCTGGAGGTGTACGAAATAATAAAAGCCAATGAAAAGTGAGTATGTCTAAATAGTGACCACATAAAACACAATAATGATATGCTGGATTTAAAACTTACAGATAATTAAGATATACAACAACAACAGCAACAAAATCATATCATAGTAAGGCAAATTAAAGCAACTGTATCACCTGGGAAACAGAAAACTACTAGTTAACAGACATTGATAGGTCACAGATCTGTTTTCACATTTTGGTTAATGACTAAAATAATAGTAGAAGGGTGGAAAACTTCCCCCCCCCCAAAAAAAAAAAAAAAAAAAAAGGAAAAAAGTAGTCAAAAGAAAAATGCAAGAAAGAGCAAGGCCAGGAAGAAAAGAAAAAGAAACATCAGGTAGGACAAATAAAAAGCACATAAAAAACAGATTTTAAACCCAAATATATTGATCATATTAAATGTAAATAGACTAAATGCTCCTATTAAAGTCTGAGGACTGTCAAGCTATACATAAAAAAGAAACCCTAACTATATGATGTTTATAAGAGACACATGAATTCAGAAAGGCTGTGAGTAAAGAAATAGAAAAAAAAAGACATACCATGCAAACACTAACCAAAATAAAGCCAGTATAGCTATATTAACTGTAAACAAAGTAAACTTTAAGTAGTGTTACCTGTGATAAAGAGGGATAGCTCACCATGACAAAGGTTCATATTATTTATGAAGAAGATACAACATTTCCAAATAAGTATGTACCTAAGAAATTACTTCAAAAATTTAAAGTAAAATATTGACAGAAATATTTAAAGAAATAGACTATATTCAGTAGAGAGAACAAGTGTGCACAATCAGAAATTATATAAAACTGAGCGATATAAGCAATCTAACAGACATATACAGACTTCCAGTATCTAACTACAGAATACTCATTATTTTAAAACACACAGCAAACTACAAATTTCCAATGATTGAAATAATTTATCTGACCATTAAAGTAATTTGAAATAAGTTTTCTAATAATGCAATTACAAAAAGAAAAATTAAAAATTCTTGTAGGCCCACAAATTAAGAAATAGACTTTAAAACAAACCATGGTCAAAGAGGAAATCACAATGGAAATGAGAAAATACTTTGAATGAAACAATATAAAAACTCATGTAAGCTCTGTTTACTTTAAAGTTACAGCCTTAAATACATGCATTAGAAAAGAAGAAAAGATTCATAATTAAGGGTGTAAGAATCTATTTCAGGAAACTAGATAAAGAACAACATAATAAATTTCCCCTGCAAAAAAAGCAATAAAGGAAAGAGCAAACAAACATTAGAAAAAAAGACTATCAAAGCCACATGTAGCTCTTTGAAAAGACTAATACAAATTTTAAAACCCTAGCAAGACTGATGAAAGAGAAGTCACAAATAACCAAAGGCGGGAATGAAAAAGAAATGTGCATGATATTAAAGAAATTGAATCCAAAGTCAAAATCTTTCCAAAACAAAACTCTAGGCCTAGGTTTCTGGCAAACAAGAAATAGCAAATTCTGCCCCAGAATTAAAAAAGAAACTATTCTCTAACTTGTCTTTAGAGCCAGGCATAACTTTGATAACAAAGCAAAACAAATATATTAAAAAGAAGGGTTATTGCCAGGTGCAGTAGCACACGCCCATAATCCCAGAAGTTTGGGAGGAGGAGGCACGTGGCTCACTTGAGCTCAAGAGTTTGAGACCAGCCTGGGCAACATGGCAAAACCCCTTCTCTACAAAAAAAATACAAAAATTAGCCAGGTGTAGTGGCACGTGCCTGTAGTCCCAGTACAAGCTACTACTGAGGTGGGAGGATCACCTGAGCCCAGGAGGTTGAGGCTGCAGTGAGCCAAGATCATGCCACTGCACTGTAGCCTGGTTGATACAATGACAGCCTGTCTCAAAACAAACAAAAACAAAAAAGGATTATTATGGGTTAATTTTACTCATAAACACATGCAAAAATCCCAAACAATATCCTAACTACAATGGAATCAAGTAATATAGACAATGCAATATAAAATTTTTAAATATATGAAAAGTTGAACTTATTGTAGTAGTATGATGGTTTAACATTAGAAATCGACTCAGTGTAATGTGTCGTATCAATGCAATTCAAATGTCTGATAAAACCTCAATACATGGAGTAAATGTATTTCATAAAATTCAACATTCTATCACAATAACAACTGTTAGAAAATCTGAAATAGAAGGGAGCATGTTTAATCTCATAAAGTACCTACAAAAATTCTATAGCAAACATCACACTTGGTGGTAAAAGATTGAAAGCTTTTCCTTTGGGGCTAGGAACATGCCAATAATAATCATTATCACCACTTCCTTTCAACACTGTACTGGAGGTTCTAACTTACATAAGAAAAAGGAAGAAAAGGTATAACGATTATAAAGGAACAAGTGAAACTCATTATTCGTGAATGATACTGTTCAGGTAGAAAATCCAAAGGAATTCACGGAAAACTTATTAGAATAGGTGAATTCAGCAAAGTCACTGAATACAAAATGAAAAATAGCAAAATCAATTGTATTTTTTAATACAACAAGCAACAAACAGAAAGTAAAAATTTTTAAATAATATCTATGACTGCATTTAAATACATTGAATATCTAGCAGTAATTCAAACTAAAGATGTATAACATCTCAACATACAAAACTATAAAACACTTTTGAGAGTAGCTAATGATCTACATGAATGAAGAGATATATCATGTTTATGGATGGGAAAAATCAGTATCATAAAAATGTCAATTCTCCAGAAGGCAATCTATAGATCCAATGCAATCCCAATAAAAATCCCAAGATAATTTTTTGAAGCTGATTCCATAATTTATATGGCCATATAAACAGCCAAGAATAGTCAAAACACTAAGAAGGTAGGATGACTTATTCTACCAGATATTTTTAGAAATCTATGGTAAATAAAATAGTTGTCGGGTTGCTACAAAGACAGTCAACAGAGCGCCTAGAAACAGACCCACACATAAAAAGGCTCCTGATTTATAACAAAAGGGGAACTGCAGGGCATCTTGGAAACATTTTCTTAAAAAATGAACCTAAAAGGTATTCATCCTAAAGGGAAAGACAAACAACATTAAAATCAAGAACTTCTCTGTTCATCAAAAGATACTTTTAAGAAAGGAAAAAAGCAAACCATAGAATGGAAGAAAATTTGCAACAGAAGTAGCAATAAAGGATTTGTATCTGGAATTCATAAAGAATCCCTACAGAACTTGAGAAAAAGGCAGACAATCCAATTAGAAAAACAGGCAAGAGCTTTGAACAGATTGCTCACAAAAGAGAATATAGAAATGGCCAACATATATGTACACACACATGTGCGCACGCGCACACACACACACACACTACACGTTAGAGTCACAACAAATAAATATACTTTTAAAAAACACACCCATCGGAATAGCTAAAATTAAGGATTCTGGCAATAGACGTGCTAGGGAGGAGGTGGGGCAACTGGGAATTCCTACACACTGCTAACATAGTAACAACCATTTTGGAAGAAATTTGGCATTATCTACTAAAGTTGAAGATATATATATCCTGTGGCCCCGCAAATCCACTCCTGTATATTTCTCCAATAAAAATACATGTATGAGTCCATTAAAATCATAATTCCTCAAAACACAACTCAAATGTCCATCAATAGTAGATTAAATTGTGGTATATGCATACAGTGATAGACTATACAGTAATGAAAATGAGCTACAACTAAACAAAACATGGATAAGTCTTACACACATAAGGCTGACTGAAATCAGAAACAAAAAATACATCTTATATGATACCATTTATATAAAGCTCAAAATTAGGCAAAATAAAACTATAGTGCTCAGAGATACGTATCTTGGTAGCAAACAAAAAAGAAAACAGAAGAAGTCATTAATGTAAAAATCAGGTTATTGCTTACCTTCAGAGGAGAAAGAGGATTGTGACTAGAAAGGGAAAGACGAGAGCTTCTGGGGGTGCTGGCAATGTCCTATTTATTGATCTGGGGTGGTATGTGGATGTTCACTTATAATAATTCATTAAACTGTATATTTATGTTTCTGTGTTTTTCAGTATGTGTTGTATTTTGCAATAAAAAAGATATTTAAGAGTTCCTTTTCAAAGTTAGCCATTTATGGAAATACACTAATATCCTTTGAAAATTATGTGACATTAAACTTACAAATTTCTGAGTTGATTTTGGCAAGAAATAAAGGAAAAGTGCTGTCTCAAAAAAAACAGAAACTCATGATTTAGTGCAGGTGATAAGGTAAAGCCTGGAGGGTAGTTCTAAGGGCATTCAGGCTAACTCCTCTAAAGCTAAAATACATAATGGGATAAAATCAAGAGGATTACAATATTGCTATTCCACTTTTAGTTCTAAAATTAAGAAGGAAAAAACATGTTAAGAAAAAATACTCAAAACAAAGATCAGTCTGCAAATTTAACAAAAAATGACAAAGCATTCTTTATGTTATAAATTCCAGGATATCACCCAGTTCCATTTGACACTGACTATTTATAGCCAAATGAATAAATAATGTGATTTAAAAGCCTCAAGGAGCTGGAAAATGCGAGTTTATTCCTAGTGTCCACATTCCAGTATTTAATAAAAGAGCTGCCTTTTTTCAGTGTTTATACCATCAGCTGGCAACTGGAGTGTTTCATCATGAGTTAGCTACAAATCACTTAATAAAGCTAAAGAAAATCAAACAATCTCAACAGATCTGTCTCTTTTAAGAAGCACTAAGCAAAAAAAAGAAAAAATGGAAACTCCTACAGCCTAGAATTCTCTTATAAAGATTAATTTTTTAAAAGTTGATTACAAGGAGCTTTTAGTAACATGGGAAATACTAATACTGTGTTAAAAACAGTACACAAGCTTGTACACCACTGGTTTTAAAAATGAGTAATATAAAATTTGCAAATACACTAAATTATCAATGGTAGTTCCCTGACTTTCCTATAATAAGCATGAATTAATTTTTTTCCAAATTGGAATTTTTTCTTTTAGATCGATGTTCACAGTATATTCTCTTGCAGAGTTTTTTTTTTTTTTAAATAATTGGTTTTCTATCATTAGTGTGTCACAGAGTGAAAAAGGCAAATATTTTCTTGACAGTAACTTAAAAAGAAATTTTACCTTATTGATCTCCCTGAAAAGGATCTGTAGATAACACTAAGAAGTGGTTTATAGTATCCTTTGTTCATTTTTCATTGGTTAGCTAATCTTTCTATTTACTTATTGGAGCTTCTCCTTATTTATTAAGGAAAATTAGGGAAATTTATTAAGGAAAATTGAAATATGAATTGAAAATATTTTCTTAGGTACGTAACTTCTGTTTTACTTTGCTTATGGTCATTTTTGTCACATAATAATACTTGGTTTTTGTTGTTGAACCTTCCAATTTTTTTCCTTTAATGTTCTTAGATAATAGCAAAGCCATGTCCAAGATATTTTTCTATCATAATAGGGATTGTATTGGTTTTGACTGATCATAGGCTACATGAACAATTTGTACCCAACTCTCCATGCAAGTACTGGAAAAAACATAAAGCCATACTGTCATCCTTTTTCTCAGTAACTATTCAAGTAACTTCCTGGCTTAAACTTTGGAGGCAAACTGTTCCTAAAGAATATCAAATACAATGATCTTCAAACTGTTGATAAGTATTAGGTCTCAAGTCCTACTAATATACAATTTAATATTATACATAATACCCATATTTCCAATCCTTCACAGCACATTAACAGGATTATCAGAAAAATCTGGACTGGACCCCACTACCAAAGACATCACAGATAATATACTTTTGATAGAGAGCCAAGATCAGGAAGCAGTTTAAAACATTATTAGGCCTATGGAGAGATAATTATTCTCAGTTTGTACAGAAAAATAAACTGGCACTTAATATATTCCTTTCAAATGAGAGGAAGTGGAGTTCTGTTCTTAAAAATTGTTGTTTTTAGGCTGCTGTGGTGGCTCACGACTGTAATCCCAGCACTTTGGGAGGTCAAGGCGGGTGGATCATGAGGTCAAGAGATCAAGACCATCCTGGCCAACACAGTGAAACCCTGTCTCTACTAAAAATACAAAAATTAGCCGGACATGGTAGTGCACGCCTGCAGTCCCACTTACTCAGGAGGCTGACGCAGGAGAATCTCTTGAACCTGGGAGGCAGAGGTTGCAGTGAGCTGAGATCATACCACTGCATTCCAGCTTGGCGACAGAGCGAGACTCCATCAAAAACAAAAAACTAAAACTGTGTTTTTAGAGCTCTAAAAAGGAACACTTATAAAATAGTTTAATTCTTCTGACTTGTACAATGAGATACTGGGACCACTGACTTGATAAGAGATCTTTAATCACATTTAGCTTCTTTCTTGCTTGTTTTCCGTTTCTGTTTTATGAAGATAAATGTTTCTTGGTTAATCTCTTTCCATTTGCTTCCTTTTTCCCTTTTTATTTGCATTTTTTTCACCATAAAGATATATCCTTTTCAGCCACATTTTATGGCTTGCGTTCAACTTTTGCATGAAAAGGTTTAGCTGATAACCTTGCTGATTTTCCCTTGGGAAATTCTGGATATTTTGGCAGTATTAAGGTAGAGAGGTAGGGTACTTGAGTGTCTACAGGATGCAGGGCAGTGAGAACCTCTCAAGATAGACTGCCTGAGCTGTACTTCCACCATAATTCTTATGTTTTAGTCTTTGATTTGAATCACTTTTTTTTTTTTTTTAAACATACAGGGTCTCACTCTTGCTCAGACTAGAGTGCAGTGGCACAATCATAGCTCACTGCAGGCTTGGACTCCTGGGCTCAAGGGATCCTCTGGCCTCAGTGTCCGAGTACCTGGGACTATAGGCATGTGCCACCATGCCCAGCTACTTTTTAAATTTTTTGTAGAGATGAGATCCCACATTGTTGCCCAGGCTGGACTGAAACTCCTGGCTTCACGCAATCCTCCTGCCTTGGCGTTCCCAAGTGCTGGGATTATAGGCATGAACTACTGTGCCTGACCTGAATCGGCTTTTTAATTTTTTTGTTTCTTTTCTTCCCTACATGGATATTCATTTTTCCCACATCACTTTGTAAATCGCAAACCTTTGAAATGCTACTCACTTTATAATCCTTTTTCTCTTTTAGAATTTTCCTAGTTATTCTGCTTCTTTATTTTCTTATGAATTTTAGTATCAACTTATAAAGGTCCCCAAAGTATTATTTTGCTATTTTTGCTGAGACTGCATTTGTAAGTAAAGAGTTATAAAAGTCTTTCCTTGTCTAAGAACTGGTCTTTGGTCAATGTTCTAGCTCAGGACCCCTAGAAACCTGATAAAGGTAGGATGCAAATGATGTTATTAGGCAACATCACCTCTGGCAAAAAATTAATCTGATTGTTAAATTGCATCTGGAGAATAAGTAAATTGTAAATATCCCATAGGAAGCCATATATTTGGAATTCCCTGAATGTGGAGTCTGTGGTAATTGGACATCCTCCTTGCAGGGACCCTGGAAACAATGTCTACAGATTTTTACAGGAGGTATTAATTCCTGTATAGGCATAAAACTTCTAAGACAGAATAGTTCTGCATCCATTGGATATGGAGTCCTTTCTCCTTGCACCTGAATTGTGACTTAGAGGCCAAAGATAACTCCCTGATGCAGCTGGACTGCTGCAAGGGCTCCCACACGAGGATGATCTTATGCTCTCTGCAGGCATGCTGTACTTCTAGTCCCATATCCTAAGAGGTTCTGATGCCAAGTGGAGCCCATGGTAGTCATGAGAGTCTGAAAGTTGAACCTAAGAAAATATCTTCCTTCCCTCCTAGTGGGTATTGAAACAATACATGAATAGATTAATTTAGAAGAACTGACGCCATTACAAAATTTAGCCTTTCTTTCCAAATGTATTTAAGTCTTCTTTTGTGGTATTTGAGGTTTTAAGGCTTTCTTTGTACAAATCTTCTACATTTCTTGTTGAGTATATTCTTTAGTATTTGATGTTGATGTTTAACATGTGTGCGCGTGCGCGCACAATATACTAATGGATATTTTTCTTCCATTATATCATTCAAGTGGTTGTTCATATAAATACATTAATTATATTCAGATACCCTATTGAATTCTTTTATCATCTTTAAGTTCTTTAGTTGATTTTCTTGAGTTTTGCATGTATATATAATCATAATGGAAATAGTGAAACTTTTACTTCTTCTTTACAATTTTATATCTCCAATTCTTTTTTTCTTATTTAATTGCATTAGCTAGTACCTTCAGATCAATGTCAAATAACAGTAGGGATAATGAATATCCTTACCTTTCCTGATTTTAATCAGAATGCTTCTAGTGTTCTTCTATTAAGCAAGATGTTGGATTTGGGGTTCAGATATATTTTTATCATGCTAAGAAATTAAAGATATCCCTGTTTTAATAAGAATGTTTTTAAAAAGAATGCTGATATATCAAATGCCTTTAAAATATCTATGAGGATAATATGATTTTTCTCCACAGATCAACAAACATAGTGAATTACATTCACAGCTATCCTCATATAGTCATCCTTGCATTCCTAAATTAAATCCTCCTTAGTCAAGGTTTATATTTACAGCCTACTGAATTCTGCTTGCTGATTCATTTTTACTTTTTAATTCTTTTTTTTTTTTTTTTTGAGATAAGGTCTCGCTTTATCACCCAGGCTGGAGCACAGTGGTGTCACCATGGCTCACTGCAGTCTTGACTTCCTAGACTCAAGTGATTCTCTCACCTCAGCCTCCCTAGTAGCTGGGACCACAGGTCCTTGCCACCAGGACTAATTTTTTGGTTTTTGTTTTTGTAGAGATGGGGTTTAACCATGTTACCCATGTTGGTCTCAAACTCCTGGGCTCAAGGGTCTACCCGTTTTGGCCTCCCAAAGTGGTGGTGATATTTTAATCTAGGATTTTTGAATTAATATTCATAGATGAGGCAGTCCTACATTTATATATCAAATGCTGTCTCTGTGTGTGGGGTGTGTGTGTATAAGAACACTCTATGGAGAGAGATCCATAACAAGCATAGTTACTATGATTTTACAAATATTAACTCACTTAGGCTGGGCATGGTGGCTCACGCCCATAATCCCAGCAATTTGGGAGGCCAAGGCAGGTGGATCCCCTGAGGTCAGCAGTTCAAGACCAGCCTGGCCAACGTGGTGAAATCTGTCTCTACTAAAAAAAAAAATACAAAAATTAGTCAGGCGTGGTGGTGCATGCCTGTAGTCCCAGCTACTCAGGAGGCTGAGGCATGAGAATTACTTGAACCCAGGAGGCAGAGGTTACAGTGAGCCGAGATTGTGCCACTGCACTCCAGCCTGGGTGACAAAGTGAGACTCAGTCTCAATTAAAAACAAACAAACAAACTTAACTCATTTAATCCCACGTTTGGTACTATTCACCAATTTATAGATGAGAAAACTGAGGCATGGATATTAAATAACTTTCCCATGTCACAACTAGTAGTAGTAAACTAGGGCTAGAATTTACACCCAAAAGTCTAGTCCAGAGTCCATGATGTGCTCTGCTGCTTTTAATATTCCTGTATGCAATTTTTATTAGTAAAGTCTAGTCCAGAGTCCATGTTCTGCTCTGCTGCTCTTAATATTGCTGTATGCAATTTTAATTAGTTTTTCTTTGTGTATGCGCGCGTGTGTGTGTGGCAGGGGTTTAGGATCAATGGTAGACTCTTTTAGTTAAAAGACCTTTTCCTCTCTCTTGTCTGAGACAGCTTAAATTATATTGTAATTATGTATTTAAAGAGTTGGTACAGGCCAGGCACAGTGACTCACGCCTGTAATCCCACACTGTGGGAGGCCAAGGCGGGCGGATCACCTGATGTCAGGAGTTCGAGACCAGCCTGACCAATATGGAGAAACCTTGTCTCTACTAAAAATACAAAATTAGCTGGGCATGGTGGCACATGCCTGTAATCCCAGCTACTCGAGAGGCTAAGGCAGGAAAATTGCTTGAACCCAGGAGGTGGAAGTTGCAGTGAGCTGAGGTTGCACCATTGCACTCCAGCCTGGGTAACACGAATAAAACTCTGTCACAAAAAAAAAAAAAAAAAAAAAAAAAAAAAAAAGGTACATTTTCTCTGTGAAACTATGTCTGGTGTTTTTATGAGAGGAAGTTCTTAGATAACTCTCCTATCTCTTCTTCTTTTTAAATTAGTCTGTTTAGCCCGGTGCAGTAGCTCACACCTGTAATCCCAGCACTTTGGGAGGCTGAGGTGGGTGGATCACCTGAGGTCAGGAGTTTGAGACCAGGTTGGCCAACATGGTGAAACCCCATCTCTGCTAAAAATATAAAAATTGGCTGGGCATGGTGGCAGGTGCTTATAATCTCAGCTACTTGGGAACTGTTGGAACCCAAAAGGTAGAGGTTGCAGTGAGCTGTCACTGCACTCAGTACAATAACAGTGAGACTCTGTCTCAAAAAAACAAACACGAGAGAAAGAAAGATAAGTAAGTGTTTAAATTATGTCTTCCGGAGGCAGTTTTAATAAAATATATTTTTCTATAAAACCTCACATTTTCAAATTTATTTTAAAGTTGTCATCCTACATGATGGTTCCTGATCATTCTCATCTTTTGGTATTCACATCCTTGGTAGTCCCTTTCCACATGGTAAAGGGGTGACCTGTGTGATTATTGTAGAAATAATATTATGTGACTTTTGAGGATAAAAGACACTGTGGGCTCCCACCTTGCTCTCTCTCAGATCAGTTGCTTTGGAAAAAGCCAGCTATCATGTCATTAGAGCAGTTAAGTAGACCTATGGAGAAGTCTTCATAATGAGGAACTAAGGTCTGCTACCAACAGAAAGCACTAACGAGCTGGCAATATTAATAAGCCACTTTGAAAGAAAATCCTACAGCCCTAGTCGAGTCTTCAGATAACTGTAGCGCTAACCAACATCTTGACTATAATAAGCTCATAAGGGACCTTGCCAGAACCACCCAGATAAGCCTCTCCTGAATTCCTGACCCATAAAAACTGTGAGAGATTTTTCATTTTTCTTATGGACTGATTTTTCCCCAGATGTTTTAAATTTTTTATTATGAAATATTTTATACTTAATAAAAACTTAGAAGTATAGTTTCAAAAATAATAAAACAAACATCTGTGTAGCCACTGCCCAGATTAAGAAATAGAACATCACCAACATCATTGAGGTGTTGTGCTTTGAGAATATTCCATGGGCAGCCAAAAAAATGTATATTTTCCTTTGTGGGTATAGAGTTACACATATATCCACATTAGATCAACCATCAATTCTGCTATTGAAGTAGATTCACTTTAAACAAACTTTTTCTGGTATCACATGATACCTACTTGAGGTAAATATGATACCCTATTTGAGGGAATCAGTTGAAACTCACATTTTGCGGATAAAAATAAAATTCCTATTCCATATCAACAGACTGCCCCGTAATCTTAGGATTCTTTTCAGCTACTCTTTTGTTTGTTTGTTTTTTGTTTTTAAAGACAGGGTCTCACTCTGTCACTCAGGCTGGAGTGGAGTACTGCTATCTTGGCTCACTGCAACCTCTGCCTCTTGGGTTCAAGTGATCCTCCGATCTCAGCCTTCCAAGTTATCTGGGACCACTGGCATGCACCACTACATCTGGCTAATGTTTGTTTTTAATTTTGGTAGAGATGGGGTTTCACCATATTGCTTAGGCTGGTCTTGAACTCAAGTGATCCGCCCCCCTCGGCCTCCTGAAGTGCTGGGAGCTACCACTCCCAGCCCCTTTTCAGCTACTCTTATTGAGAATCTGGAAGATGACCCAGGAGGAAACTGTTATTTTATGGCTAAAAAATAGCAACTAACATTAGTTCCCATTCCCTATCATAAATAAAAGATATAAAGCACCAAAATTTACATTAACTACTAAACTCTGAGACCTTGTGAGTCCTGGCTCACTCTTCAAGGCCCCATAGTACTAATAATATCTTAAGAGTTTCTTCAAAACAAAGCCTATTTTGGTTTTAACTTAAGGTTTTCCTTCTGCACAAATATATATACAAGTTTATATGTGAGCCACATAGCTTTTTACAGAATTAAGCCTTATAGACTTGTACCAACTGGTAGGTCTTTCTCCATCTGATTAATTTAAACTAATCCCTTAAGAGTTGGCTCACATGTCACTTCTATAGCCTTTCCCTGTGCCACCAGGCAGAATTAAGTACTTCTTCCTTAGTATTCTCACCATATTTGGCACACAGTACTGTCTGATCCATCTCTCCCTCCTTCCTTTTGGGACATGCTTTCTAATACCCACAAATTCAATCAATTAATAATCATATAGATGTGCCATGCTTTGTCTAAGGAAGTCTGTGTATGATTCTATTGTCTATTTTTTCTAAGAATGATATTCTGAAACAGACAATCTTAATTATTTAATTTGGATCAGAATTCTGTGAGACCAGTCCATTACAGGCTTTCCAGACTGTAACAAAAATATTGAGGGTCAAATGTTCTAACGTGGGGTATCTAAGTGATAGCTACTTAAGGTAAATAGGATACTGTATTTGAGGGAATCAGCTGAAATTCGCTTTTTCATTTTCTCCTAAGACTTAAGAAGACAATAATGAAGACAAATAGAAGATATGCCATAGTGTTAGAATGAACAAGGCCTATGAATGAGGGAAGCTTTGACTTCTTCTGAAAATTCTATAAGGCTCATGATAGAGAAAGAATGCAGGAAAGAATGGCAAGGCATGATTGATGGGCACAAAGAAATTAAATACTATAAATTGAAGTAAGCCTAAGTAGTAAAAGAGACTCATGGTGATAATGAAGAAATGAATTGCACCACCTTTAATAAATCTGATGACTATTTAGAAAAAGACATATATTAGCCTCATGTAGGGAGTCATGATATTTTATGAAGACCCAAAGAAAGCACGTTACTAGGGTTTGTCTATGGGTTAAATGTGTGAGGAGGAGGAACTCCGCATCACCTACACAGAACAACATATAACTAGCTATAACACAAACCTCAGAATCAAAAATAGCACTTCAGGGCAAGATGGAAGATCACTGTTGTGTGTCTTTTGGTAAGTCATAAAAATAGGAAGGAACTGAATGATCAGACAACTTCCTGAGGAGTTTGCTTTCCTATCCTAGTAAGGACAGATCCTTTATCCAAGACCTTTTTTGAAAAGACTGGTTGTTTTTCATGGTTTTGTAATTAGGTATCCAAGCTTGTTCAAAAATCATATCCCAATGCCTGTAGTTATGGTTCACCAGATAATGAGGGTTAGTAAGCACTTTAAACACAGCTAGTATCTGTTTATATGTATTTATATATTGCATATGAAAAGGAATTATTCTCATCAAATATTTCCATGAAGTGCAGTGAGATAGTAGTGGTATATGTATTACAGTGGTTCTCAGAGTGTATCCCACAGATCCCTGGCAAAGACACTGGGGTGTAATGATGTCCTCCAAACTATTTCAAAGGGTCTACAATGCGAAAATTATTTTCACAATTATACTAAGATGCTATTTGCCATTTTCACTGTTGACATCTGTGCTAATTACATAAAAGCAATGGTGGGTTCAATTGCTGTTACCTTTACAAGAATCAAGGTAATGGTACCAATGGTTCTAGTAACCTTCATATTCTTTTGCTACCACGCATTTAGTTTTTAAAAAGTCAGTTTCGTTTCATGTCATTGAACAAGAGGTATAAATTAATTTTATTACTTCTTAACTGTCAAATTAACTATTTTCAATTTTCTGTATGATTAACTGGAAATTACACATACAGCAACTCTGTCACATACTGTTATCTCAAGAAAGAGTATTTGTGCAATTTTGTGAATTGCAAGCTAAATTAGCTGCTTTATTAATGAAACAGTATTTATAATAATTGACAAAGTTTGATCATTCTACTTGAGTAAGTGGTACACATTTTCTTTGAAATTGTATGAAGGGAATCTGTTACTGCAAGTGAAACAAATGGTAATATTTATTGTCAGTGAGAAAATTTCAAGCTTTCAAACAAATATTAGAATTTTGGAAAACTTGTAACTGCTCTGTGAATTTGCTAGCTTCCCATATGGTGTGAATGTCAACACCCAGGGTTTGGCCATATGTAACCAAATTTTGCAAGGGACTACAAGTGCCTACAGAAATGGGATAGGACTGAGTTCATTGTCGCCAGGGTAAACTGGAGTTACTACTCATCTTTACTTAGCCTACTGACAATGAGCCAGAACAGCAGTGTTGAACAACCAAGAAAGTGGACTGCCATCTCAATAGAGGGATATCATACAGAATTTGGCCTCCCCTATCACTCCTCCCAGTCAAGAAAGAGGAAGGGCAGAAGTGTCTGACAAACAGAAATTATCCACCTACCCCCAAAGTTTTAAGTTCCAGATAAGGGTCTAGTCTGCCCTGCGAGGAAGTGAGAAGAGCACTGGATTAAAGCTGACTAAAGTTTTAATATGAAGAGAACTGACTCTTAAATACTAGAATGAAATGAAGTTTTGAAAATTATAGAATTAGTTTCCAGATGCTGTTAAGGTAGCTGATACCCAGTGGGAAAGGGAAGTCTCACAGGCTGGAGTTGAGAGGCAGTTATAGGCCAAAATAAAAACTGATTTGTATTAATATCCCAACAAGTTAAGCCTCCTCAATACAATTGTTACACATAGATGGACAGTCTCTGACATTAGTTTCCACACAAATTGGTGTTCTCAGCCTTCCGTCCCCCCATTCCTTTTTTGTATAATCAGTGGAATTGAAGAGGGGCGCAAGCAGTGGGATCCTGGTATGAGTTCTAGCATACCATAATATTTAAGTTTAGAACTAGTCCGTCAATTTGGATTAGTTCACTCCTATTTGTAGCTCTGTATGATAAATGCTAAGTGGATAAGAGCCATATTTCTACATCTGGGAGGATACCATCAGAGTCACAAATATGAATGGACAAATAAGCATTACTAATGATAGGAGATGCTGAAAGTAATAATAAGTACTTCAAATAATACAATGGAGGAGATTGCTGGGAACACAGCTCACGGAGCAGAAATTAATTTGATATCTCAGTGCTTTCAGCTTTCACCTGTTAAATGATTCAACCCAAGAAGAAACCCAAAAGGAGGCTTATCTGACAAAGAGGAAAAACCAGTGTATTTTGAATGGATGCTGTTCAGCTGCACAATACAGAGGAAGGAAAATGAAGGATCTAAAGAAAGAGATTAAGAGAAAATCAAGTGAAAGCTCATCAAAAAGTGGAACCTGACTTGGGGCCAAACATGGAGGGTGGACAGGCATGAATGATAGACAGAGTGGAACAATTCCTGGATGAATGAGAGACAATAATGTAGAGTGGCTGTGACACATTGCATTATTAATACATACCGAGACTGAATTGCGGGTAATGTTCATGAATCTAACTGCAATTAGTACAGGTTTCTGGATTAGGAAGGGCATGAAAAGGAAAGCAGAAGGTTAGAATGTACATGTCATTGCCCCATTAAAAGAGAAGGTTTAATCTTGCAGTGGACTGAATATCCATCTTCTGCAGCACTGGGAAAAAAGCATAGCTTATCTATCTGCTTTGGAAAGTAGCTTTATAGCAAAAGGCTCTTCCCTACCTGCCTGGATAGCCACCGCTAAATTGGGCCTCTCAGAATTGAGCTCCTAAAAGTTCATACTACAGAAATGTTTCACTTTTAAGTGGGATTTGTTTTTAATTTCTCGGGAAAAGATTTAGATAGCATCCTCTCATAAGTTTTATTTAATATCTTTACTGCCTGCAAAAAGCCCAAGCTTATGTTTGTTTTTGCAGAAGAACCTTCACTACCTTAACCCATAGACCTTCGTTAAGCACTTATTCTGTGCCAGGCAGATTAAATAATAAAGGAAGAAAAAGAATTATTTTAGTACTAATCTAAATGCAAACTGTGAAGATATGGAGGAAGTATTGCTGGACCCCTAAAAGAGTAAGGGCATGATGAAGCCTGCTTCTCTTTAGAGATTTATTGGGAATCTGAAATGGGTGCTCATTGCCACAATTTTATTTTACAACTGAGAGGAAGGGTACAAAATGGGCAATAACTAAACCTTAATCAGCAGTTTTCCAGTTATCCTGAAAACTGACTTCAGGGTAACATACATGGATAACTCCAGTTGCAAAGGAAGATATTAAAAAGTGGGCAAACTGAGGAAATAAATTACCAGTTTTACAAAGACTGTCTCAGAACATAACCACAAACTCGAAGAAATACATTTTGATTACAGTAGACTTATACATGGAATTCCATTTCCCTAAAAATCAAATGATTCCATTAAAATTCAGTTACAAATGATTCAGTTCTCTACATCCCAGGAGTCCTGGCAGGACCACCAAAAGTGACACGGTTAAAGGTGGGAACAGACGATGGAAGGAAGTAGAGAAAAAAGTGAGAAAAGGATTAAGTTTTCATAGAAAGAACATGAAAATAAAGCAGGGCAGATTATTAAGACACCAACATTTTATCCAAATATTTGATATGAAAAATTCTACACACTTAATCACATATATTCTGAAACGTAACCAAAGAGAGCTAGCAGATTAAGCATGAGTGGTGACTTTTTACTTGTTCCTTGTGAAAAAGATTCTGATAATAATCCTTGTATACACCACAAAGGCACATTTAAATTCCCAAATCAACTCCCATTTTTCCTTGATTCCACGTCTTGCATCTTACCATTGATCTACGAATCAGTGACAACCTGGTCTTTGCCTTATTCTCAGCAAATTCCAAGCTACTGATATCTTTGAGACGAGCTTTGTACTTATTCATTTGTTCCACAACGATGAGCTCCACACAGCTGAAAACAGGAGGAAAGAGAAAAAACTGTTAACAGCTGAAGTAAATAAACTATAACACTCACAGACTGTTTTGTGGTAGACAGTTGAAAGATGAAGGAAAAAATCAACATCCCTTACTTGATAAACTCAGAGACAAGGTTTAGAATGATGGTTCACAACTTTGGATGCATTTTAGAAACCATCTAAAGAGCAGTTACAGCTGGGCACAGTGGCTCACACCTGTAATCCCAGCACTTTGGGAGACCAAGGAGGGCAGATCACCTGAGGTCAGGAGTTCAAAACCAACAAGGCCAACACGACGAAACCTTCTCTCTACTAAAAATACAAAATTAGCTGGGTGTGGTGGCACACGCCTGTAATCCCAGCTACTTGGGAAGCTGAGGCAGGAGAATCGCTTGAATCTGGGAGGTGGAGGTTGCCGTAAGCCAAGGTCGTGCCATTGCACTCCAGCCAGAGCAACAACAGGAAAACTCCATCTCAAAAAAAGTAAAAAATAATAAAAAATAAAGAGCAGTTACGAATCCCAATCCCCAGGCTACACCCAGACCAATTAAATCAGACTCTCTGGGGATGGGATCCAAATATTGGTATTTTTTAAAAGTTCCTTTTGCTGTCAAGATTAAGGAGAGCAAAAGAAAACCACTTTAGAAGGAAAGCAGAGACCCAAGAAAGAAGACCAAGGTGAAATACAGCAATATACTGAAGTATTAAGACCAAAGGATTCAGAGCCCTAAGAACACAGTTAGACTAGATTACAGGAAGAGACTAAATGTCCACAATGCGGTAAAATAGAAATTTAAAATCCATTTAGAAACTATAAGCCATCCTAAAGAAAAGCTAGATTTAAAAATAAGACACTTTAAGACAAATGATGCTCAGTTGAATCTAGGAGTTTGCATCCTCAGCATAAGAAAACCCAGCAGTATCCAACAATCTTCTTAAAAACACCTGAATTTATGAACCCATTCACTATGTTTGATATCTAGATACAGTGACTACACAGTCAAAAGTCCCTGAGGTCTTGCAGAAGTTATGGTAACTGGCCTTACGTGGTAGTCTTACTGATGTCCTGTACGCTTTGTAGTGGGTCAGTGGTGTCAGGGCAGCGGAGAATGCAGGGTGCAAACACAATGGCCAAAGCATTGGCAGACATTCGATTAGTATCTTCCTGTAGAGCAATCCTAAGAAATAAAACAAAACAAAATCAAGTGACTAGGGGATAAAAAGGGAGCACCACAGGGAAATAGGGAGAAGAGATGAGCAGAAGAAGACAGTATGACATGAACTGCATAGTACTAGAAGGATATCCATGTAAGTTTAAGGGTGTGTAGACTTTTCCCAAGTTGTTCTTTTGTTCCTTTGTCTCTGAAAAATTTATTTTCACTTTGTTCTTTCCTTGAAGCACTCTAGGTCAGCCAATAGCTTCCCAAGGGAAATTTGTGACCTACCTGCTTAAGGCCAAGATCACGAGATGAACATGTCTAAAGAATGCAGAGTTGGCCAGGAACAGTGGCCCACACCTGTAATCCCAGCACTTTGTGAGGCTGAGGTGGGCAGATCGCTTGAGGTCAGGGGTTTGAGACAAGCCTGGCCAACATGGCAAAACCCTCTCTCTACTAATAATACAAAAATTAGCCAGGTGTAGTGGCGCATGCCTGTAATCCCAGCTAACAGGGAGGCTGAGGCATGAGAATCACTTGAACAAGTGAGGCAGTGGTTGTAGTGAGCCAAGATCACACCACTGCACTCCAGCCTGGGTGACAGAGTGAAACTGTGTGTCAATGATGATGATGATGATGATGATGATGACGATGCAGAGTAGAGGCTTTAACCAAAAATAAAGATGGCTTTCTTCTCAACTACTGCTGATATTTATGCACAGAGGAAGAGACTCTACTCCCAATACCTCTTTGGTCAATTAATTGCTGAGAATGATCTGAACCGCGCCCCCCATATGAATTCGGTCATTTCAAAAGATATACATCCTTTCTAGCTCAGCTGTTAGAAAACAGGCTAAGCTACACAGTGCCACCACGAGGCTGAAGCTGCTACATGGTTCAAACAAGGGCAGAAAAGCAACTGCCATGCATTCCAGCTCAGCTAAGGATTTCTGCTCCAAGGTATCCTAACCAACTTCTTGAGACA
Organism: Sapajus apella; assembly: GCF_009761245.1. Taxonomy (NCBI): domain Eukaryota; kingdom Metazoa; phylum Chordata; class Mammalia; order Primates; family Cebidae; genus Sapajus; species Sapajus apella. Next base: position 12,613,858 of record NW_022436995.1, read on the forward strand.
CTGACTTTATAAACAGAAGAAAAATATAAATATTTGTCAGTTTTCCAAATGGAGAAATTCTTTATCTATTTAAAGTAATCCAAGAGAAACTATTAAAAATCATTCCCTTGCTCCTTAAAGTTACCTGACTAGATGAAAGATGAGGCGTTCCAATGTATTGAGATGAGTTCGGGAGAGCTGATCAATTACAGAGTATACACCACGGATTGTCTCCTTCCTCTCCTGAAGGCCTAAAAACATTAAGAGAAGAAACTAAGACTGAATATTCCCTCTTACATGCTGTCTTTTCCTCCCGGACACTATGAAGCAAAGGAAGCTGGCTATAGAGTTTTAGGAGTAGCTGTACCTGCAGAGCAGAAGGACAACCCACAGTAACTACTTAACTCCCTTTGCTTGAGTTCTATATTCATAAGCAGTCTCCTGAGTTTGAATCTATATTGTAGTAATCCTTAATAACAGCAAGGGGATAGAGATGTTCTAGTTTTTCAGTCATTGTGTAGCAGACTAATTTCCCATTAAAATCAACATAATTTGTGAATCCTCAGGGCCTAAATACCTCTAGGAAGCCCTTATAGCACTGAGAAATTAAACTCTGAAACCTGTTAAGCTTGGCATAAAACAGCCAGCTTTACATTTACTACTTGCTTAGATTCCTAATTTAAATGAACATAAGCCTAATCTTGAAACTCTTATTTTTAATATTTTAATCTGTTTTATAAACCCAGTCTTTAATTTCTTTGTAAGAAGCAACCAAGTGGCTCACTCAGAAAATTTTTAGGACACTGACATTTTAATGAGTCTCTAAGAAGTGAACATTTGAATAGGTAACAGTATACTGGCAGTTTTGTACTCACTGTCAAAAGCTTACCTTTGGATCTGTAAGAATTAAATCACTAACCACTAGAGGATGACTTGATAATTTATACTGAAGATAGCATTTCTTTTCCAACTATAGGCTTTCTCTCTAACCCAGGAAGCCTATGCTTACCCATAGCTCGAAGAAATTCCTCATAGAGTTCAAAGGTCATGAGAGGATTGGGCAAATCTCGAAGCCATTGTTTGAATACACTTGCAATGACGTGTATGTTATAGTCATCTAGATTTACACTCTCAGCATCTATTTAGAGACAAGAGTTAGATAACAAAGCCAAAACATGCAAAACGATTCAAATAATTCACTTTAGAAACCATCATCATTAAAGGAAGGCTTCATGTTTCTTAGTCAAACTGACTAACCTATTTTCCACAATCTAATTCCATGCTTTGGAACTGTGCTTCTAACTGTGGTGAAAGAATACTTCCTCTTTATTTGTTTTCCAAATCTGTTGTAGACTGAAATGTATAAAATAAAAGATCATGGCCAGGCATGGTAGCTCACACCTGTAATCCCAGCACTTTGGGAGGCTGAGATGGATGGATTACTTGAGGCCAGGATCCTTAGAAAGCAGCCTGGCCAACATGTTAAAACCTGTCTCTACTAAAAATATAAAAATTAGCTGGTTGTGGTGGCACATGCCTGTAATCCCAGCTACTTGGGGGGGCTGAGGCAGAATTGCTTGAACCCGGGAGACGGAGGATGCAGTAAGCCAAGGCCACACGATTGTACTACGGCCTGGGCAACAGAACAAGACGGTCTAAAAAATAAATAAATAAATCATATGTTTTGATGCTGAAGCATTGTTAAACTGCTCTAAATGTCTCTAAATGCTTGTTCCCAATTTCTGTACTTACCTTGTTACAGATTGTCCATAGACCACACTTTGAGTAGCAATGTTTTACATGACAAATGAAAAAAAGCATACAGGGCATTTTCGGAAAGTAAGGCTGATTTTAAGTCATTCTTAGAGATAAAAGGACAGTGATAACTGAGCTTAGAAAGTAAAGGAAACACCCTTATCCATTTCACTTATAAAGTCTCTAAGGTTATACAGATTAGATAACTGGGAAGATTCAGGACAAATGATTTTCACTTGTGCTGTTTCAAGGTATCAGAGACAAAATCAGCAACTGCCTGTAAACTAAAGTAGACCAAGTCTCTTGTAGACAGACCTCCTGCTTGAGTTTTACCAGTCATTGTCTCTTACTATTTTCATACTCAATTCATTTCTCATGATTTTTTCATAAGGAACAGCATTGTAGGTAGGTTCTTGGCCACACAAGGACACACTTTTTACTCTGCTTTTTTCAAAAAGATCTATTCCTTTCCAACAGTGTTAAAGTGTAGAAGTTGATGAAATCAAAGTCAATCCCCTGCATGAATCCTAGTACTAAAACTACAGCTCTACAAAGATATATGCTCAACTCACTAATTATCAGTTTGAGTAACTGCCATCAATGTAGGAAGGCAAAAAGATGATACACAGGAAAGAGTGCTCCTTGGAGTCAGAATAATAAAGAGAAAGGGGAAATAGCTTAGATTATGAATTCAGAAGATCTGGGGTTAAATCCAATTTGGTCACTTATTGGTGACGAGCCTTTAGGCAAGATCGTCTGTAAGCCTCAGTACCTTTTTCTGTAAATGGGGATAATAATATCCCTCATTCATTGGATTGTTGTGAACATTGTAAAAACATTAGTTAGCACAGCACACAGCATAATCATCAACAGCTCATTATTTAATTTCCCTGTACTTTAGTTTTCTTCTTGGTAAATCAGAGGTATCACAATTTTACCAAATTATTCCAAAATTTAAGTGAGATCTGTCCCAAGTGCAAATGATATGCTCAATATATGTCTGCTAAACTGACTACATAAAACCAAAGACTCTTTAGAAAGCCAAAAAATGATTTAAAAAAAAAAAGCATCACAGTCTAGAACGCATTCTTCTGGCCAAGGATCGACATGTAATGAAAACTTTAAGAGCATGAAATTACCTATTTAAATAAAAGTATTTCATTATGATTTAGAGGCCACTATCTTACCTGTATCTAGACCCTGTCGAAGCTCCTTGATTTTATTGGTTGAACCAGACTTTCGGTAAATACCTTCTGTATATAGTCCATGCATTTCAATGTAGTTTATGAGCTTTTCCACCACTAAAGGAACAGTTCGGTCTTCACTGGTCAAACGGGACAGTTCAACCCCAAATTGCCGAGATGATAGTTCTGGATCATACTAAATGAAAGGTAATTTTTAGTTTCCAAATGCATTCAAACATCTTGAAACATGTTTAACCAATTCTTTACCAAGAGCTACTTTTTATGTCCTCTGAATTTTTATGAGCATAGTTAGAAGAGTTGGGAGACAGAGAATTATGTTTAAGTATAAATAAGTGAGTGAGATATTAGTTTTAATCCTTTTCTACCAGAATCTCCAAAAAAAAAAAAAAAAAAAGAAGGCAATGGCAAAGGGTTACTTTCTCCTCCTGTGAAAAAAACATTTCAAAAGCAAAGGTAGGATTTGGGTGTGGGGAAAGGGGTTGGATTTTATATGCTAACAGTTTGACCACTTACCAGGTACCACTAGAACATCTACTGATTTGATAAGAATTAGAGTTGTCAGCAATTTCTTAAGCATAAGAATGCTTTAATGTTTATGTAAACTTTATGGAAGTTTAACTGAAAATGATTTCATAACTAAAGGCAGAGGTACACATAGATCAGCCCAAGACTACTGTTACAGCTCTTTTATATTGACTTGAATAGTGTATCTGATATCATACTTTATTTATTTTTGAGATAGTCTCGCTCTGTCACCCAGGCTGGAGTGCACTGGCATGATCTCAGCTTACTACAGCCTCTGCCTCCCACATTCAAGTGATTCTCGTGCCTCAGCCTCCCAAGTAGCCACCATGCCCGGCTGATTTTTGTACTTTTTGTAGAAACAGGGTTTCACCATGTTGGCCAGGCTGGTCTTGAACTCCTGACCTCAAGTGATCTGCCTACCTCAGCCTCCCAAAGTGCTGAAATTACAGGCATGAGCCACTGTATCCAGCTGATATCATACTTTATTAACCTATAGGTTAATTTGTATCTTATGTGACTAAAACAGAACAGCTTACCTTTAAGATTATTTGAACTAATTCATTGAAAAGAAAAATGGCAGGTATTATTTCTGAGACCAAAAACTGTAAATCTTTCTTTACTTCTCCTGCACTATTGCCCTTCCCTAACTGTATCTTCCATTTTCTCCTTTAACCTTCATCCAACCAGTTACCAAGTCAATCAGTCCATCCTCTCTACTTTTTCTAAGTGTCATCACCCCGGCTCAAAACTATATCACTAACTAATTAGACTATTTCAACAGTTTCTTGGCTAGTTTCCCCATATTAATTTTCCCCTTTTAATATATTCTATAGTATATATAATCTGCTTTATTATCTTCAAAACCTTCAGTGGCTAATGAGTATATAGCAAACTAAAGTGCAAACAATCTTGAATCTCATACTCAGGACCTTACTTGAACTGATTCTAATTTCTACTTTCCAGTCTTACATTCATACATTTGTCATTTATGTGCTAGGTACCAAGGAAACAAAATCAAGCCCCTTCTGCTTAAGACTAGTAGTGTTAGGCCAGGGGCGGTGGCTCACACCTGTATTCCCAACCCTTTGGAAAGCCGAGGTGGGTGGATCACCTAAGGTCAGGAGTTGGAGACCAGCCTGGCCAACAAGGTGAAACCCTATCCCTACTAAAAATACAAAAATTAGTTGGGTATGGTGGGTGCCTGCAATCCCAGCTACTCAGGAGGATGAAGCAGGAGAATCGCTTGAACCTGGGAGGCGGAGGTTGCAGTGAGCCAAGATCGTGCCACTGTACTACTCCAGCCTAGGTGAAAAAAAAAAAAAAAAATAAAAAAAAAAAAAAAAAAAAAAAAAAAAAAAAAAAAAAAAAGACTCTTAGTGTTAGTGTATGGAAATAAGTAAAATAATAAATAGATTTATTAAGTATTATGGAACTACAGAAGAGAGGTAGATCAGGAAAGACTAGGCTGGATAACAAACAACTAATGATCTTGAAAAGACCTGATGTTTAACCTTAGTGTTAGAAAGCAAGTAGTATGTAAGTAAAGAAAGCAAGATCTTTTAGGCACAGGAAATACAAAACTACAAAGTTGGGCAAAGCAAAGCACCTAAGGAAAGGAAGCCATCAGAAAATTTTAAATAAGGGAAGGCATAATCAGTTTATTAGTTTGTATCAGTATTATTTTGCATCATTCACGTATCTACATAATCTGCATTCCAGCACTTAAATCTTAGAGTATTAATTTTGTGTCTATTTTGACATATGCTAAATTATCTTAATATCAGACAATATCTCTGAAAAGTATTTCCAAGTCTGAGGCAGAATAGAAAGGGTACAATCTTGGAATATTTCAAGGATCCATATTAAAAGTTTTGCCTTGTCACTATGTGAACTTGGCTAGGTTATTTCACATTTGCAACAGAAATACCACCCTTCTAATTCAGAGGGTTGTTGTAAAGATTAAGTTGAACATACACAGCATGACAACCTGGTATATGTCAAATACTGACTAAGTTATTATAGAAATAGAATAAGGCTTGCTATAATGATTGAATTTTAGCTAAATGTTTTCCTAATGCTGGGACACAGATGTGCAAATACATAGCCTGTTTATTTAAATCCCTATGGCATTAGAAATGTTATGACTTGTGTAAGCAAAAAAACAGCTACTCGGGAGGCTGAGGGAGGAGAGTTGCTTGAACATAGAAGGCAGAGGTTGCAGTGAGCGAAGGTGGTGCCACTGCACTCCAGCCTGAAGACAGAGCAAGACTTCGTCTCAAAAACAAAACAAACAAACAAAAAAACACAAAACTTAATTCTGAGTTTTTTTCTAAAAATACACTTTTTATAGTTTTTTAGTTTTATACTTATTTTTCATTTACACTAACTTCAATGTGTATTTTAAATAAAATCTTTATTGAGCTATGACATACGTACATTGCAAATTACAGCTTAATGGATTTTCACAAAGACTCAAATTAAGAGACAGAATATTACCAACAGTTTAAAATTCCCCTAGGGAAGTCCCTTCCACCCACTATGCCCTTTACCCTTCGCAAATAACCAGTATCTGTACTTCTGTCACTAACATCTAGTTTTACCTGCTTCTGGATGTCATATAAATGGAAAAAGAGTATGTGCACCATGAGTTAGTTTCATCTATTTTTGAACTTTGTTTAAATGTACTCTTTTGTCTCTAGCTTTCAGTCAACATTATGTATGTTTTTTTTTAATCAATTGTTTAATCTCACTACTGTGCTTTATTCTACTATATAAAGACACTACATTTTATTTATTCATTCTACTGCTAATAGACACTTAGGTTTCTTCTAAGTTCGGGTATATTTCATATAATGTTCATATTGTCTTTTGGCACAAATATATATGTATATCTGTTGGGTATATATCTTGTAGGGGTATTGCTGAATCATGAGAAATGCTTATGCTTATGCTTAAAAGATTTGATAGATACTACCAAATAATTTAAAGAGTGTTTAGACCAACCTACACTCCTACCAGCAATGTACTGAAGTTTTAGTTGCTTTCCATTGTAATCATTCAAACGAGTATATGGTATATCTCACTGTGTTTTAATTTGCATGTGCTTGATGACTAGTGATGCTGGACACCTTTTCATGTTATTGGGTATTTAGATATCCATTTTTGGCCAGGCGCAGTGGCTTATGACTATAACCCCAGCACTTTGGGAGGCCTAGGAAGGCAGATCACTTGAGCCCAGGAGTTCAAGATCAGCCTGGGCAACCTGGTGAAACTCTGTTTCTACTAAGAACACAAACAAATTAGCTGGGCATGGGGGGGGCCACTGTAGTCTCAGCTACTGAGGAGGCTGAGATGGGAGGATCACTTGAGCCCAGGAAGTCAAGGCTGCAGTGAGCCAAGATTATACCACTACACTCTAGTCTGGACAACAGGCGTTAAGACCCTGTAAACAACAACAAAAAAAAAGAAAAAAAGGGAGGGAGGGAGGAAGGAAGAAAGGAAAAAGAAAAGAAAAGAAAAGAAACCCATTTTTTTGTTTGTTTCTTTTTTTGAGATGGCATCTTGCTCTGTCGCCCAGGCTGGAGTACAGTGGCACGATCTTGGGTCACTGCAACCTCTGCCTCCCAGGTTCAAGCAATTCTCCTGCCTCAGCCTCCAGAGTGGCTGGGACTAGAGGCGCACGCTGCGACGTGTGGCTCATTTTTTGTATTTTAATAGAGACAGGGTTTCACCACGTTTCCCAGGCTGGTCGCAAACTCCTGAGCTCAGGCAATCTAACCACCTCAGCCTCCCAAAGTGCTGGGATTACAGGTGTGAGCCACCGTGCCCAGCCGTCTCTCTTTTATTTTACACTAAAAGATAACAAGTCACTGTTTTCTTGGCTTCCATCACGTCTGTCCAGAAGTCAGCTGTCAATCTTTTCACTGCTCCTTTAGGTAACGCTTTTTTCCCTCTGAATGCTTTTAAGAATTTTCTTTTTCTTTTGTTTGGAACACTGTATATCTAGGTGTGGTTTTCTCTATATTTGTCCCACTTTAGGTTAAAGGGTTTTATGAACCTGTGACGTGCTGTGTTAGCCATTATTTCTTAAAAAACGTTGTTTCTGCCTTGTTCTCTCTACTTTCTTCCTGGACTCCAATTCTAATACATTTAAGAACCTTCATCCTTTCCCCTATGTCTCTCACAACTATTTCTGTATTTCTCCATTCTTTTTGCTCTTTATGCCTTGATATTTCTACCAACGTATCTTTCACTCTGTTGCTCAGGCTGAAGTACAATGGCATGCTCATGGTTCACTGCAGCCTTGACCTCTCAGGCTCAAGTGATCCTCAAGCCGAGGCCTCCCTAGTAGCTGAGACTACGGGCATGTGCTGCCATGCCCAACTAATTTTTGTATTTTTAGTAGAGATGGGTTCACCATGTTGTCCAAGCTGGTGTGAACTCCTGGGTTCAGGTGATCCACCCACCTCGGCCTCCCAAAGTGCTGGGATTATAGGCATAAGCCACCACACCTAGCCCAAACTTCTCTTCTGCTATGGCCATTAAACCTATATTTTCGGTTTATCATTTCAACTGAATTTTATAATTTTGGAATTTCCATTTTATTCTTTTAAAATATATATTTAAATATATACAGTTACCCCTTGGAGAATTATTTCAGGATGCCCTCCCTGCCCCCAACGGATACCAAAATTCCATGGATACTCAAGTCCTTTATGTAAAATGGTGCAGTATCAGCATATAACCTACACACTTCCTCTTGCATACTTCAAATCATCCCTAGATTACTTAGAATACCTAATATAATGCCTTAAATTACTTTATTCTGTGGATTCAATGTAGTATTTGGTACACAGAAAACTGAAGTTTTACTTTGTAGAACTGTGTGGAATGTTTTTTCCCAATTACTTTTTTTTTTGAGTTGGAGTCTTGCTCTGTTGCCCAGGCTGGAGTGCAGTGGCACAATGTTGGCTCATTGCAACCTCTGCCTCCCAGGTTCAAGTGATTCTCCCACCTCAGCCTCCCATGTAGCTGGGATTATAGATGCCCATGACCACACCCGGCTAATTTTTCTTATGTTTAGTAGAGACAGGGTTTCCCCATGTTGGCTAGGCTTGTCTTGAACTCCTGATCTCAGGTGATCTGTCCACCTCAGCCTCCCAAAAGTGCTGGGATTACAGGCATGAGCTACCGTGCCTAGCCCCCAATTACTTTTGATTTGTGGTTCTTTAACTTTACAGACATGGAACCAATGGATACAGCTGTATTTCAGTTCTTTGGCTAACTTCTCCATATTTTTATCTATTATTTAAACATGTTAATGAAAAATCCCTTAACATATGTATCTGGTAATTCACTAACTGGGTTATCTGTAAGTCTGTTGATACTGGCCATTGGTTTTTCTCTTAGTTTTATTTCTTTATGTCTGAGATTATATATAAAAAAGTTATAAAGGCTCTGAATGATGTTATCTTTCTAGAGAGGCTTCGCCCTTTTCTTTCTAATGGGTGGCTTATGAGAATAAGGAACAGATCACCTTAACACAATCAAGGAGTGGCTCAAAGTTAGTTTGTAGTTTTTGTTAAGCTCAGTTTATCAATAGTTTACCCCCATTCCTAGAGTGTACTTCTTCAGAGGTCTCACTGAGAGTCTAGGGTATTGCCTAGGGTCCCTCTCTTCAATGGTAAATTCTATAATTCTAAGTTTTCTCCCCTTAGCATTGAGAGACTGTAGAACTAAACTTTCATCTTCTTTTCTAATTAACTTCTTAGACTTTTGCCCTGTACAGTTTAAGAATTCAAAAAAGAAAATGCCTTGAGTGGAAAACCTCTCTGAGTTTCAGGTTGCCTTCTCAAGATGACTGGATCATGGTCCCTCAAGTCCTGTCAGCCCCAAATTTCAACTTTTATCTCTAAAGTCTTATAAGACTGCTAAATGCGCTACTGGCTCCTCTGACTCTTCAACGTGGCCCTCTGCCCAGAATATTGGTTTCTTGTTTTACAACAAAAATTGAAAAATTCCTACTAGAAGAAAAACATCTCACAGATGCAGATTCACTACTCTGTATTCTCTTCTCTCTAAAATCTAGTTTCTAAGGTCAGTTTGCCTGGGCAGCTCCCTGATGCTTGCCAACAACATTTTTTAGTGTTGATCTGACACAAGCTACTCCATCTTAGCTGGAAACAAATGGCTCACTCATATTCTTTGTATTTTAAGTCCTGAATCAAATTTCTCTCTGTACTTTGCCATGATTAGTCTATTGCAAATAACACGCACATACATTTATATTTCAGATTTGCATACTATCTTAACAACTGTCAGTATGTGATTAATGAATAAGAAAATGTTGTGATTATACATCGATAAAAGCCTGAATTTTTTTTAAAAAAATGTTTGCTTCCTTGAAACGTAAGATATCAAACAGTATGTGTACAGTATCTTTTAGATCTCTGTGTACCCAAGAAAAATATGTAAAAACACCAACCATGACGGTGAATTTTGCTGTTTATGTTTAAATCTGTTCATCTTTAATTGTAGCTTACTGCATTAAGGATATTTCCCACAAAGGTTTACAAGTGTTTAAGGAAGTATTAAACCTTGAAAGCAGTGTTCTTCAAATTGTGGCTTATGAAGTTAATTTAGTAGCTTACATATAGTAATGGTAAAATAATCTATGAAAATCAATTCAGTTTGTAACATGTATCACCAAACGTGTGAACTGGATCACGGCATAAAACATATTTCTTACTGTGATTTGTGGTCAAAACGTTTAAAAAATGGCCGGGCGCAGTGGCTCAAGCCTGTAATCCTAGCACTTTGGGAGGGTGAGGTGGGCGGATCATGAGGTCAAGAGATTGAGACCAACCTGGCCAACATGGTGAAACCCCGTCTCTACTAAAAATACAAAAAAATTAGCTGGGCGTGGTGGTGTGCATCTGTAGTCCCAGCTACCTCAGAGGCTGAGGCAGGGGAACTGCTTGAACCTGGGAGGCAGAGGTTACAGTGAGCTGAGATCGCGCCATTGCACTCCAGCCTGGCGCCTGAACGAGACTCTGTCACAAAAAAAAAAAAAAAAAAAAAAAAAATTTAAAAACCACCCACCTGTAAAACAATCAAAGAGGCCTTAATTTCTTTCCATAAGGCACAAAAGACCAACAGGTCTATTACTGATAGGTGGTAATTTCTTACCTTTTTAGAGCACTTGGTTGTGGTTTTCAGACAGCACTTCTTATGGCAAGCATACTTGCATACTGAAAAACAAGTGAAGAATGCAGCATTTTTAGAAGTTTGCATATCAATAATAAGAACTTGTCAATTTATTTTAGACCTACTTTTTTTCTTTAAATCTCAGACTGCTGTAGTATGACATCCATACTTTGTACATGGTATAATTAAAAATAACTTAAAACCCATCCTATTGGGTATAATGAAGTTGTAAACATGCTCAAAATTTCTAGCCATAGTCAATAAAAAAGCTTTTTGGTCTTTCAAAACTGTTCATCCTGCCCCTATGCCACACAGTACCACTCCCCACCAAATTTCGGCAGGATACTTATCTTTGTGGTTTGATTCACAAATTAGTGTTCATGTTCCATCACATATATGCTCTACAACATACTAAAATATCAGAAATGCCTATTAAAAATCATGCCTATAGATAAGGAAGGCAGTACTGTCAAAGATCCTTACTGAAATGAAAGCAAATTGGGTAGCACAATCAGATATAAGAAAGGTCTTATTTATCATCTCTAAAGGTTAGGAACAGAGGTCTGAAGAACCAGAACATGAAGAGTATCAGTTGTGATTGGGAAGATGGGATAAAGAAAAGGTTCAGAGCTAAAATAATTTGTTGGAGTAGTAATAACCCAGGGTGGCTGGGCAGTTGGTGAAGAGGAAGAGGCAAATTAAGAGGAGGATACTGAGAATACAGTATCCTTATTTCCTTTTCTTATACCAGCTCTGGCTTCTGTGTACCAATACCTGCATATCCTTTCTTGAGCCTGTAAAATATAACTTGTGGGCTTTTCATGGCCAAGGTCGAGTAAGGGAGGCCATGTCACTATACTGGTGAAATCATCAGGGTAATAACAAAGAAAGTTAGTTAATTCTATTAAAAAATCAAATCAGGCTGGGCCAGGCGCAGTGGCTTATGCCTGTAATCCCAGCACTTTGGGAGGCTGAGGTGGGGAGGGATCACTTGAGATCAGGAGTTCAAGACCAGCCTAACCAACATGGTGAAACCCTATCTCTACTAAAAATACAAAAACTAGCCAGGCGTGGTGGCAGGCCCCTGTAATCCCAGTCTCAGGAGGCTGAGGCACAAGAATCACTTGAACCCAGGAGGCAGAGGCTGCAGTGAGCCGAGACCACACCACTGCACTCCAGCCTGGGTGACAGAGTGAGACTCTGTCTCAAAAAATAAAAATAAAAAAATTCAAAAAATCAAATCAAACCAGCCCACCATAGTCATAAAAAGCAAATTATTCAAATTTTAACTTTAAGTTACAGAAGAAACTAAACCTACAGGAATCATACTTACACTAAACAGTCAAATACATTTCAAACTACTCCCTATTTTCAGACTCATTATAATTTTTAGACTACAGATAATAAAGGAAAAGGAAAACTGCCGTTGAACCATGAAGTAAGTGAATATATACTAATACTGGCAATTTTGCTATGGCAAACTTGTTGTCATACTGGATCCAGTCCTTTCTTAGTATTTGCTTCATTCAATTTTAGCCCACTAGTAGAAGCAAAGCTTCAGAAAACTAATAATAGCACCAGAGTAGATGTATAAAATAAGATGAGGGATGGCTAAAGGTCCACTGTGAGCCAGAACCAAGTTGATCTACAAAGACTCTCTACTCACATTATAGGATTTATATTACTCTGTTAAAAGGATTACAGTAGAAAAAGTACCTTTTGGGCTATAATCTAAGAATTCATTCATTTATCTATCCATCCATCCATCCATCCATCCATCCAACCGTCCATCCATCCATCCATCCATCCATCTATAGGTCTATTTAACCAACAAATATTTATTAAAACTTACTCTGTGCCATAAGTGTTTTAGGCACTGATGGCATTTAAAAAAAAAAAAAAAAAAAAAAAAAAAGACAGGACAGGTGCAGTGGCTCACACCTGTAATCCCAGCACTTTGGGAGGCCAAGGTGGGCGGATCACTAGGTCAGGAGTTGGAGACCATTCTGGCTGACAAGTGAAACCCCATCTCTACTAAAAACATAAAAAATCAGCTGGGCATGGTGGTGCCCGCCTGTAGTCCCCGCTACTCGAGAGGCTGAGGTGGGAGAATCACTTGAACCTGGGAGGCAGAGGTTGCAGTGAGCTGAGATCGGACCACTGCACTTCAGCCTGGGAGACAAGACAGAAATTCCATCTCAAAAAAAAAAAAAAAGAATGAAAGAAAAATAAACTTCCTGACAATAGAGCATATATTTTAGAGGCATAGACTGAAAATAAAACAAATACTTAATTTTGGGTGGTAATAAGTTCTTTAAAGACTATTAAGTCTCAGTAAAAGAATAAAGAATTTGGGGTGGGGGGCGCTGGATGCAGTAGCTCATGCTTATAATCCCAGCACTTTGGGAGGCCAAGGTGGGCAGATCACCTGAGGTCAGGAGTTCAAGACCAGCCTGGCCAACATGGCAAAACCCTGTCTCTACTAAAAATACAAAAATTAGCCAGGCATGGTGGCGAGAGCCTGTAATCCTAGCTACTCAGGAGGCTGAGGTGGGAGAATCACTTGAACTCGGGAAGCGGAGGTTGCAGTGAGATGATATCACACCACTGCACTCCAGCCTAGGCGACAGAGCAAGACTCCATCTCAAAAAAACAAACACACACACACACACAAAAAGAGAACAGAGAATTTGGGGACAAGGTGGCATTTAAACTGGAGGTAGAAAACAGCTCTCTGAGAAGGTGAGATGTGAGTGTAGGCATGAAGTAACTGAAATGTGAGGTCACACTAAAATCTGGGACAAGATCATTTTAGACAGAGTGAATTACATGTACCAGGCTCTCAGTGACCAAATAACATCAAAGTATCTGGTTGAGATACAAACAATAGGTGAAGAGAGTATAGCAAGAGATGAGGCTAAAAATTTAGGTCATGTAAATAACTCTTTTATGTTAAAGGAGATAAAAGAAAACTCAAGGAAATAGAAATGTCAGTAGTTAAAAATATTCCTCAAAGAGCTCTCATACTTACATTTGCAAACAGAGGCTCGGTCCATTATCCATATCAAAGAAGAACAGTATTCACAGTATGTAGGGATGCTATACTGGGTGGCCTTAAAGATGTGACCATTGTGTTCTTCAACCTGAATGAAAAAATTCAGCTATTTATATTAAAGCCAACACAGTAAACGCTGCCCTAACATGGTGAGCCACTGGGGAATCCTTCAATCCCTTGCTAAGTCTTCATGAGGCACTAATTCCAGGGGGACAATTATGATCTGTTGAGAAATAACGTAAAAATAAAATATATTTTTCCTGCTTTCCAAAAGCTAACAATCTAGATAAACATGACCAAATTATATGAAAATCAGAAAGCAATGCAACAGACGTATAACAGGTGTCTTATATGACTCTAATGTTACATTAAAAGCAGCAGTTGTCAAAGTATGCTTTTTTTTTTTTTTTTTTTTCTTGAGACATAGTCTTAATCTGTTGCCTAGGCTGGAGTGCAGTGGCGCGGTATCATCTCACTGCAGCCTCCGCCTCCCAGGTTCAGCTGCTTCTCCTGCTTTTGCCTCCCAAATAGTGGGGTTACAGGCTCCTGCCACTGTGCCTGAATAATTTATATATATATATTTTTTAATTAGAGATGGGGTTTTACTATGTTGGCTGGGCTGATCTTGAACTCCTGATCTCAAGTTATCAGCCTGCCTCCAACTCCCAAAGTCCTGAGATTATAGGCATGAACCACTGTACCTGGCTAAAATATATGTTTTTTGTAATCTCAGGCAACTTTTACAGTTGAAAATTACTGATGACCTCAGAGAACTTTTGTTTACATGAATTATACTTGTTGATATTACTATGCTAACAAGTAAAACCGAAAAAAATTTAAAGTATATATTCATTAATTTATTTAAAATTGACAATAAACATATTATACATGAACATAACATTTTAATTAAAAACTATATCTTTAAAGCAAAAAAAAATTAGTAGCTAAGGGGTATTGTTTTCCATTTTTGTAAATTTCTTTAATGTCTGGATTAATAAAAGACACCTGGATTCTCACATCTACTTCTGTACTCAATCTGTTCTAACATGTAGTTTAGTTTGAAATATATTAAGAAAATCTATCTTAATATAGATATAAAAGTGGAAAATGAAGGAATATAGAATTACTAATAGATTTTTTTCTCCTCAAATTAAGACAATCAAATAGTTGGAATGACTCATGACTATTTAGATCAACTAATGAAACAGTATAAAAAAAGATCCAAGCATAATGGGAAATTTAGACTGTAAAAAGGGTGACATCTCAAAGTTAGTAAGTAAAAATGGACTTTAAAATAAATGATGTTGGTAACCACTGATAAGAGGCAAAATTAGATTTATAACTCACACTGCACACCAGGACGAATCCATAAAGATTGGAATTTAAATGTAAAAAATGTGAACACTAAATTATTAGAAGAAAACACTGAGAATTCCTGTATAACCCTGAAGTGGGGAAAGTCAAACTATGACTCAAAATTCAGAAGCTATGAAAAAAATATATATTTATAAGTTTAATTTCATAAAAGTCTGACACATGACAAAAAACATAATAAGCCAAGTGAAAAGACAACCGACAAACAGGGAAAACATATTTTCAAATTATATCAAAGACAAAGGGTAATCTCTCTAATATACAGAGTTGCTACTAATTGAGAAGGAAAAGATCAAAGCCAAAAGCAAAATGGATAATGAACAAAAACATAAAAAAAGCAAATGGTACTTAAGCATAAGAAAATACATTCAATCTCACTGAAAGTATGAGAAAAGCAAATTAAAACTGTGTAGAGATACAAACTACAAAATGAGACTACCTCTATTACAGGGAAATAAAGCAATATTTATCAAAATAACAAATGCATTCACCCTATGACCCAATAATTTCAATTCTAGGAATCCATCACACACACATATATATACAGTTCATTGTGTCACTGTTTGTAATTGTAGAAGACTAGAAGAGACCTAACAGTCCAGTAAGGAATGTTAGCCAGTTGTGAAATAGATTTCTGTGTATAGCTACTGTATTAGTTTTCTATTGCTGCTGCCACAAATTACCATAAATTCAGTGGCTTAAAACAACAGTTATCATTTATTATCTCACAGTTCACTGAGCTAGAAATCTGACACTTCTCAGAGTCAGAGACTTGTAGTCTCACCAGGTGAAAATCAGATATCGACAGGGGTGTGTGCCCTTCTGGATGCTCTGTGGAACAATCTGCTTTCAATCTCATTCAGGTTGTTGGTAGAATTCAGTTCCACGTGGTTGCTGGACTGAGGTCCTATTTCCTTGCTGACTATTCGCTGCTAGTTATTCTCAGGCTCTAGAGACTACTCACATTTCCTTGCTCAAAACCCTCCTTTCTCCATCTTCAGGGACAGCAAAACAGGGCTGAGTCCTTCTCACGCTTCGTATTTCTCTGACTACTTCTACCTATGTCTCCTGCATCGTCTTCTACCTCATCTCTCTGATTGACTCTTCTGCCTTCCTCTTATACTGGGCTCATCTGCATAATCCAAAATAAACTGTTATGTTAAAGTGAGTTGATTAGCAATCTTAATTCCGTCTGCGGAATTCCCTTCACGGCAGTACCCAGATTATGTGTGAATGAATAGCCAGGTTAGAAGAACCTTGGAGGGAACATCTTTAGAATTCTGCCAAAAATGCATAACCTAAATCAAATCACGAAGAAATATAAGACAAACTCAAATGGAAAAACATGCTATAAAATAACTGACTTATGTTCTTCAACAATGCTAATGTCATGAAAACTAAAAAGGCTAAGGAACTGTTCTTGATTAAAAGAGATTTAAAAGGCATAACAATTAAGTGTAACAAATTTCTTGTTAGAAAGGAACAATACTGGGACAAATGGTGAAATCTAAATACAACTGGGTTAAGGCATACAGGTTTCTTTGTAATTCTCTTGCAACTTTTCTATAATGTTGCAATTATGTCAAACAAAAAGAAGGGGACGGGAGGGAAAGGAAGGAAGGGAAATAACAAAATGAAACAAAAAGAACTGATCCAGGACAGTCAGACAATTACTGCTGCTAGGACAAGATGGTAGAGAGTAGTGAAAAATAAGGCTGGGCAGTAGCACAGAAGGGACCATGAAACCCTTCCAAATCACTTAGCATTTACTCATTAAATTAAACATTTATAGACACTTACTATATGTCAGGAACTGGCATGAGCACTTGGTTGTAGAAAAGAACGCTAACTGTCTAGTAATACCAATTCTCTCTTCTTTAAATACAGATTTCCCAAGGTCTGTCTGGGAATGTGATAATCTATCTAAAATTACTTCCCAGCTTCTTTTGCATCTATGAATAGCCACATAAGTAGCTCTGAATAATGAAATGTGAACATGAGTGACACTTCCAAGTCATGCCTAATGTTATGGGCTCTCTTGTACTTTTTTCTGTCCTGCTGGCTAAGATGGGAATCAAGAAATTGAGACCTCAAGCACTGATTTTGAAAGTATATATAAGATGCTTCAGGTGATGGAGGAAAAAGAAATAAAGAAAAAAAAAAAGAAAGTATATATTAGAGATAGTGGGTGGTAAAAATTCCAAAGCACAGTGGAAGCACAAAGAAAGGAGTAACTAAATGGTTCTATAGAAAAAAAGATGTCACAGAGGAGGGTATCAGAGATGAATATATAGAACTGAGCAAAGACATTAAAAAAAAAGAATATGTTTAGGAAATAGTAATTATTTCTAGTTAAGCTGGAAAATATGCAACAATAGCCTATAAGATGTTTTAGAGTCATGTGTATATAAGGGTATACCTGTATATATGTATTTGATAAAATAAAAAGTAATTTAAGAGATTTGGTACTGGCGTAAGAATAAACATATCAATGAATAAAAAGAGAAACTAAAAAATTAAATCCAAATACATTAAGATATGAGTATACAATTGCCTCTCAGTAGCTGTGAGGGATTAGTTCCAGCTACTCCCTGCAGACACCAAACTCCAGATGCTCAAGTCCCTTATATAAAACAGCATAGTATTTGCATATTATTTAGGCATTTCTGCATATCCTTCCATATACTATACTGTATATCTAGATTACTTATAATACCCAATACAATGCGTATACATCACTTCATTTGCGTGGATTCACTCAATGCACAACAAATTCAAGTTCGTTTTTTGGAACTTTGTGGAATTTCTTTTTCTGAATATTTTGAATTCATAGTTGGTTGAACCCATGGATGTGCTGGGCCAACTGTACTATAAAAATGGTATTCACCATTTGACTCAGCAATCCCATTACTGGGCATATGCCCAAAGGATTATAAATCGTTCTATTATAAAGACACATGCACACGTATGTTCATTGCAGCACTGTTTACAATAGCAAAGACTTGGAACCAACCCAAATGTCCATCAATGATAGACTGGATAAAGAAAATGTGGCACATATACACCATGGAATACTATGCAGCCATAAAAAAGGATGAGTTCATATCCTTTGCAGGGACATGGATGAAGCTGGAAACCATCATTCTCAGCAAACTGACACAAGAACAGAAAACCAAACACTACATGTTCTCACTCATAAGTGAATGTTAAACAATGAGAACACATGGACACAGGGAGGGGAACATCACACACCAGGGCCTGCTGGACCTGTTGGGCTACTATCCCACCTACATTAGGGGAGGTATAGCAGGGGGTGGGGGGATTGGGGAGAGATAACATTAGGAGAAATACCTAATGTAGGTGACAGGGGGATGGATGCAGCAAACCACCATGGCATGTGTATGCCTATGTAACAATCCTGCACGATCTGCACATGTACCCCCAGTGAAAAAGAAATATTATCATTCAACAGCAGGCAGGCAACTGATATACTATTAAAGAAAAAGAGCGTGATCCCTAGCACACTCTTGATGCCTTGGTCCCTAACTTGATCTTGAGACTAAAATAAGTTCAAGAATAATTAAATATTTTTGTAAGAAAAAAATGAAATAATAAATGTACTAGGCCAGGTGTGGTGGCTCATGCCTCCAATCCCAGCACTTTGGGAGGCTGGGGCAGGGGAATCACTTGAGCCCAGGAGTCTGAGACCAGACTGGGCAACACGGTGAGACCCCCATCTCTACAAAAACTGAAAAAACATTTAGCTAGGCATGATGGGTATGTGTGTGGTTCCAGCCACTCAGGAGGCTAAAATGAGAGGACTGCTTGGCCCAAGAGGTTGAGGCTGGAGTTAACTGTCATCATGCCGCTGCACTTAAGGCTGGGTAACAGAGTAAGGCCTAGTTGAAAGAAAGAAAGGAAGGAAAGGAAGAAAAGGAAGGAAAGAAAGGAGAGAGAGAAGAAAGGAAGGAAGGGAGGGAGAGAGGGAAGGAAAGGGAGAGGAGAGAGGGGGAGGGAGAGAGAGGGAGAGAGAGAGAGAGAGAGAGAGAGAGAGAGAGAGAGAGAGAGAGAGGGGGGGGGGGGGGGAGAATCAAAAAAGGAAGACATGGAAAAAAGTTAAAAAAAAAGTAATAATTATGTAAATAACTTATCTAAGAAAGACAAAAACCCTAGTAGTATAAAGAAAAAGAATCTAAAGGAATTAAAAATTGTGTTAATAAATCTACTATAAACAATGTAACAACATAATTCCACTCAGAATATCCTGAAAACATCCATCCTAGTTTCATAATGTGGCCTTGCTCTATGGTATCTCAAATATTCCCAGATAACAACATCTTATCTCACAGTTATAAATTATAAATTACACAAACACTATTTTCCTCTACTAAACTCTAATATTAAAGTTGTTTTCATTTAAAATTTTCATTAAAATTTTAAAAATTACTTTATTCCATAGGTAGGAGAGGTCTTGAAATGTTCCCAACACACAAAAATGATACATACTCAAGGTGATAAATTCCCCAAATATCCTGACTTGATCATTACACATTCTCTGCATGTAACAAATACTCACTTGTACCCCTAAAATATGTAAAATATATGTCAATTTAAAAATTACTTTATTCTGAATGGATATAATATAAACCCCTGATCAAAAGGTACACAAAGCAAAATAAGTCTTTTTCCTATCTCTGTACCCTAGCTGTCTCTGTCTAGCTCCTCTTTCCAGAAATAATCACTATCAGTATACTCTCAGATATTTTATATGTGTGTATATGTCTGTGTATGAGTACAGATATAAAAATATATTTAAAATTTTAAAAAATATATACAAATAGTAACTTTCTACACAGTATTTAGCCCGTGTACTTTTTTTTTTCTTTTTTTGAGACAACCTTTTTTTTTTTCTCACTCAGTAAAAGTAACTTTAATTTTCTTATCTGAACTGTTATATACAAAGATGATCACTTTCAGAGTAAAATTAAGAATGGCCAGAATAATTTTACAAAACTTTCCAAGAAACAACAAGTTTATAGAATATGCCTAAAATATAAGAATATTCAAGTCAAGAAATATTAAGCTAGTGCTCTGAATACCAGACTATGGAATGGGAGCAGGGGGGAACTGCAGGGCAGAAGCTGCCTTTTGAGATCTTTCTCGCCTTAGTCTCGCTCCGTCGCCCAGGCTGGAGTGCAGAGACACGATCTTGGCTCACTGCAACCTCCACCTCCCGGTTCAAGCTGCCTCAGCCTCCCAAATAGTCTGGATTACATGCACCCTCCACCACACCCAGCTAATTTTTTTGTATTTTTATTAGAAATGGGGTTTCACAATGTTGGCCAGGCTGGTCTCGAATTCCTGGGCTTCAGGCGATCTGCCCACCTAAGCTTCCCAAAGTGCTGGGATTACAAGTGTGAGCCACTGTGCCTGGTCAGCACTTGTACTTTTTACTTAACAAAACATACTGGTGAATGTCCTTTTTTCCTTTAATGCTAAGCAATATCTTATTATATAGATATATCTAATTTATTTAATCATTTCCCTATCTATTTACGTTGTTTTCAGTCTTCTGCTATTACAAACTCTTTTTCAATAAAGAATCTCATACATGTCAGCATGTCAGTGTGAAAAAGTGTGATTGATATGCCTTCTGAACAAATTCTTAGATACCATATTGCTGGATCAGTTTTTATTTTGTTTTCTTTAACATTTTTAAGGTTTTTAATAAGTCACTGCTAAAGTACATTGTCCAAGGTTATGCAGATTACACCTCCATTTGTAGTGTTGAAAAATTTGTCTTATGTTTCCAAACTCTAGGTTATTAATTTACTTTGAGCTTTGTTCATTGATGGAAAAAGTAGAAAATGACTGTTGCTTCATTTTAATTTGACTGCTAACAAGATAAACATTTATTTGTGTATTTCTAGACATTTCTTTCTATGAATTGCACTTGTTACAGTCCCTGAATTATAATAAAATAGATGTTGAATAAATTTATTCAACAACTATTCTTTCTGTTCTTTCCCTTGTTGACATGAATAACTACTCTTTTAAGGCTTAAAGTGTATAAAGTGCCTAAACACACCTGTTAGTAATAGGTTCTCTGCCTTCCCTACCTTTTCCTTTGTATACAATCTCATTTAATTTCACAAAAAATGTCAGTGGTGGGTGGCATTATTCCTGCTTTATAGATGAGGACATTGAGACTCAGAGCTTCAGTTGTCCAATGTTTCTCAATGAGAAAATCCTCTTGGAGAACCGGAGCTAACCAGGCTAAGGAGTCAGGTATACTACTTTCAAGATTCTGTACTTGTGAAAAGGCAGATACTTTGCAATAGGCAGATAATCTATAAACGGTCAGATCACACTTTTAACACAAACAGTGGAAAAGCTACAAGTAAGGATCTAAAAGATTTCAGAATTTTGTTTACAAGCAGGAGGGGATGATTTATAATCCTGAATGTTAGTAAGGTAGACGATAAATATTCTACAACTAGAATGTGCAATTGGCAAGGTTGAATCCAGGTTTTGTCGGCCCTAAAGTTTAAAGTTTCCAGGAGAAAGTAAACAAGATAGGAGGAGGGGAAGTGGGAAGTGACAGGAGGGGAAGTGGGAAGTGACCGGAGCAAATGTAGCTGAAACAGAAGGAATTGGGAGAGAGTAGGAGGAAATGAAGCTTAGAGAGGCAGTCACGGTAAAGATCATGTCAAGCCTTGTAGGCATGATAAGAACTTTGGGTTTCATTCTGAGAAACACTGGAAATCACTAAACAGCTCTGAGTAAAGGATATGATTTTTATTTTTAAAAAAGTACCTATGGCTATGATGTACAGAACTACTGGGGGAGAAGAGTATAAGAAAGTAGACCAGTATGAGACTGTTCATAGTTCACTGGACTGTTGTGATAGCAGTGGAGGTGATGTGAAATGGTAAGGTATTCAAAATATTTTGAAAGTAGAGTCTTGATCAGACTCCTACCTTCTGTTTCAAACACCTCCATATAAACACACAACACCTGAGCCAATGAAAGCAATTGGCTCAACCTACCAGGTTCTTCGTTCACACACATTTGTACGTACTCTTTTTGCCATTGGCCAGATAGATATTGCCTGTCTAAACCCCTACTCACTTGTCAAGAACTAGCAAAAGTATTTTTTCTTCTGTAAAGCTTCCTTCATTCCCTCTTTCCGTATCCAACAGCACTTTGTGCTATTCCTACTATAATATTTATCATACCTGACAGTAATAATTTGAAAAACTTTTACTGCCTTCACTTGTTGATTATGTATACCTCAAGGGCTTAATTCATCCTTGTAATTGCAGAAATTATCATAAACCACACAATATATATGTGATATATATAGTACATATGTTACCTATTGTATTATATACGGTATGTACTGTATATATGATGCATACATGATGACATCATATATTGGATATATAGCATATAGATGTATCTAATTTATTTAATGATTTCCCTATATATTTAGGTTGTTTTTGGTCTTTTGCTTTTACAAAGCCCTCTTCAATAAAGAACTTCATACATCTGTCAGTGTGAAAAAGTGTGACTGTATATATTGTGTGCTTATATGAACATGAACAGTAAATTTGTTCAGATGCCTTCAGAAATGTCTTTTGAATCAAAAGCATTTATAACTGTAAAATCTCTTCCTTTAGAAGGAAGAGAAAACTCCTGAAGAGCTCCTTCCCTACCCCCAGTTCTGAAAAGAAATCATATTTTACCTTTCATGAGTAAACAATTTCAGTTTTCTGCCATTTTAGGAAGCTATCATTGATACCAAGTCCAGTCACATTTGATCATTCTCAATTTTTGCAAAGGTATAAATATGATTATCGCCCAGATACCTGATGAACTTATTTCATAAGTACATCCACGTAAGTAATGTATGACATACCTAAGACCACTGATCTGAAAACATACTTTTTAAATTTAAAAAACTGATTATAACTTACCAAATCAGTTTCCTTTTTCCTTCTTTTCTTTCTTTCTGTTTTTGGCACCTGACAGGGACAGGAAAAATACAGAAATTGTGATGACAAAGACTAATATACTTTCTTACTTCATTGCAAATGTTAAGATACTTGCTCAACAGGTAACAGAACAGGCATCTCTTTATTCTCCAAGAGGAACTGTGTAGTGCTAATAAGCAAATGTGAGAAAAAAGTTTTAAAATCCAGTAAAACATAATTGCCAATAACAGCAACAGAATGAAGAATACATTAGAGATTATTCTTTCTTAAACCTCAGTTCTGCCCAGAAGCCACTACCATATTAAATGATTATTTTAATCATTAAGTGATTGTTTTAAAGATTTTACTTCCCATATTTTAGCTCTAGAAAACTACCGTGGAGCTAACTATAAATCATATATAAAAAGTTAACATTTGGAACATGGAAAAGCTCTTTTACATATGACATTTCCTGATAACCATAGTACAGAACAATCTAAACCCAACCTTTTAAACTTATAAACAAAGGCAGTACAAGCCTACTAAGAATCTTCCTCAGCATAAAATAAATACCTTAACCTCGATGTAGAACTGAAGAACTTTCCAGAAGTTGTTTATATCTGACAACGTCAAAAATGGGACTGAAGAGGGTTTGCAAATCTAAATACACATAAGGTAGAATAACTAAATGGAACATAATCAATACAAAATATTGATGATATTCCTGATGTGAGTAGGTACCTAATTATTTCATCTGGGGTACTAGTGGAAAAAAAAAAAACAACACATTGATAACTTTGTGTAAGCCTGATGTCTCTTCTGTAATATGGATTTTATAAAAGTTATTTAATAAGGCTGAAGCAAGAATTAAATAAAATATCCAACATCAAGTACAATTCTCAGGCCATAAGAGGCACTCAAAATAAAAAGGTTATTATTATTATACAGATTTCCCAAAACACATATTTCTTAAAACCTAATTCAAGAATAAATATAATTTGTAGGTTCTTATAATGAGGCCACTGGATAATACAACAGAGCCTTGCTTTGCCACCCAGGCTGAGTGCAGTGGCATGATCTTGGCTAACTACAACCTCTGCTTCTTGGGTTCGAGTGACTCTCCTGCTTCAGCCTCCTGAGTAGCTGGAATTACAGGTGCCCACCACCATGACTGGCTAATTTTTGCATATTAGTGGAGATGGGGTTTTTCCATGTTGGCCAGGCTGGTCTTGAACTCCTGATCTCAAGTTACCTGCCCACTCTCCCAAAGTGCTGGGATTACAGGCATGACCCAGTGCCCCTTGTCCCTGATCTCTGTTAAAGCTAAGCATATAATCTGGAGGGCAGAACTCAGTGAAAAATGTATTGATTACAGAAAATATGGTTTAGAAAACATGGTCTGATATATTATAAGATAGAATGATGTTTGGAGGATCTAAAGTAGCACTGAGTTGACATGTTCTCTGTAATGTTTTTCTCAAATACAAGATGTCCCAAAAACTCTTAAAAGAATTCATAATTAAATCCTTTTAGTAATTAAAATATATCACATTTACCTTCGTGGCTATGCAATCTGAAGTCTTGAATTCATTCATGTATTCATCTAAAAACACTTTAAAAGTGTTGACCCAAACTCTCACTGGAGATTCACCCAGTGAATCACGCTGCTCAAGCCTCATCGTCTTTTCCAGAATCTGTTCAAATAGTGCATAGAGGTCTTTATACCGTATGCTTTTCCCATCATCCATCTATAAGCAATAAGAGAAAAAATGTATGGTTTTATAAAGAAACTCTTAAAATACAAAGTTTTGTATACACTTGTAATGGGTAGTATTTAGAATAAAGATTAGGATCCTGATACAATTTCTAATGAGCATACCCGTAAGATAATGCAGTATTTGTAAACTCCCATTCTGGTATGGGATGAATGCAGAACAAAACATGATAAATTTTAGTAAATAATCTAACTGTAATAATTTGAGGAAGTCTTGTGAATTTCTCCAAGCATGGCTTTTTAATTTTATGTAGCTATAAAAGTTATTTGCAACCCTCTTAATTACTTACCTTCCGAGAAATGAACCTTGGTTAGCTGGTTCTACTCTAAAATTGAAAGAATGAATATTTCAATCTTTGCCTAAGGATATATTAAGTAACCAATTTATTTTTCCAAAGAAGAGTGACACACCCAGAGTAAAATCATATTATTTGCAAGGAAATGAAATAGAATTTCTTTTATTTAAATGAGATCTGGAATTTTTTTAAGAAAGAAAAACAAGCTTTTTTTTTTCCCTTCTTTCTTTTTTTGAGACGGAGCCTTACTCTTCACCCAGGGTGAACTGCAATGGTGCGATCTTGGCTCACTACAACCTCCGCCTCCCAGGTTGAAGGGATTCTCCTGCCTCAGCCTCCTAAGTAGCTGGGATTACAGGCGTGCACCACCGTCCTTGGCTAATTTTTGCTTTTTTTTTTTTAGTAGAGACGGGGTTTCACCATGTTGGTCAGGTTGGTCTCGAACTCCTGTTCTCATGATCCACCTGCCTTGGCCTCCCAAAGTGCTGGGATTATAGTCGTGAGCCACTGTGACCTGCCAACATAAGCTTTTAAATGATCAAAAAATATTACATACAAGGCCAGGTGCGGTAACTCACCCCAGCACTTTGGGAGGTTAAGGCGGGTGGATCACTTGAGGTTAGGAGTTCAAGACCAGTGTGGCCAACAAGGTGAAACCCCGTCTCTACTAAAAATGCAATAATTAGCCAGCCGTGATGGCGTATGCCTGTAGTCCCAGCTACTTGGAAGGCTGAGGCAGGAGAATCGCTTGAACCCAGGAGGTGGAGGTTGCAGCCAGCTGAGACGACACCACTGCATTCCAGCCTGGGCGACAGAGCGAGACTCCGTCTCTTAAAACAACAACAACACATATTTAGAATGTATTCCTTTTTCACCTCTTCAGATTCAGAGGTTGAACTTTTTCAATCCCAGGTTAGAAAACCACTATTAAGCTCTACTTCATAATGTTGACTCTTCCTACGTGATCCAAAGTGCACTAAAGCATTCAATATCACTGAGCCCATGAACTAGGGAATACAGGTATGGAGCAGAGAAAGAGATGAGAATGTTAAGTAACTGAGAAGAATTAAAAAAATATGGACAACCATGTCCCTCAACAAATCTCGTAATTTGTCAAGAACTGATTACTTCTTTACTATAGTTTTTAAATTCCTGCTCTCTCAGACTGTATGGTACCTGTTTTTACACAGCAAAAAAAAAGTTACCCTGAGAGAAATATAAAAGTAGAGTATAAATTAAAATTTTTTCCTGATTTTTCTCTTCACAGTGAATTAAAGAATATATTGAACGATGAAAAGCCAATAAAGCATGAATTCTTTTACTGAATACAATTCAAAAACACTAATGCTTCTATAGACCAAAGCATTAATTGCACACACAAAAAATAAATTTCCTAAAACATGACCAGTATCACATGAAAGTATGGTATAAGGTAAATCTCAAAGTGATAATAAACTGATACGTAGAAGTCAGTGACCTTGGCCAGGCGTGGTGGCTCACGCCTGTAATCCCAGCACTTTGGGAGGCCGAGGCGGGCAGATCACGAGGTCAAGAGATCAAAACCATCCTGGCCAACATGGTGAAACCCCGTCTCTACTAAAAAATACAAAAATTAGGTGGGCGTGGTGGCCCCCGCCTGTAGTCCTGGCTACTCGGGAGGCTGAGGCAGGAGAATTGCTTGAACCTGGAAGGTGGAGATTGCAGTGAGCAGAGATTGCGCACTCCAGCTTGCTGCCCAGTGACAGAGCAAGACTCTGTCTCAAAAAAAAAAAAAGAAAGCAATCAGTGACCATAAACTAACTGCCCTAATTCTACTGAAAGAAAACATATAATGGAGTCCTCACACAGGAAAAATAGACATTAGAGCCTAGCAATAGAGCTAAAAGGATTATGAAGTCACAGGGTAAAACAGAATCATACCCAGGATATCTGAAGTCAGTATCTTAAACGATGAAAAACACAGCTATAAGGTGGGACAAAGCTACTCGAGGAAATTCAAGGGAGCTTTTAATCTGACATCATTCAGTACATTTTTCCTTGTCTATCTCTAAAACAAAAACAAGGAACTGGAGAAATCTCTTTTTGAGATGAGTTTTGTATTACCTTCTATAGCACTGTCAAATTTTTCATATGTTGAACTACTAAATATCTCCTAACACAGTCCAACTCACCGCCAACGCAGATGAATAAAAGCTAAAGATATTCTGCCGAAATTCTTTCAGGGCTTTTTTAAATACAACATCCACTAATGTATCCTTCTTGCTGTCTTCATTATCTAGGTCATTCACCTGGGAATCACAAAACTAGTTTTAGTACATAATCAATGAACTGAAAAGAGGTAAATGCAACAGTAGGCATGTATTGTCTCTTCCACAATTACTGTCCTCAAAGTGCAAGCCACAGGCTATCATAGGACCCAGGTAAAAGTACGACCAGATACTCAAACTATAATTACTACTTGATGATTTCTGAGGTCCCTTCTAATACTGTATGATTCTATAGTTCTGTTACAAGAGAAACAGCTCCCTTGTGCAACAAGCTGCACTTTCCCATATGAAATATGACAATTTTAGTAAAATTAAGTCACTACTAAAGCCTACAACCTTACATCCTGTCTACCCAGTCTGACTAACACATATCCTATTATTTGCACACTTCTGGTAAATAACAGACCATCTAAAGCACGGAAGCATATACAACCTTGGTATCTAGAGGGTATATCCTGATACACACAAGCATTCCATAGACAGAGCGGCTCATGGGCCTAACTTGGCAAATAAAGTGTACCTTTTTCAGAAGAAATTCATCCATGCTTTTTAAATCACTGACACTTGCTATGATCTGGACAGAGTCATTTTGCCAATGCATAGAATCCAAAGGCACGTTGCTAATCTTCACACTTCGCTTGCGCTTAGCCTTTGGAGAAGGTTCTTTGTTCTCTTTGAACTCCTTCTGGCAACTGCCAGGCAGTTCTGGGCTCAAAGGAGGTGTTGGGTGATACTGAGTTAATTCTATAATTCAAGGTAGAAGACCCAAAAAGACATATTTAGTAAATACGTTAATAATCTTCACATCTTTCTTTTTAATGTTCCTTTAGTAAGTCACTGAAGGAAACATGCAAGTATATGAAAAACAAACATTGATGTTTTAGGTCAGACAGCTAAGCAGTAAATCCAGATACCACATTTGTACAGAAAATGTATTTTAAAAGTACCACTTTTCAAAGGGAAATGATATCATATCTCCCAAGAAGGTAAAGTCTGGTATTAAAAACCTGGATAGAAATGCCTTGCAGGACATCAAGTTAGATCCCAAAGATCTCAGTCCCAAAGAAAAGAAGAGAATACAAAACCATACTAGCATATTAAATGCTCACTGTTAACAAAGTAATAGCTTTGCTACACGTTTGAAACAACATGTATAGCTATATACAAGTCCAATAAACCATTAGAGTTTGATACTTAGTATTTTTCCTTTCCTATGGTCTAAAGTCCTGGAATACTTCCGTGATAGCATTTGGTGATTATTGGCAACCTGCTAGGGAGCCAAGTAACTCAACTGGCTTGCTTCTGCTTGGGTCTCGTTAGCATTTAGGATTTTCTTAAACATCCCCCAAATAATTATCAATTTATTTTCTCTATAATTTTTCACTACAAATGTTCACATCAGAGAAATTAGATTCCATGTAGCCCATTACAATTTAGAACTAGACTAGATTTGCCGAAGCCCTATCTGGAGCTCAATAAGAATGTTGGCCGTCTCTCATTCCATATGTGCTTGTCTTCCCAACGTGTATGGTCTTCGCCCTCTGTCCAATGATAAATCGTGATTCTATCTAAGCTAACTTTGATAATAAAGGAAAAAAGTAGCCCCCTACATGCTAAATACCACCTCAGGCAGGAATTGAGACAAACTCAACCTCAGTTATGACATGAGAGTAGAGTATAAAGATACAGGATACAACTATATTCAAACATACATCAACTGATTTTAATTCTACTATACAGCTTAGATATATTAAGTATCTATTTCATTTAGCAAAATCAGTAACTTTATTAATAAAATAATGTTTACCAAAGAAATTATCCATAATCACATATTAGCATCAAAAACAAGGGCTATCTTAATAATTTTTGCCAAATATAAATAAAAAGCTATAATCCTAACATTTATACATGTGTCACTATGAAACAAACACACAAAGTCTGTGTATAATATGAATTTTCAATTAGAGTTTATACTTCTTTCTTAAGAATTAGCAGCAAAGAATATAATTGTGGGAAATAAAAAATTTAGAATGACTACTGTCGACCAGACAAGATATAAGAAATTGATCACTTTAGTCACTCAACAGTAGGGAATCCCTGTTTCCCAAACCTATAGTATTCACTTAATTTATTATTGGTTTTATCCACATCCATTTGACAACTGCTAGAAGCGAATCAATAAAATACAAAAACACAGGGGTCTAAGTACATCTCTACCATCCTTTCCTCTGGCATCCAGAGCTCAAGTCCGTCCATCCCTCTGGGAAGCCCAATGATCTTTCCTCCTTCTCTATTCTATCCTAGATATGAGAAGATTTTGCTTTCTTATTGTAACT
The DNA here is from genome assembly GCF_009761245.1 of Sapajus apella. NCBI lineage: Eukaryota > Metazoa > Chordata > Mammalia > Primates > Cebidae > Sapajus > Sapajus apella. Next base: position 12,643,606 of record NW_022436995.1, read on the forward strand.
GGGTCTGTTCGATCCTTACTAAGGCTTTCTTCAGAGGACCTCTATTTTAGTCAATGCTGGTATTTCACCCATGTTACCATATACCCCCACCTCTGATGTACATCCCTGTTGAAGACAGTTGGTATCTTTGCATAGTAGCTAAAAACTCTCAGGCATGAGAAAAGGGCTTGAGAAGAAGGGGCAATCTTCTAACATTAGGATAACTTGGAGAGTAAGTAATTTTCCCATTCAGAGAGGTCAGTTTTCTAAATAGATGAACTAACTATTGGGTACTTCTCATATGTGTTATGGTGCATGCCCAGAAAGTTAAAATAAGAGCTATGGTACTAGGCATGGTGGCTCATGGCTATAAACCCAGAATTTTGGGAGGAGGCCGAGGTAGGAGGACAGATGGAGCCCAGAAGTTAGAAGTTTCAGTGAGGTATTATCACACCACTCCAGTCTAAGCAACACAGTGAGACCTCGTTTCTAAAACTGAAAAATAAGAGCTATATTATAAAGTCCCAGGTATCTGGTAGGTACTGAAATACAGCAAGTACTTAATATACAACACAGTGATTAAGACTGTGGACGCTGGAGCAGGACTGCCTGGATCCAACTCTTAGCTCTTCTAGCTACTATACGTACATAAATAAATGACTTCTTTCTTTTCTTCTCTCTCTTTCTTTCTTTCTTTGACACAGTCTCACTCTGTTTCCCAGGCTGAAGTGCAGTGGTATGATCATGGCTCACTGTAGCCTCAACTTCCCAGACTTAAGTTATACTCCTACCTCAGCCTCCCAAGTAGCTGGGACTACAGGCACAAGCCTCCATGCCTGGCTAATTGTTATATTTTTTTGTAGAGATGTGGTTTCACTATGTTGCCCAGGCTGGTCTTGAACTCCTGGACTCAAGTGATCTGCCCACCTCAGCCTCCTAAAGTGCTGGGATTATAGGAGTGAGCCATCATGCCTGCCCTAATAAATAACTTCTCTGTGCCTGAGTTTTCTCATCCATAAATTGGGAATAATAATCGTACCAACTTTCAAAAAAATTGTTGTGATCAACTGAGTTAATAATCTGAGAAGCACTCAGATATTAGCTGCTATTAGTTATAACCAGTAATGTGTATTTGTTAAATGAATGAATGATGGCTACATTTTTATAGTTTAGAAAACTAAGACTAACCTACATACAAAATCATTTTTGAGGTGGGTGCTGCTTCACTGTTTTGTGACACATTTTATGGGAACAACTTCTGCAGGAAAAATGTAACTTTATTTTTAAGTTAAGGAAGGATTTGACAATGCTGATCCTATCTCATTAGAACATCCAGGCAACAGGATTGACATTATGAATACTACAGGACTGGCAACAGAAATTATGACCACAAGCTCCACCCTTTGGTCACTTTTACCATCTGGAAACTGATGAGCTGGAATCACATCTGAGCCTGCAGAGAGTGGCAAAACCTCTGACTGGGTTGTAGGTTTCACTCTGGCAATCTTCTTCTCCCCTTGTTTCCCTTTGGCCCAGAATCTCATCTTCGCTCTCTGAGGTCTGTTTAAAGAAATAAAGGTAAAAATAGAAATTAGAATATCTCAGTGATAATATTTGTATATATCACTTTAAGCTTTCTAAACCTATTAGCTCATTTAACTTTCACATTTAAATTAAGTGTATTTATCTTTACTTGTGCATTTAAACTTCATCTGGGAGGTGAAAAATTATTTAACTTCTCTGGATTTTGTTATTTCTATATTTAAGATGTTTCCTCATCTGAATATAGAAATAACAAAATCCAGAGAAGTTAAATAATTTTCTAAAATGAAACAGCTACAAAGCAAGTGGGGCTAGAATTCTAACTCAAGTTAGATACACAAGGTATCTTTTCATTCTTCTCCCCTATCCAGCTTGGATTTAGAATATACACAATTTAACAACAAAGAAAATACTTTTTAAAGAAATCACTAATAATCCTACCACTCTAAAAAACATTAGTTTATCTTTTTTTGTCATTCCCTTCCAGTTTTTATCCAGAAGTATGGCAAGTTTTACATCACTGTTACCATGATGCACATAGAATTTTAAATCTTTCCACTCACTGTTACATAATAGAAGCTTTAATGTCACTATTTTATATTTATGAGTTATTAGTATTATTAGCAACAGCCACTACTTATTTGAACTTGTATCTTGCTCCAGGCACAGTGCTTACAAAGGAACACCTTATTTAATTATAACATCAACTTTGCTTTTTTGTTTTTTTCTTAAAGACCAGGTAGCAGTAACAACTTTGTTTTTAACAAAACTACTATAAATATGTTACAGGTGAAAAAGTGGAGACTTAAATATCAGATAACTGTCCCAAAGTTTCACAGTGAGTGACAAAATTCAGAACCACATCTATTAAATTGTATTGCCTTAGTGCTTATATGCTCTTTCATCACATATATCAAAGAAGTAACTTGCAATAACAATGGCATGTAGTTACTGACTGAATACCTATATTGTGTATTCTAACCTCACAGCTGAAGGTTTATTTGTGTATTAATTTATCTGTTCGTTTGTCTGTTCATTCATTCAATTAAACAATTTGGAGTATCTAGTAGGTGACAAGCAATATGCCTTACATATGATATTCCTAATTTTCACAACTACCATGGTAAATAGGTATTATTGTCCTTACTTACACATGAGCAAACTAAGGCTCAGAGGCGTGATGGAGATGAAAGTTAAAATCTGGTCTACCTGGTTTTGAAGCCCTTGCTCTTTCTTTTTTCCCTTTTTTTTTTTTTTTTTTTTTTAAAAAGCTTATAACTAAACTTACACATTTATACATTAAAAAGAGAAACTGTTCTACAAGACTTAATAAAAGCAACAGTATCTCTCTGCCATGCTCGCCCCATTTTCTGCTCCCTAGAGGCAATACTTTGAATTGCTTTAACTAATTCTGATATTTAACATGCTCTATAACTACCAAACTCATGGCCACAGATAGTGATTAGGCATGTTCCACCATTCCAGTCCTAACCCCACCACAAACGTACGCCCCCAAAAGACTTATACTGCACTTTTAGTTAGATCAATATTCAGTATTTACTTTTAATGATGATCAGTGTTTATTTTTATTATGTAAATAATATTCACAGTTGAGGGATGTAATTCCCTAAATGATCTATTTTATTCTAGAGGATTTTTAAAATATGCTCATGAAAACGGCTTTATTTTTCCTTTGCTTACTTTTCTATATACAATTCACCTCCATGAGTTTCTACATTTGTATCAACTCTCAACATGTTCAAATATATTAAGTACTTTATCGGTTTCAACTTACTGAAAAAAAAAACCTCTCCCAGAGCCTTCTAATTTGCTCCAATTTGGAGTGGTTTCTCTCATTGCTTGCTGTGCAGCTGTCATTTGAAAAGCTACTTTCATCATCATAAAAGAGATTCCTTTTGTCTCTTTTGTTTCATAAAGACATGTCTTTTGGTATGAGTCTATTTTCATCCATTATGTTGGGTACTCAGTGAGCCCTTTGAATCTGGAAATTGTGCCCTTTAGTTCTGTAAAATTTGGCTAAATTAATTTATTAATAATGTATCCTCCATTTTCTAGGTTCTATCTTTCCAAAGTTCCTACCATTGGGATATTAGATCTCCTGAATGGAGCCTATAATATTCCCATCGTTTCCATTTCTTCTTCTTTTTGCTCAACATTCTGAGATATGTCCTCAACTTTCCTTCTGATTCTTTAGTTGTTCCTGTTATCATATTTTTAATTTTCAAAAGCTTTTTATTATGAAAATGTTTCTTTCATGCATCCTTTTGTTTCATGAATGCAATTGTGTTTGTTATGCAGAAGGTCTGTTGATAGTTGTATATGTCAGTCTTGAAGTGTTCTATTCCCTGCATAGTTAATTTCTTTCAGGCTGTATTTTATGTTAGTTTTAGTTTCTTCAACATAAGGTATTTCCTCAAATGCATGGTCATCAGTAGTTATCTGATTATTACTTAAAGTAGGGTCAAAAAAAAAAAGAGCTTGGAAGCTCTAGTGTGCACTGGTGGGGCTACTAAATTATGGTCTTCCTTACAGGGTTATCTGGTCGGTTGACTTTGCAGGAAGAGACCCTGATAGTAATATATTCAGGTTTTTCCTTGAGGGCTGGACAGAAGTCCCCAAAACTCTTTGAACCATTTGCTTAGAGGGCATGGGAAATGTAGGAACTGAGCAAATGAAGAAGGCTGGGAAATCTCAACATTCTGTATGTAAACAGGCATTAAATCCCCTTGTTCCAAATACGTGCCCCAGCCCTCAACTGTATCTAGTAAACTCCAGGTCCAGAGATACTCTGTTTTACACTTTCCAGAGAATAAATTTCTTGTTCTGCTATAATTGGGGAAGGTCAGCCAGCTAGATGTATCTTTCTCAGCTTTACTTAGCTGGATTAGGATTTGGCTTTCTCGTATGTATAAACATATTTAAAATTTAAAATTTATTTACATTTTGGATTCTACAGTTTTATTGCAGTTGTTTTCACTTCTGAGTTTTTTTTTTTTTTTTTTGAGGGGGAGAATAGCCCTTTGTAGATTTTGTCATTTTAGCAATTGCGGGGAAGGATGTGGAAATTAAATATATATAATCTATTATCTCCAGGTACATGTTCTTCTACTATGTTATATCTTATTTCTCAATATTTGATTTCTAGTATTATCTGCTCTGGATTTGGGTTACATTAGATTATACTTCTATAGTCAGTGAGAAAGTGGTCTTTAATATGGTTATGAACCAGAAATATTTCAACATAATCTTACAAGTTTTATACCTTATATCTGAATCTGAAGCCTTCTGTCTCACTGCCAACTTGGTAATCTCTCCTTGAGACATAGTCTTATGAAGCTTTGCTTGTTCATCAACTGATGAAAATCTCTGCGATGTCTGTAATAATTACATATGTGAAAGATTTTAATGCCAAGTCAATATATGATAGCACTGTAATTAAAACTCAGGTTATGGAATTACTTGAGCTATTAAAAAACACACAAAAACATTCAGCAATTCATTGAAATAACAGAGCCTACTGAAAACTCTATATAAAGTAATCAGAAATAAAGAGGACTTGGTCAGTGAAAATAAACAGGATCTATCAGTTCATATTTTCTGACAACTTAAAAAAGAATCTCAAGTGGAAGGGCAAGATAGTGAAAACCATTTAAATGTATAGACAAAAGATGCGGCATCTAATAAATCTGGAACACTAAGTACTGTTTTTCATATCTCCTTTTATTTGTCCTAAAAGGCAGTTATTACTTTTATGGCTTAACTTGCTATTATAGATTCTTCATATATCCAATCAATAATTTAAAACAGATAGAATATACAATGATTTTTAAAAAGCCAAAAGACCAAGAAAAGCTCATTATCATCATTAATGATCTAAATTATACACAATTTATAAGGCTATCAAACTGTGACCTGAATTTCAATTGGCATTTCTTGTTCCATCTGTTTAAAATGTGCCCCTCTAAAGACAATCCTGTTCTGAGGAGATAATTTCTTATCCAAGTTATTTCCTAATATTTCATTTTTCTGTAGTTACAATATTCTTTAGCCTTTTGGTCTACCTGACTATGGCCTTATTAACAGAAATAGGAAAGACCCTAAGCTGGCAAAGATGAAGTAATAGGGGTGTGGTTTACCCTCTTACCTGAAACCAACAAAACAGACAAAATAACATGAAACAGCAATGTTTAAAACAATCAACAGATATCTCTGAGAGATGGGAAAAAAAGGAAGTATGTCCTATACTTGCCCCATCTTGCTGCCTTGAGAGTTTCTAGGCTGTGATTCAGAAAGGAGAAACCCAGGTGAAACCTAACAGACTCTCTGAGTGGAACACATGAAGCTGAAAGGCCAAGGTGAATATGATGATTAGAGACCAAAAGACAGAGTACTGGAGAGGAGTGAGAAGCACAAAGATAGAACTCTAGAGATCTACAGAAGGTCCACACTGAATATTTAGCTTGCGTACTAATCAATACTTTGTATGAGAAAACAACAGGAAAAAGATCACTTGAAAGGATTAAAGGTAACTGCACCTATCACTCACAAAAGGCCAGTAATAGTGTCTATACTCAAGAGCCAGAGTATACAACTTTGTGATTCCCAGGGCACTGGGCAAAATATACAAAGGATCTCACCTCAATGGTCAAGAATAATTAGCCCTACACTGAGTACTGTTTGGGTCTAATAAACCTTTTTTTTTTTTTTTTTTTTTTTTAAGAGACAGGGTCTTGCTCTGTTGCCCAGGCTGGAGTGCAGTGGTATGATCATTGCTCACTAAAGCCTTGCACTCCTGGGCTCCAGTTATCCTCCTGCCTCGGCCTTCTCAGTAGCTGGGACTACAGGCACATGCCCCTATGCCCAGCTCTTACTTTCTAAACCTCTATGCAAATACATCAAAAAGTCAGATGTAATAGATAATTTCATAAGACAAAAGTGTTTACCAAAATTGGACCTGTTAGATAAAAGGATTTTAAAAGACCAATTTCCCTGGAACAAACAAAGGAAAACTTATCAAGGAACTACACCACAAAAAAGTACCCGTCTCAGGTGGTGTCACAGAAGAATTCTGCCAAATCTTCAAAGAACAGATGGTCACAATGCTATAAACTGGTCCTTACTTTTTTTTTAGGGGAATAAAATACACATATAAATACTAAGTGTATATTCAATAGTGTGGCTGCTATCTTAAGGCTGCCAATCCAAACCTCTTACATAATAAACTTTGTTCAGTATCAACCAGTTTTCTACCATGCAAGACCGACCTCAAAATCACCCAGCCCGGGCCCTAAAACCTTATGAATATCCTCTCCTCTCCCTTGTGAGATATTGCTAAGACACAGTCAAAGTGGGTCTTCTCTTACTGTAATATGCTAATAAACAGCTTTGTTTGATCAACAGGTTTTTCTGGCAGTCTGTGGACTAGACAGCAGAGAGAAAGAAAATTCAACACAGACAAGGATTAGAGAGTATCTAAGAGACTAAGAGAAATAGGAATATAAGAAGTGACAGCAGTTTGGGGAGAATAATGAGAAATTCAGTTTTATCCTGCTGGAGGTAAAGAAGATTGAAATTCTGGAGAGCTATTCAGGAGTCATATCCACAGAGATGATCGCTTTAAATATGGGGGATGATAAAAGAAAACTGTACAGAGAAAAGCATAACGTTTCTTATACTAATACTACAAATGAGGAATAGAAACGATTTTATTAAACCGTTTACCATCCAGAAGACTCAGAAACTAAAAAAATATATAAAAGCTACCTTAAAAATACTGCTTAGCAGATCATGCCATTCTTCTTGAGTAATGCCAACATGGGGTGTATAAAAATGGAGCGAGAGCAGCATACAGAGACTAAACAGTTATTCAAATGGCAGAGTTCGAAGTAAGAAGTTAAAAAACACCAAAGTCAATAAGGAGAGAAATTACTACACTTGTTTCCCTTCCCACAGCAGGTAACAACTGATGAATAATTTAAAAACTCAAGAGGTAATGCTTATGAAATCTCCTTCAATTCATTTGTGAATGTCTTTATCCCATTAAATTACATCACAATTGGAAAGGTCAAACGGCAATTTCTTCCAAGATTTAATAACACAGTTCAGAGTAATAAAATCAATTTGTCCAGAAAAAAACAAATCCAGTCTTTTAAAAACTCCATGTACCTAGAAAATCAAATCCATTTAAAATCCAGAAAATATCTGGGTTGTGAGATTGCAGTAGATTTTATTTAGACACAATACATCTTCATCTTTACAATATCACATAATGTTAGGACATGAAATATTCTCAAGATAAATAAAAAGAAACACATTTAAAAATTATTCCTACCCACCCCATCCCCAACCCCGGTTAAGTATCTATCCACATAGTCTATAAAGCAAAGCTTCTTCATGCAGTGTCCACCAGAAACAAGCACCACCACCTGTTCCTAAAACAGCTAGTGATGAAAGAGAAGGAAAGGAGAAAGCTGGAGACATGACTAACACACTGTGCAGGGAAAGTGCTCTACAACTACTGGCATGCAGTGACCGTCAAGCAGGTGAACAGAGGCTAGAACACTGAAAGGAGCTGAATGCTCCAAGCAGAAAGCCCAACTTCCTGGTTCATCTCAGTAAAAGTTCCCAGTGTAAAAGAAATCTATCACCAAAAGTACTAAGGGTTGTTACAAAGGAAACTCTCAGGAACAAAACAGCAGTCATAAATGCCGAAGTTTTTCTGCAAATAATAAACCTATATATAGTAGATAAAGCAGGACTTCTCATTAAAATTAGTTTGTTCCATTATATAATTTTGTATTTAACTGTTAAATCAGATAACACCATATATTTCATTATTTATAACTCAAATACAGGGCAGCTCCTACAGTTCGGCTCATTTATCTAATTAGGGAACTTGTCTTGCATTTTTCTCTTTTTGTTGTTTGTTTTTGCCTTCATAAAACATCAGTTTTGTCACTTAAAAACTGGGTCTACCTCCAACAAAAGATAAAGACAAGGAGAGTATTCTGGAAAATAGGAGAAATTTCAATTAACTAGATCTTTGACAATTCAAACAGCTTAAAACAGTTCAAAGATAGAATATTTAATGAGTCAAATAAAGACCATCCTAAAATTTTTCTCCCATAGTTAACAGACACTAAAGAATATTAGAGAGCTCACTTCCAGATATGCATGGAAATAAAACGTTACTTCACTCCACTTCATCAGTGTTGTTTTGGTTCATACAAGACATAGGGTCCTTACATATGTCTAGGACAATTCCAAAATGAAATTCTTTGCTTTAATATACCCATAAATACACTAATACTTGTCAAACCATATATATACCTGATTCGGGCTAAGAAAATAATAAAGTTATATTCTTAGCTTGAAATGGTGCAGTTTCATTCAAACACAACACCAATGTTATATTGTGTGATTAATACAAATTCACATTACATATGGCCTTCTATTTGGCTAGGATGGTTCCAGGGAGACACTTTTTGCTCACTGTATGTTTAAAAATTCATGTTTATTTCTTAATAGTGAAAAGTAAGGTGGAGGAAGCAAGTTTACAGGCAAAAAAAGTAAAAGTACATACCATTGCAGCTAAAAGCTACTGGATTATTTTAGACCAAGGATCAGTAAACTAGATCAAGGATCAGTAAACTATGGCCAAGTCTAAAATATTTATCTGGCCTTTTACAAAATGTAAGAACCATTTTTTCATAAAACATCAGTTTTTTTTTCATTTCTAGTGCTCTACCTAGACCTTTTAGAATACAACATGGAAAATTTCTACATTAGTGCTAAGTTAAATAATCTTAGTTTTGCCTAATTTATGGCTTTTTAAAGTGCCCTTTATTTGGGTTCTATTAAATTAAGTTTTAGTTTAGTTGTGTTCACTGAGGTTTCCCATGTACAAACCATTACATGGGAAGAAGCTGTGAAGGTTAGCTTTAGATTAGCAAAGACTATTTCCATCAGATTTGCTTGCTATTTTTCTTATATTGATGTAAAATTACCATTTCGGAGTCACTGTGAGAGGCCTGACCCAGGCTGGGTGCAGGCCCTAGCTCATAGTGAGAAGCTTGGTCAAGGGAGAGAAGGGGCTCAATAATGTCATCGTAATCATCTTCCTCTGTATCCCCCTCCCCATCGGCAAAAGTACCTCTAGTCAAGAAATCGGAGCGCGTCCGCGCCATTCGAGCTTTCTTTTTATGGGCCGGTCTGGCAACCTGCTTGACCAAATGATAAAACAAATAACACAACAATGTTTTGGGGTTTTTTTTTTTCTTTCTGAGATGATGCCAATGAAAGATATCAGAGGGCTCATGAATTTCTTGAAATATCCCTCCACCCCACCATGCCCCTTCCACTAGTAGAAGTGACAGGGATGACCAAAAGGAATCTGTATACATTACTCTGGACAAAGAGCTAGAATAGAAACTAAATCTGCACTGTTCTACATAGCCAAAGAAGTCATCTTTCACTGCCATAATAAGCCAACAAAGTCACTTGCACAAACTGCCTTCTTTTTCTTAGCAACTGGGTTTTTAGGCACCATTCCCTGCCTGGAGTACACTTTCATAATTATAACAATCTCAGCTCATGGCTTCTTTCTCTAAAAACACTTGGGAGTAAATGGGTAGATGTGGTGCTCTACCTACAAGAATAATAATTTCCAAAATAATGCATATCTATTTCAAATAGAAGATAGACAAACAAGACACAATACTTACCTCTCTTTGGCCTGGCCCAGCTAACTTCACAGGTTTCCATGCTAGTTCATCTTCTTTACGGAGTTGAGGATTTTTACTGTTTAAGGCTTCTTTGCTGACACTTTAAATAAAACAATGAAATTACATTTCAGTTCTTAGCAGATATCTCATGGCAGCCAGGTCAAAGAATTCCAGTAAATTCCATAAATATTTTCAGATCTTAGTCAACTCCTAAGACAGTAAGTCATATTTTTTTTCTGCTTAGCTAATTAGTAACAATAATCCTGAAATTACATATATGACTGAATTACTGGAGGTCTTGTCCTGATGATCAGTGGGTATAGTCCACTATGATGACATATGTTTAAGAATAGTAGCTGTGAAACAAACTCAAGAAATAAAATGGATCTGATGATGAGAAAAGGAAATTACCAAATCCCTGAATCTTTAGAATTCTAGTCTTACAAGGGGTCTTTCCATCTAATCATTATAAAATACCTAAAAATTAGCCATCCAGTGATGAAGATCTCATTATGTTTTATACTGAGATGGTTCCTATTGGTTAGAAAATGCTTTCTGAAATCTCTCTCTAGATTTTGTTCACTGTCTGAGTTTTAAAACCTGACATTGAGGCCAGGCTCGGTGGCTTGGCCTGTAATCCCAGCACTTTGGGATGCTGAGGCAGGAGGATCACCTGAGGTTAGGAGTTTGAGACCAGCCTGGTCAACATGGCAAAACCCCATCTCTACTAAAAGTACAAAAATTAGATGGGTGTGGTGGCAGGCACCTGTAATCCCAGCTACTTGGGAGGCTGAGGCAGGAGAATCTCTTGAATCTAGGAGTCAGAGGTTGCAGTGAGCTGAGATCATGCCACTGCACTCTAGCCCGGGTGACAAGAGTGAGACGTTGTTTCAAAAAACAAAAAACAAAACAAAACAAAAAAAACAAAATCGACTTTGAATAGAATAAAATCAACACTGGCAAGAAAAGAAATTGTTACCAAACTAAATGTATGCTCCAGATCATATAGGTATTGTAGTGTTAGCTTATGAAAATTTAATTCTGATTGAATAACTATATGATGAGACTGCTTTATCACTAAATTCTGGGCAGAAATAGATGTCAAAATCTGATGAAAAAGTGTACATAATCTGCACTTTCATGGGCCCCATTACCATATTAACTTAGTACCATGAGTCTTATTAACAACGTATTGCTAATCTCTCCTGCGCAGGGCTGAAAGCTCCTTGAGAAATCGTATCTTACTTCCTAGCACAGTGTTGGCTAAAATTAGACACTAACTTATGATACCAGTTGGTAGATTAATTGTTCTTCCATTCAAATTCTTTCATTTAATTTTTATAAAAGAAAGTCTAGGAGCCATAAGAAATTTTTGTCCTTTGCCTCTATGCAATAAGCCTGAAACAAATAGTTGGCAGTCTTTGCTAGCTAAAGGCAACTTAAAGATCTCCTTTCTTGAGCAATGTATGTTAGTCTAGCAATCCTAACTTTGTCCTAAGGATTCTCTTCTGGCTATCAAAATCTCTCATCACAGTTAAGCCTACTGGCCCTTTATTTATCCTCCAAAGAGAAACAATAATTAATAGGATCTCGATAGTCCCTGACCACTGCAATTAACCTTTTAACTCACAGCATTTTCTTTAGACTTCACCTTGATTTTTCTCATTAAACAGTTAAAGACTACTGTGCACTCATCATCACTACAATACAACAATACAAAAGGGTCACTAACCTAGTATTACTCTCTAATCATAAAACCCAATGCTGATCCATAATCATGAAATGCAAGTTCTAGTCCCAGCCATTTCTCTAAATATATGATCTTGAATAAGTCATTTCACTTCTATGGACCCCAGTGATCTTATCTGTAACATGTGGGAACTGGACTAGATAATTCAGAAGCACCAACATTTATGATTCTACAAAACGTTAATGTTTCTAATATCAGTTATATAACAGGACGAGATTTAAAGTATGAATTTTATCTGCAGACTTTCATATAAATAATCTCATATACAATAATTTTAAAGATAAGTAGATCATTAATAAAGCAATACAGGAAATCAGCTCAAACAGACCTAAAACTATGTATCTGGGAAAAATGTGATAAATAATTCACAAAGATAATTTTTTTTGGAATCTACAATTCAGTTTTCTACAAAACAGATTCATGGATCCAATAGCTACTTTATATGTGTATACACCTATAATATATACACACACATAAATGTCATAATTAACAGATACTAAAGAAGAATATTAAAGAGCTCACTTACAGATATGCATGAAATATCATGTATCATTAAACTTAGAATGACAGGAAATATGTTTTTAACACTCTCTTATGGGTGCATATGCTACACAAAGCCTTTGAACTTCTGGGAAATCTGTAAGTTAATGGGTGGGAATGGTATCTCAAGCTGTCACTAAGCTCAACTGCACTTTATAGTACTATAGAAACCCTTGGTGGAAAAATAAATTATTAATCATCTCTTGCCCACATTAACAAATGATTTCTCTCAAGTCCACATGAAATTTTAAAGGGCGAAACATGTAAATGTTTGGGTTACATATAATAGGAAAGAAAAGGTTATTTTCATTGTTAATATAATTTTTTTTAACCCTAAGATACAGCCCTCCTTTCAATGATGACATTCTCCCACAAGAACTGAAAGAATCTACCAAATACAAAGACAATACGAGTATCTTAAATTTTGTCAAATTTGTTTTTATGTACCACTTAAAAATGCTTTTCTTGTGACTATCATTAGTTTTTAAAAGTATAAAGAAATTCCACTTATGGCCAGGTGTGGTGGCTCATGCCTGTAATCCCAGCACTTTGGGGACCCAAGGTGGGTGGATCACTTGAGGTCAGGAGTTCAAGACCAGCCTGGCAAATATGGTGAAACTTTGTCTCTAATAAAAATACAAAAATTAGCCAGGCGTGGTGGCATGCACCTGTGGTCCCAGCTCCTCAGGAGCCTGAGACAGGAAAACTGCTCAAACCTGGGAGGCAGAGATTGCATTGAACTGAGATCACACCACTGCACTCCAGCCTGGGTGACAGAGTGAGACTTCATCTCAAAAAAAAAAGAAAAAAAATCCACTTATATTACTTATACTACCACTAGTTTAAAAGACAAATTCCACTCTTAGAAAAAGAAAGTAGAATGACGGTTGCCAGCAGCTGGGGAGAAGGAAAAGTGTTTTATTTTACAAGAAGAAAAAGTTCTAGACATCTTGTGCACAACAATGTGCATACAGTTAACACTACTGACTGTATATTTAAAAATGGTTAAGATGGCATTTTACGTTATGTGTTTATCACACACAAAAAAGTATAAAGAACATAATGATGACCATAAATAGGCCAACTGCTGTGACAAAACACATTAACTTCTTTAAAGCCTAAAACTAACAACCCTGTACTACTAAACCTCACAGCTGTAAGGCAATCAGCATTTGGTGAATGCCTACTATGTTTATAGGCACTGTACTGCCCTTCACAAATGCTTCCCACTTAATGGGGAGGAACCCAGTATTTACTCTCCTATTTATGATTACTCAAAGATTCCTAGGGTATAACTACATCCAACTTGAGGTGATGGTAGAGTCAACAATTAGGGAATGATTTTACAAAGAGAAAATGACCAAGTTGAGCAGCCACTTTACACAAATAGTTGGAAGAGAAGAAGGCACCTTAATAAAAAGACTCCAAGAAGTTTCCCATTTACACATAAAAATAAATAAACATTTCACTTACAGGGGAATACTCATATTGTCCTTTGGAGTGAAGAAAATGGGCCTAGTATTTCCCTCTCTGGAAAGGTCATCAGATTTGTGGCTATAAGACTGAGTTGGCCTAAAGTGTTCTCTTTTTGAAATGCGATTATCAGAGAGTTTACAAGCTACATTCAGCTGGGTGCCCATTCTGTCTGTCCTGGATAATTCCTTGACAGTAATAGACTGGCATGGACTTCCTTCTCCTTCAAAGAACATGGTGATAGGTCGGTCCTTTGTGGGTAAGTGAGCAGAAAGACTGTCTTTTTGGGCAAGAGCTGCATCTTTTACTGATGGAGACTCCAGTACATTAAGTTTTCCCTTATTTGGGGCATTTAAGCTGAGAAGAGAGGATGGCCTGTCTACTCTTTGTTTTGACTGATAGGATGACGGTGCCAGCAAAGACTCTCCAATTCTTTGCTTTTCAATTGTCTTGAAGGCTTTGCGTTCCTTCCCTAAAATATCTGTCTGCTGGCGAATCTGTTCCATCATTTCTTTTTCATTCTGTTGCTGCAACTGCTTTTGCCTTTCTTCCTTCTCGGTGTTCAGCTTTTCTAACTTCTTAAGCACAGGATTAGAAGATTCTGTATTCAAAGAAGGAACAACCTGATCTCCTGAGCAGTGATACTTCCTAGTTTCCCCGTGGATATCAAAAGTAAGAGCTGCCCCTGCTGCATCTTCATTTTCCAATAGTTTGTTTCTCTGGATATTTGTGTCTAGTTGGGAATTTGTTTTCAGTGGGTCTTGATGGGGAATATAAAAAAAAGTAGGCAGACTACTTGAAATGAAGGAGTCTTTCAGCTGTGGTTTACAGGTAATAGACTCAGAACTGCAAACCACCTTTTCCTTCATAGTTTCATCCTTCAAATGCTCTACACAGCTAGGTTCATTTGAGGCACTCAAGGCATTGTCCCGTGAATCGAATTTTGGACTGCTGGATATCTTAGGTGATGGAAACTGCAAGTCTCCTTCATCTGAAATTACAGACTCTAGTTTGTTCTTCTGGCTTTCCTCATAGCTTAGAAGTTCCAAGCTTCCTTGGGAGCTCTCACTATCAGGTGTACCCCGTGGAGACTGAAGGCCTTCAGGCATCAATTCTGTAGACCACCTGCGTTCCTCTGAAGGAGACACACCACCAAGAGAACGAACTTTCAGCAATTCTAAGCTAAATATAGCTTGCTCTAGTTCTCTCATTCTCCTACTTTCTCTTTTAGCACGGCCTACTTTTTTCTGATGGAGATCCTCCAAGGATCTGGGTCTCTCTCTTACAAGCACATCCTCTTGCAAGTCCATACCACTCTGGATTTGGGCTGTCTCCTGCTGCTTGTTTGGTGACTCTTTCAAGCAGTCCACTGAACTTTCACGGCTAATTCGATTACTTTCTATCACAGATTTACATTCCTCTATGGCTTTTATTCTGTTGTCAAAAGAACAATCCTCCCATTCTGAAGGGTCTGAACCCTGAATTTCCAGAGATCCACGTCCCTTGATATTCACCAATCCAAGTTCTAGTTTTGTTTCTCTTAGCTTTTGTTCTTTCAAAGCTTTAAATCTATATAAAAACAGATAAAATGGGTTACAGAAATCTCTTAGGTACCAGTGAAGAAAACGTATTTCCTAAGAATTTAAGAAAAAATGCAAAGTTGTAAAATCTTTTTATAATACCTAAGTACTTCTTAAACTAACTTGGATGCATGTTTCATACTTTTCCTATTTCCATGAGTCAGATGATATTTCATTAAGTGTATTATTTCTAGCTGGGCATTTCAATCAAAATGTAAACTAACTAAGAACTAAAGCTCTCATTTTAATAATACTTTTATTTTAAAGTGAACCTGAAAAAGAAATTTTAAGTGTGAAATTAAGGTTTCTGCAAGTAAAAATAGTTGAATGTTGCCAATTTTAAAAGATTTGGCCTAATGTAAAGTTAATTAGCAGTTATGATTATAGATCATGTAGATTTTTGATCCAATTTAATTTTTAAAAAACTTATTTAACTTCCATTACAGACAATACAATGTGGGTTGAAATCGGTAAAAGTATCACAGTATACTGGAAAAGACAAGTAGTATATAACCAGTTCTAATACAAATCAGACAACTGTTAATGCAGAGGTATAAACAAAGTCCTTCGGAAGAAAAAAAACAATTATTATAGTAACAGAGATTACCTTTGTCTTGCTCTGAATCCTCTACATGTTGATTGCAAAAGGATAATTTTGTTTCTTTGTTCTTGGTACCTTTTACTTTCCCTGTAGGCTTTCCATCTTGCTTGTATGCAAATAGCAGCCAAGTGCCTGCGCCTGTAGTATTCTCTCCATTTCTGCTGGATAACAATGGCTGCAGCCCGTAGCTCCAAGTACCGCTGCCTCTCTAAGTGAGCACGCCAGGAAGCTTGGAGAAGGGCAGCGGCACTAGCCATAACAAAAGCATCCTTCTGCACAGGGGCATCTCTGACTTGCTTCTGATTTAGGTAACTCCTCCAGAATCTCTGTGGGGAAGACAAAATAACAGAAACTGGTTGTCTTATCTTACACTGCATTTTCACACAAAAGAGAGAATAAATTTCTTATGTCATAATTACAGGTTAAGTGGCTATGCAGTTAAATTCTTGGCGATTAAAAATAAGTTTTCTGGTCAGGTGTGGTGCCTGATGCCTGTAATCCCAGTACTTTGGGAGGCTGAGGTGGGTGGATCACCTGAGGCCAGGAGTTCGAGATCAGCCTGGCCAAAATGGTGAAACCCTGTCTCTACTAAAAATACAAAAATTAGCATGGTGGCCGGTGCCTGTAATTCTAGGTACTCAGGAGATTGAGGAAGGAGAATTGCTTGAATCCGGGAGAAGGCGGTTGCAGTAAGCTGAGAATGTGCCACTGCACTCCAGCCTGGGTGACAAGAGCAAAACTCCGTCTCAAAAAAAATAAAAATAGTAAGTTTTCTGCAAAAACAGAAAGTACACCTGAAAAAGATAAACAGAAAAAAGTTTTCTCTTCCAGATATGTTTGGCTAAAACAGCTATTTTAAATAATATAACCTTGATGAAGTTCATCATAGAACTTAATTTAAAATTTTTGGATGCTCTCATGCCCCTCAAATTATTAACAATTTTAATATATTATATTCTCTTGTTACAATTTGCCCAAATAACACCAGTGGGTTTAAGATAATCCTGACACACATTCCAAAGATGAAGATACTAAAGATTTTCTTGCACAAATGGAAAAGATCTTATGGAAATGATATAAATCAATGAGGGAGTTAATAAAACAGATAAACGTAAAATAAGGTGCCTATCATCCAAAATGAGTGTCTAAAACCAATGGTGTACATACCTCTCAAACATCACCCCCAAAAACTATTAAATAAAAAGAACTATGTAAACAATGGGTAATTCCTTAGCCCCTACTCAGATCTCACAAGACATTGTAACTACAAATTCAATATTTATTAACATTGAATCAATATTTATTAATAGTCAATTATATGCCAGCTAATCTGTTGGGTATTACAAGCACTTCAAAATTGGGTACAACATATTCTCATTTCTGAAGTTTACATTATTATTGAAAACGTTTTACAGTAAAAAGGTTCTGGTTACTAAACAAAGGCCAAATAAACTAGTCAATCTCACGCAAAGAATCCTTTGCTTCTCACCTGGATAATAACAGATGCTTGTCTCAGATGAAGGAAATGCTGCCTACACAGCAAGACCCTGAACCATCGCTGCAACAATATGATTCTGTGTAGCACCTCTTGGTGAAGCAGATCTTGTAAATGCTGTCGTTCCTGCTCCTTTAGAAAGACCTACCAAAAGGAAGAAAGATGAGGAATGCAGCTTAAGAAGAAATGAGAAATTTATTTCACGAATCTTCTGTGATAAGCTTTTAGAGAACACACACAGTGGCAGGCATGTAAATGAAGTACTGATAAATATTCCTACTGATTTATCCAAAGTAGTCATTCTCAAATTGAAATGCAGATAGTAAAATAGAGAAGGTGAGCTGGGTGTGGTGCTACATGCCTATACTCCCAGCCACTAGGAAGGCTGAAGCAGGAAGATCGCTTGAGCCCAGGAGTTCAAGTTCTCTGACAAAATAGAGAGACCCAGTCTCCTTAAAAAAAAAAAAAAAGACAAAGAAAAAAAGGAAGGTAAGGAAGGTTAAGGAAGGTAAGAAAGGAGGAAGGGAGGGAGAAATGACAAAGTGAGCAGGAGTACCAAACTTCCAGCGCCAGATAATATGATACATTACTCCATTGGGGAAACCACTGCTATGAGTAAATGTATTACTGGTAATATGTCATATTTTTTGAGGGTGTTAGGGTGGGGAAAAAAGTTAAAAACCATAGATCTTGAAGTTTGAATAATATCATGAATAAACCAATAGCAGTTTTTGAAATCCAGCATGCATTAAAAGCTTCTCACTGTCCAAAGTTATTAATAAGTTTATTTTATTTATTCCTTCATTCCACTATCTTTAGGGTTTGGGAGGCTGCAGAGGTGAAGGAGACATATCCCTTTAGAAACAGAAGTTATAACTTTCATTTGAGAGCAGGCAGATATTATATACCCAAAGAGGAAGATGGTAAACTCATAAGGGCCAGAGACAGAAGATCCCACCTAAGTGAAACAAAGGTTTGAAAAATAATAATAAAAGCATGCACAGGAGACAATGGGACAATCAATCTCCATAAAAAAAGATATTAAATAGTGTGAAGCCACAATCTGAAGGTTCTCAAAAAAGAGAAAAGTGTTTGAATTTAATGAGGAGGTTATCAGGGGGTTATAATCGAGCAGGAGGCAGACATAAAGAACTAAGTATATTAAGATAATCACTTTAATATTATGAGTAGAATTAAATGGAATGACAAATACATTAGAATCAGATGAGTAAGCTGTTCACTATATAAGCAATACAGATGAGAAGAGATAAGGAAAAATAAAATGGAGGCAGTAGAAATGGAGAAACAGAAAACAGATGTGAAAATCTCTTTGTAAGAGGAAAAAAAACTAAAACTTTGTGAAAGGATTAAAGTTAAAGTGAACAGTATACCAAAGATAATTATGGTTTCTAGACTGAGAAATTCTGGAAAAGGGGTGACAGAGAAAGAAAGTAGTTGATAAATGTAAGGGCAGATGAATCTGGATAAGGTCACTCTGGGCAAGTTGAGTTGGAGATTACAGCAGAATATCTAGAGAGAGAGAGTATTTAGACAGTTAAAATTATAGTCAGAACCAGAGCACTGGCCAGAGTGATGTGATTAATACTGACCATATAATTAAATAAAAACCTGGGCCTAACCAACTGCCTTCTCATATCTGATACACTAACTTTTAAATAAACAATCTCATAGGCAAAAATTATTTTTTAAATAAATGCACTCAATTTTGACAAGAGCTATACATATTATATTTACCATGGTTTTTCCAACTTGATAATTATCTGGATTAAGATTTATTTTCCTGAAGAAATCCTGAATGTTACATTTGGATGGAATAATATTTCGGGGAAGAAGTACATGGAAGTGGCTCACAAAATCCTGAAAAATAATTTTAAAAAATTATAAAATAAGAAAGTAGTGTAGGTAAACAAAGACCTTAAACTAATTATCATTTTATTAATATTTTCCTCATTCTTTTAAACAGGGTGAAATCAAGAAAGTGCCTGTTAATTTAAGAAATAAAAGGTTAATTCGAAAAACATAGGAGGCGGATAAAGATATTGCGTTCTACACATCATGCCATCAAAAGGGAGTGAGAGAAAAAAACCTGCAGAGGCTAATTATCCCTTTTGAGAAAGCTTTATAAAAGGCCAAAGAAAAAGTTATTCAACAAGAACCTAAAATTTTTATCAGGAAAAAAAAAAAGCAAACATGGCAGGATGGGGACAATAACGGAGAATGAGGCTTCCCATCCTATTAACAGCAAAGACTTGCTCAGTTGCTAAACAGCTTCAATATAATTTCCACACCACAGCAGCAGTTGCTGATAAGAGTAGGTGTGAGCCCTGCTGGAAGTCTACTATGAAAGAAAATCCTGCTGAGAAAACTTTAGGGAAAACCAATGGAATCTTTTGACTAGATAATTCTCATTGAACTATTTCAGTTACTGAAGAAGTCAATGCAAAGAATTGTTGTATCAGGAGTAAACTTAGTACTAGCAAACATTCTGATCAAACGAGAATAGCCAAGTACTGGATTCTATTACAATAAGTTTAATGAGATTGCTGCCATTCAATGAAAGTAAATACTGTCTACCCCTTTTCAATTCTGTATAAAAAAGGTGAAATGGAAAGGAAGAATGAAGGGAAATAAACAAGCAAGCCCCAAAGAAATAACAAGCAAGATACGTGAGAATCATTTACTTGATATGTCTAAATATGTAAATATCACTATAAAAACGGAACCTGGAAAGAATATTTGCAGCTGTATCCTGATTGGCGAATTCGAACTGTTTCCAACATCCCGGTGTATCGAAGCTGTCTAAGTACCAAGGCATCATTGAACCTTAAGGGTAGCTAAAGCAAATGGAAAAAAAATTAACCCAGAAACCATCTCCAAGTTAATTATCTGTTTATAAGCATGGCTAACCGTTGAGTATCTAGAGATTGACTGGAGGTTGTCTGGTTGATATATAATAACTAAGCTGATAGGTAGGACAAGCTCACCTCTCAGCTGGTAGCTTCAGAAAAGTTCTGACTGCCCAACCCTAGGGAAAAGGGAGAAACCAAGCTTCCAGGTTTCTCTGGTTGTGGAGAGAGAGGACCTTAAAGACTCAAAAAGAACACAGTCACCCATAGGGGCCACAAAGTCCAATCACTACAAAATCTGTAACAAGATAACCTACAACTGGGTGTGGTGGCTCAAGCCTATAATCCCAGCATTTTGGGATGCCAAAGTGGGCAGATCACCTGAGGTCAGGAGTTCAAGACCAGCCTGGCCAACATGGCAAATCCCTGTCCCTATTAAAAATATAAAAATTAGCCAGGCATGGTGGCGCACACCTGTGGTCCCAGCTACGTGGTGGCTGAGGCAGGATAATCGCTGGAAACCGAGAAGCAGAGATTGCAGTGAGCCTAGATAGCGCCACTGCACTCCAGCCTGAGCACCAGAGCGAGACTCTGTCTCAAAAAAACAACAAAAAAAGAAAATCCTTTTCTGGCAAGACTTCAAGAGGTATTTGCATCTCAAATTTTTTTTTTTTGAAGACAGAGTCTCATTCTGTCACACAGGCTGGAATGCAGAGGCATAATCTCAGCTCACTGCAACCTCCACCTCTCCGGTTCAAGACATTCTCCTGCCTCAGCCTCCTGAGTAGCTGGGAATACAGGCATGTGCCACCACACCTGGCTAATTTTTTTGTATTTTTAGTAGAGATGGGGTTTTACCGTGTTAGCAGGATAGTCTTGATCTCCTGACCTCGTGATCTGCCTGCCCTGGCCTCCCAAAGTGCTAGGATTACAGGCATAAGCCACTGCGCCTGGCTATTTTCCTTATAAATATTATAGTTAGTGCTTCCCCTCCACTTATTCTCCTTAAAAGTATTTAAAACTTAATTTGAAGTAAGCTTAGATATGTGCCCTCATTTATATGACATTTTTACCTTTTCAGCATTAGAGCGAATGCATTTTACAAAATATGGTTCTGCTTGACCAAGTGTTTCCATCAGCTTGCTTAATGATGCCTGCAACAGAAAGCAATATAATTATCATACTCTCCCATTCCAAACTATTAATAAATAATTTATAAATGTAATCAATATGCTAGCAAAACACGCAAAAAATAGAGACACACATAGAGATTTGTCTTTGAAAAGCACATTGTGTATATTCTCATACTGGTTAAATTACAAGCAATTAAGGATAAGGATGGTAGCTTAGTATTAAAGCAGATAGCATGAAAATAGTAAATATTGCAGATGTATTTCAGAATAATCAAAATATTGATTTTTTTCCACTTTTCTTCACATTCTATGAAACAACTTTATTCAAACTCATGTGTCCTACAACTTTCAAAATGATTCAGGAGAGTATCCAGTAAGGTAATACTCCCTTGCTTTACTTTACATTACATGCCTACAGACTATGCAATGATATCCCTTTTTTTATTCCTGATAATGGTAATTTGTACCTTCTCTCTTTCTTCTTGATTAGTGACTAGAGGTTTATCAACTTTTTAATCTGCTCAGGCCAGGTGCAGTGGCTCACGCCTGTAATCCCAGCACACTGGGAGGCCAAGGCAGGAGGATCACCTGAGGTCAGGAGTTTGAGACCAGCTTGGCCAATATGGTGAAAAAAACCCATCTCTACTAAAAAATACAGAAATTATCCAGGCTTGGTGGTGTCTGGCTGAGGCATGAGAATTGTTTGAACCTGGGAGGTGGAGGTTGCAGTGAGCCAAGATGGCGCCACTGCACTCCAGCCTGGGCAACAAAGTGAGACTCTGTCTCAAAAAGAAAATAAATTTTTTTCGATCTGCTCAAAGAACCAGTTTTTGGTGTCATTGGTTTTCTGTTTTTGTCTATTTTTCTGTTTTTCATTTCGTTGAATTCTGCTGTTATCTTTATTACTCACTTCTCTCTGCTTGCTTTGGGTTTCATACATTCTTTTCATAGTTTATTAAGGTAGAAATTTAGATTATTGAATTGAGACCTATCTCCTTTTCTAATAAAAGCATTTAGTGCTACAAATTAACCTTGGAGTACTGCTTTAGTTGCATTGCACAAATTTTGGTATTTTATTCTATTTAAAATATTTTTAAAATTTCCTTCCTCTAAAAAAAAGTATTTTTTAGGAGTCTGTTTTATATATTCTGAATATTTGGGGATTGATGTTTTTCTCTGATTTCTGGTTTAACTCTATTATAAATACAACATTTTATATGATTTTAACTCAAATTTGTTGAGACTTTATGGCCTAGTTTATGATCTGTCTTGGCAAGTATTTCATGGGCACTTAAAATGAATGTATATTCTGCAATTGTTGGCTGGGTTGTTTTATAAATTTCAGTTAAGTCAAGGAGGTTAATCATTCTATTCAAGTCTTCCATATCCTTCCTAATTGTCTACTTACCCTATATCAATTACCAAGACATATGCTGAAGTTTCCAAGCATAATTGCAGATTTGTCCATTTTTCTTTTAATTCTATCAGTTTTTGGTTCAGACACTGGGGAGCTCTGTTATTAGATGAACACACATGTAAGACTGTTACGTATTCTTGGTAAATTGCACCTTTTATCATTATGAAAGATGTCCCTCTATCCCTGGTAATTTATTCTTAAGTCTACTTTGTCTGACTCTACTATAGTCTCTATAGCTTTCTTTTGGTTTTTGTTTGCATGATTTTTTTCATTTTTTAACTTTAACCCTTTAGTGTCACTGTATTTAAAGAGGTTTCTTGTAGATAGCATACAGTTAGGTCTTGTTATTTTATCCAATTAAATAATATCCATTTCTTAATTGGACCATTTACGTCATTTACACTGTTAATAATTAGTACAGTTGGATTTAAGGCTACCAATTTTATTATTGGCCTTCTGTTTGTCCTCTCTTCATTTGTTCCTGTCTTCCTCCTCTCATCCTCTGCCTGTTTAAAACAGACTTTTAGGGCAGCTTTAGGTTCATAGCAAAAATGAGTAGAACATAAAGAGAATTCCCACATGCCCCTTTACCCTCACATGCACAATTTCCCCTATAATTAACATCTTGCATTAGTGTGTTATATGTGATGAACCAGTACTGACACATGATTATTAACTACAGTCCATAATATGCATTAGGGTTCACTGTTTATGTTACACAGTCTATGGATTTAAACAAATATATAGACTTTTAGTCACCATTGCAGAATCATACAGATTAATCTGACTAACCTAAAGTCCTCTGTGCTCTGCCTACTCACCCTCCCCCAACTAAATTCTGGCAACTACTGATCGTTTTTATTGTCTCTATAGTTTTGATTTTTTTCAGAATGTCATGTATTTGAAATCTTACAGTATGTGGCCTTTTCACACTGGGTTCTTTCACTCAGTAATATGCTTTTAAGGTTCCTCGAAGGCTTTTCATGGCTTCAAAGCTCTTTCCTTTTTAGTGTTGAATCACTGCCTAAATGTACCATAGTTTATTTATCCATTCACCTACTGAAGGACATCTTGATTGTTTCCAAGTTGTGGCAATTATGAATAAAGCTGCTATAAATATCTGTGTACAGGTTATTGAGTGGATGTAAGTTCCTCTCATTTGTGCATATACCAAGAAGTTGTGACTGCTGGATCATATGGTAAAAATACAGTTTTATAAGAAACTGTCAAACTGTTTTCCAAGGTAGCTGTATCATTTCACATTCCCATCACTAATGAATGAGTGAGTGTTCCTGTTGCTCCACATTCTCATCAGCATTTGGTGGTGTCATTCTTTCAGACTTTTGCCATTCCAATAGCTGTGCTGTGGTATCTCACTTTTGTTTTAACTTGCAATTCCCTAATAACATATAATGTGGAACGTCTTTTCATACGCTTATTTGCCACCTGTGTAAATTTTTTGGTGAGGTGGCCCTCCCCTCTGCTCAATATACTTTAGTATTCCATATTAATTTATCTACTTTTCAGCTGTATCTTCGTACTGTGTTTTAGTAGCCGCTCTAGGGATTACAATATACAAACCTAACTTGACACAGTCTACTTAAGAGTCAACATTTCACAAGTTCAAGTAAAACAAGTCTTACAACTATTAGACCCATTACTGTTGTGAAATATATTACATCAACATACAAATTTTTAAACTTTTAAGTGTTCATTTTTCCTGCAAATGTAGTACAATATACATAGGGCTGGGCACAGTGGCACATGCCTGTAGCCACAGCTACTTGGGAGGTTGAGGAGGGAGGATAGCTTAAGCTCAGGAGTTGGAATCCAGCCTGGGCAACATTTTATGAGACCCTGTCTCAAAATAATGATGATAATAATAATACACATAAAATATTAAAATCATAAGTATAAATTATGACTATTTACAAAAGGAAGACATTCTTATAACTAGAGGCCAAATTAAAAATATATAATCAGAATCTCAGAAGTCTTATTATGACTTCTGAGTTGTAATAGCTATCTACTCTTACCTCCACACTCCAACCAATGGTAACTATTATTTATAACAGTTACCAACCAATGGTAACTATTATTCTTACTTCTAAGATGGTAAGTTAGGAAGTTAGTTTTACCTACTACTAAAGTTCATATGAATGAAAAAATACACTATGTACTATTTTGTATTTGTTGCATACAATTGTATTTTGTACATTTTTAGTGCTGTATACTAGTAATCCCTTATTTGGCTATACTACCATTAAACTATCGATTAAGAGATGAGTATTTTGTTGTTTCCAGTTTATTATGAAAAAGGTTGCTATCAACATGCTTATAGTTGTCTTTTAACTGTTTTTCAATGTGCTTGTAGCAATTTACATTTTAACAGTACCATATAAGAGTTCTGGATGGTCACCCATCCTGTCAACATGTTGTGTAATCAGTTTATTTCAGCCATGCTGGCAAGTGTCCTTTGTAGTCTTAATTGGCACTTCCCTCATGAATCATAATGTTGAACAGGTTTTACACAGGTATATTGGCCTTCTGGATATCATCTTTGATAAACTGCCCATTCGAAACTTTTGTCCATTTATCTACTAGGTTTCCTCCCTTTTAAAAAACTGATTTTTAGTTCTTCATAGATTACACATATGAGTCCTTTTTTGGTCTTGCTCTTTTTCTTAACGGTGACTTTTTTGATTTAAACAGTTTTATTGAAATAAAACCTACATACTATTAAAATATACACATTGTAGTTCACATATCAATGAGTTTTAGCAAATTTACACAGTTGTGCAACTATCACTACCGTCCAGTTTTAGAACTCCTCTATCACCCCAAAAAGCTCCCTCCTGCCCATCTGCAGTCAGTAACCACCTGAGCTACAATCCCAAGCAACTACCAATCTGCTTCCTGCTGCTATGAACTATCTTTTAAAACATATATTTTTTTAGATGTTTTTCCTCTGATAATAAAAGTAATATGTAGCTATTTTAGAAAACTTAACATATAGATACATGTTCAGAGAATATCAGCTTGGGTTTGATTTGAGTAATGACTCAACTCCTAGAGCTACAATTAAAAGCAGATTATTTTCTTCCAACCAATCAGCCTTTTCAAAGGGAATTCATAGTTTTACAAAAAACAAGCTTAATGTATCCTACATCTTCCTTATACCCACAGTTAGAAAGATCCCTAAAAGTCAGGGAAGAGAAAAATTTAGTTTTCACTACCTGAAGCAAAGACTATGTTGACTGTTGATGTAATGGTGGATATATTTCCTAGCAATCTGTAGGTCCCTAGGCAGCTGGGTATGGAGAGGGGCAGCAGTTTTACCAGGAAGTTTTAGTAGCTATAACAAGCAACACCATGTGTATGACTAATTGTATCAGGAGAAAGCCACAAAACTTCTTTAAAAAAAAACCACGAAGTAGAGACATAGTGCTATGAAGTGACCAGAGTTTGACATACAGGTCCACGAATAAATACTGCATGTCTCTCTAGTTGTGTTTTTGTTTTTGTTTTTTCAAATCAAATCAGAAAATATTTTGGTCATTATTTCTTCAGATATGTTTTTCTACGCCCTCTTCCCTTTCCTCTCCTTCTGAAATCCAATTACATCTATGTTAGACCACATCATATTGCCCCACAAGTTATAGCTATTTTGTTTTTTTACATCTTTGTTGTTGTTCTCTGGGCTTTAATAAACTATGACTTCAAATGTACTACTTCTGGACTGTCTAACAGATGTTAATCCAATTTAGCTTATTTTTTTATTCTCAAATATTACCTGTTTAATCTGTAAAAGTTCCATTTGAGTCTTTTTCATAATACAAATGGCCCTTATTGGTTTCAACAGGCAGTGAAAGAGAGGAGAGGGCAGAACAGCTCCATCCCTGAGGAAATGTCCAGAGACTCTGTTATCACCTTCTAAAATAAAAAATCTATTTTGTTCTCATCAGATTTATGTTTTTTGTTATATCTTTGGGTATATTTAAAAGATATATAATAGCTAATTTGAAATTCTTACCTACTATTTACATCATCTTCATCATTTTAAAGTCTGTCTCTGATTACTGGTTTTTCCCCTTTGTTAGGGTTTTTATTCCTCTTTGTCTAGTAATTTCTGATTGGATGTTAGACACTGTATTTTATATTGTTGGATTTTGTTGTATTTTTTAAAGAGTGACAAACATTTTTCTTAACATGCAGGTAAGTTTCCTAGGATCAGTCTGATTCTTTTAAGACTTGCTTTTTAGCTTTGTGAGAGCAGGGTCAGAGAATCCCTTACATTAGGACTATTATGGTCCCATTGCTAAAACAATGTCTTTCTGAGGATTATACCTAATACCTCATATAATAAAAGGTCATTTCATTCTGGCTGATGAGAATAGAATTACTCCTCTAATCCTGTATAAATACCAAAAATTGTTAGGTCTACAGGATTTAGGTGGTTCTTTCCCCAGTCTCATGGAATTTTAACCCACATATGCACAGATCAGTAGTTGGCCACAGAGACTCAAGAAAACCCCTCAGATCTCTAGCTCTTTCTCTTCAGACAACTTCCTTCTCTTTACTCTGCCTTACAAATTCTAGTTGCCTCTACCTTTCTAACTCCACCTCTTCAATTACCAAGACCATCAGCATTAGTTTGGGTTTCCTCTTCCTGAGCTGTAGCAAATTATCTTTAGGTGTTAATCTGGGGCTTTCCTCATTTATTTCCCCAAGATTGGAGTCCTGTAATGCTTACTGTCTAAAATCTGAAAATATTTGACCTCTATCTTTTATCCAGTTTCTGGTTGTTAATAGCAGAAGGGCAATTCCTATATCAGCTAACCCTTTATGAGTTCTATGATTTCATTTTGATGAAAATAAGCATTCAAGGAAGGGCACAGAGCTAAAGATAGCTGGATGCCATCCATTTCAACCACCTGCAGTTTCCTCATCTGTTACTTGGTTTCCTCACTTTTATAGTAAGAATAATAGTATTTATCTTAGAATGATTGGAGGAAAACTTAAACAACACCTATTAGAAAATGCGTATGTGTAAATAGTTGGCAAGGGGCCTAAAAAATATACTACACATTGGTCATTATGGATGGTAGATGAATCTCACTTGTTCTTGCTCATCTATATTTTCTAAATAATCAAAAATTAACTCATTACTTTTGTAATAACTTAATGGTCTATTAGAAATATTAAAGAGGACCCTTTTTCTAAAAATTAAATATAATTCATGAATATAGATTGAGAATATGTTAATTTGGAAGGATTTTAAAAGATACAATAGGATTGTGATTATAATTAAGTTTTATTGTACTAGCTATATGGTATTCTTCAGATTAAAGAATGATTTCAGTATTCAAGGCAACTGTAAAAGATCCAAGGTAACAAAACAAAGAACACTTAACAGCTTAATAGTTCTACCTTTCATAATCATGAGATTAATGTTCCCTTTTCAGACACGGAGGTCACCAAATTACCTTTTGATCAGAATTTGGCTTACCAGGTGGATTTGCTAATCAGAGAGAAATATGCTAAAAAACTAACCATTGTATTAAATCTGCTTATGACTCATGTTGTATATTAATAAATGTATACTCAACATGATTTTTTTTCCTATAACCCATTAATTTCTGCATTTCTAATCTACTAAGCAAACATCCAGACTCTGGATTGCGAGGACAGCAGCAAGGTAAAAACAGACTTTCCCAAACCCTATCTTCTCATTCTTCTGAATTAAATGTCATTACTCCATATGCCTATTAAGAAGGACTTTTAAAATTCATGGTAGTGATTTCATTATACTCAATTCCCTTTCCTTTAAGCTTATTAGCACATAATGAGTTATTTGGCTCCTTGGTCTTGCTTTTTTTCTTTTTTCTTTTTTTTTTTTAAAGGGGAAAGCAAGTGACCAAACAGCCTTCACAGATTCAAATTTTTCTTTAAGCCTATGGTGAGAATTACCTAAAATAAAATGACATTTCTAGCCCACAATTTGAAGAACTGTGCTTATAAATCAAACAAGATCATACACAATAATACATTAGTGGACAATTTATGTTCAAACATCCTAGCTGTATAAGAAGCATTTTTTAAAATGTTAACATACACAGACATACCTATCACGAATAAGGAAATTTTTATTCAACAGTGAACATTGCTTCTGTGATATAAACATGAAACAGAGTAAACTTATGCAAAGCACTGTTACCTACCTGATTATTTCGCTTATTTTCATAAATATCTACCATATGAAAAGAGCTTTGGATATAGATGATTTAAGAAGAATGGAAGAGGTAATTTAAAAAGCAATTTGAAAACAATTATTCTAGGAGAAATTTGCTAAATTATCATATTTATTCCTAAACGCCCCCCCCAACCTCAAAAAAAAGAACTGGATTTCTATTTACACAAAAGTAAAATAAATACACAGAAGGAAAAAAAAAACTTCAGCCTCATTTGGTTAACTACTGATGTAGCAGCATGAGGTTTAAGCAGGGAGAAAAAACATGATCATTATGCTAACAGTGACTTTACCTAAGCAACAGGGTTTAAAGGCAGATTTTGTTTATAACATCAATTTTCTGCTCCTTTCTCCTCACACTGAAAATAACAAATATTGGTATATCCACTATCCAGACATATATAGATGAAAAACAAAGGCATCTAACTTTTCATCTCTGGTTCTTCTTTCCAAAATAGCCAGTGATATATGGCTTTTTAGAAACATAAATCAAAATGCCATTCAAGTACCCTGCAGATCCCTTTAACCTTTCAATGACAATCTGAAAGATACAGATTCTTATTTGTTTTAAGCAAAACAGGAAATAACCTGAAACTGGGCACTGATGCTGGGAGGTTTTTTCTTCTTGTGCAAATGAAGAAGAGACTTGGTAATGCGATCTTGTAGTGTCAGTCTTGTCAGGTGCTTTAAAGAATTTACTTCTAGCAAGTGCTGAAAGAAGAGAACAAACAAATTGCTCACATAAATTAATCTAAAAATAAGACAAAATTCTCAGCCAGTTTTTATCATTTTCTATCTACATGATCATTTCCTATCTTAAATGACTGTGATGAATATGAAAGACTGATATCCAACATTCAGTCTATTCTCCGGTCTTCCTCTAGAAGCTAGAAAGCTAAAAAGAAAAGTACACTTCCCAAACTCTCTTGCATCTAGAGTTCTGGATATGGTTTAAGTTTACCAATAAAAGGCCCACATGTGAAAATGGGAAGCTATAACTGAGGCAGAGGCTCTGGCTACTAGTTCTGCTTCTGCTAGCAAAAATGAACATACTATATGTACCCTTTTTTTCTGTGGTCCCAGCATCCAGGCACTAGTTTTGTGAATGCTCAGAGGCAGAGTGCAAAACATTTGTGTTGTCATCACAACTACTTAGCCCTGGAGCAACTAGTCGTAGCAGTTTCTTCCAGATGGCTAATTTACACCACAGGCAGTATATACCTGCAAGGAGCAACTACACTGACAGCTTCCTGATTTCCTAGCGTTTTAATTACATCAAGGGACAGTTCTGCATATGCTATTTTAACATGTGACTTCTAATCACTTTGTAAGTGCCTACTTAATTAAGTCCCTTTATACTTAAAAATATCTACTGTAATTACTGTTATCTCAAACTGAGCCCTGACTCATAAAGACAATAATACCACGGTGATAGTTGGTGTGCCAGGGACATACACACACAAAAAAACAAAGCATAGTATCTATTAACTATGATGTACTACACTATAAATTAGGAAAAAGGAGTTAGACGTGAAGCTACTAAAGTATTTAAAGATAGTACAAAAAGTATTTGGGAGCTTTTTTAGCCAATTATAATTTTTTAAACCACATGATATTTATGGTAGTGAGTTTACAAATGGAATGAATTTATATAGATGTAAATATATGTTATTTTAAAAGTAGTAAAAAGTCTTAATGTATGAGAAACACAAGATTGTGTTAAAAACATGACAAATTTACAAGTCGAAAGGTATTTATTTTGACAATATAAACATTTAAAAAATAAAGCCATGCATATTGAAAAAAGTACAACACACGTAAACAAGTTGAATTAAGGAAATGTTATTTCCCACAAATGAAAAGGCTTATTACGTTTATAAAATAACTTTAAAAAATTCTTAAAAAGACAGATACCACAGTAAAAAAAAAAGAGCAGATGATCTAATGAAGCAATCCTCAAAGTTAAAATGGCAAGTAGCAAAATCACAATCCATTCGATCTCACTTGTATTGAAGGAAAATGCCATTTCTTTTAAAAGAGGTTTTCTGCATCAGATTTGCAAATACAATAAAGACTGACAAGAGTCAGTATTGATGAGGTGGTGGGAAACAGGCATATACTGTATATACTCACTGTTCTTAGGAATGTAAATTATTATAACTTTCCTGACAAGAAATTTTAAATTTAGATATTTATTCTAAGGAGTTATCAAAGAAGATCTGTGTTGTTTTTAATATACTTCAAAAAACAGTGAAAAATTATTAACAGAGATATGCCATTATGTAGAATTATTTAAATAAAGTATGCTTCATTTACACAACTGAATATTCTGCAGCTCATAAAGTTACTGTAAACCTGTATATCCTGACATGGGAAAATATTTGCAAACACTACTGGCCAAAAAAAAAAAAAACCCATGTAAAACAACATACATGTAAAAAGGGCATTTG
Source organism: Sapajus apella (assembly GCF_009761245.1). NCBI lineage: Eukaryota > Metazoa > Chordata > Mammalia > Primates > Cebidae > Sapajus > Sapajus apella. Next base: position 12,675,427 of record NW_022436995.1, read on the forward strand.
TGCTAAATTTTAGACAATTTTTGATTTACTTTTATTAGCATATTTGAATTATCACATGCTTCACTGTATGTATATTCATAAAAATATTTTCATATTGTTCAAGAATCAATTAGAATAATGTATAGGTTATCCTTAAGTAAAAACAAATTAGCAAATCAGCACTGAAGGCTAAAATAATTCCTCTCCTTCCACTTTTAATATATTATTGAGAAAAAGACCTTGGAAATAAAGTTTGAGTTTAAATTGTTTCTCACTGTGAAAATATTACCAGAGAGACTATGGAAAATAAAATAACTATTTAAAAATCTTTGCTGTCATGTATATTGAAACTCAGAGTCATTTCAATTTTTTTCATTTGCTTGGAATACTCTATAGCCTTGCCTTCACAAGGCTTGGTTTTAAGTGGCACTGAACTTGTAGTTTAACTTTCTCAGAAAGTTCTTGCTTAAATACTGAAAACATAGCCCACTTCCATGTCAATTATACTTAATTTTCAACACTGCACATAATATCACCTAAATTATCTTTTCATATATTTGTTAATTTGTATACGGTCTTCTTCTTTAAAAAATAACCTCCTGGAGTGCCAGGTACTATGGCTCAGGCCTGCAATCCCAGCATGGTTGAAGCAGGCAGATCACTTGAGCTCAGGAGTTGGAGACCAGTCTGGGCAACATGGCAAGACCTCGTCCCTACTAAAAATACAAAAATTAGCCAGGCATGGTGGTGAGCGCCGGCAGCCCTAGTTATTCAGGAGGTCAAGATAGGAGGACTGGTTGAACTCAGCAGGCAGAGGCTGCAGTGAACCAGGATTGCACCACTGCACTCCAGCCTTCATGACTGAGTGAGACTCTGTCCCCAAAATAAAAAATAAGTAAAAGATAACCACCCATAAGATTCTGACAGTACTGTTCATCCCTGCACCAATAAATTCCGAAAATAGTGTCTGGTTGAGAACAGGATTCAATAAATATTAGTTTGAATGAATTAAATACCTAGCAACTGGCCAGGCGTGGTGGCTCACACCTGTATCCCAGCACTTTGGGAGGCTGAGGTGAATGGATTACCTGAGGTCAGGAATTTGAGACCAGCCTGGCCAACATGGTGAAACCCCATCTCTACTAAAAATACAAAAATTAGCCAGGCAAGGGGGTAGGTGCCTATAATCCCAGCTACTTGGGAGGCTGAGGCAGGAGAATTGCTTGAACCTAGGAGGCGGAGGTTTCAGGAAGCTGAGATGGTGCCCCTGTGTTCCAGCCAGAGCGACAGAGACAGACCGTATCAAAAAAGAAAAAAAGTACAAAAAAAAAAGCTAGCAACTAATGAACTTTGAGCAGTGCCTTCCGTAGTAAGTGGAGATCAGACTTCTCCCCATATGCCTAACCATAACTTGGTGAATCAACATATATTCACAGAGTGATTACTAAAAGTCAAGCTGTGTTGTAAGTGCTAGGGACATATTACATTCAAGTTCAGGCTACTAAGACATTAAAAAATAGTCTGATTGCCCATAAGGGTTATGAAAAAAGATAAAATAATACCATAAATCTAAAGGTAAAGGGATACAGAGTTACTTCCTTTCTTAGGGCTTCAGTTCCTTGTCTATTTCAATCCTTTCTTAATTCTATCATCATGGTTGAGTTTATTAAGCTTAGTTAACCAGTTTATTTTTTCAACAATTAACTACTGCTTGCTGTGCAAGGTGCTGTAGACAAAAAGATTAATAAGCTATTGCTTGATATAGTCTAAATGTTTGCATCTCCCAAAATTCATATATTGAAACCTAATCCCAGTGTGACAGTATTTAAGAGGCGAACAGGAGGGGCCCTTGGGAAGTAGCTGGGTAGTGGTATTAGTACCTTGATAAAAGAAGACCAAAAGAGCTTGTTCATCCCTTCTGCCACATTAAAAAACACAGAAGGTACCATTCCATGAGGAATGGTCCATCGATAGACATCAACTGTGAAAACTTAATTTTGAGCTTCCCCACCTCTTGCACTGTATTTTTTTGTTTACAAATTAGCCAATCTAAAACATTTTATCATTGTAGCCCAAACAAACTAAGGCATTTCTCATGCTATTAACAAGGACTAAAACGGGTAATAAAATTAACTTCAAGGCTGGACACAGTGGCTCACACCTGTAATCCCAGCACTTTGGGAGGCTGAGGTGAGCAGATCACTCGAGGCCAGGAGTTGGAGACCAGCCTGGCCAATATGGCAAAACACTGTCTCTACTTAAAAAAAAATAAAAAAATAAAAATTAAATTAAAAAAAAAATAGCAGGGCATGGTGGTACACACCTGTAATCCCAGCTACTTGGGCAGCTGAGGCATGAGAATTGCTTGAACCCAAGAGGCGGAGGTGGCAGTGAGCCCAGATAGTGCCACTGCACTCCAGCCTAGGTGACAGAGTAAGACTCTTGTCTCAAAAAAATAATAACTTCAAGATTTGAGCCCAAGTGACTATAAAAATTTACTAGGAGAGCAACACAGTAAAATTGCTTCAGCCATGTATTTTGAGACAAGGAAGATATCCGAGTACAAATGTACAACTGGGCAATGCAGCTGTCACTGAAACAATGTAACTTAAAAAAATAGGTCATGTTAGAAAAGTAGATCTAATAGAAGTGACAGTTTCAAGTTGAGGGAATAAGTTCTAACAAGAAAAATGGGAAAGTACTATCAAAACAGAGCTATCATCTTGTGGAAGGATGAACTTGATCTCATGAAAGCTGCCTCTGCATTTCAAGTGGATGCTTGTCTGAAGCAAACTAGGCTAACTTGTTATCTAAAAGGGAGCAGCCGTGTGTCATCTCAGAGACTGTAAATTGTACAAACTAAGTGCTGACTGTGGCTCCTGTAGAGAGTTTTAATGGAAAGGTTCCCTGTAATAACAAGGATCTCAGATAATTTTGACTTACTCTGCAAAACCCAAGCTAGATGTCTTCCCTTTCGTCCACTCCTCCCGCACTCCATCTCTTCCTAAGTCATCCATACTTCTTAAATACAGAACTTAGTCTGGGATGAAATTAGTGAGTTGAAGATGTTTGGTCTCCTATTATATACTCAAAAAGTTCCTCAGGGGAGGGATATACCTTATCTAGCATAGACTGTGTAAACAGAAGATATTGTAAAAAAAAAAAAAAAAAAAAAAAGTTAAAAAGAATTAAAAGCAGTAATAAGTTTCAAAGATATATATACAATAAGCAAAAAGGTCAAGAAGTTAGTATGGTCTAAATTTCTTTCCCTCAACAATCTTTTTCCAACAGCTTTACTAAAACAAAATAAGCTGAATGTATTAAACGTATACAATATAAGTTTTGACACATTTATGTAGCTATGAAGCCATCACCACAATCAAGATAATGAATTATGGCATCAAGGTCATAACCCCTAATGCTTTCTTTGCTCCTTCTGCCCCTTTGCCACTCCCCCCTCTTCCTTAAACACTGCATGCTGCTTCCTGGCAATCTTTAATCTACTTTAGGTTACTGTACATTTTTGGTTTTTAATCTTTTTTAGAACGACAGGTAATAATTGTATATATTTATGGGGCACAATGTGATGTTATGATACATGTATACACTGAGTAGTGATTAAATCAGGCTAAATAAAATATCCGTCATCTCACATACTTATTTCTTTGTGGTGAGATCATCTGAAATCTACTTGTACAGCAACTTTGAAATATATAATACATTATTATGAACTACATTCAACCTGCTATGCAAAAGATCGCTAGAATCTATCTAGCTGAAACATTATCCTTTGACCAATGTTGCCCCTTTCCCATCCCAACCCTATACCCCAACCTTTGGAAACCATGACTCTATTATATACTGCTATGAGTTTGGCTTTTGTTGTTGTTATGGTTAAAATAAATATCTAAAAACAATATAACCTTTGGTTTAATTTTAATTAGCATTCATTAAGTAGCCCATTGTTAGTTCCTAAGGAACAAATATGTATAAATATCAAGCACTATATAATTGATAACTACTTAATATACTTAACATTAGATAATTAAGTTGTGTCTTCCTCCTTTCCAATTCGTATGCCCTTTACTTCTTTCTCTTGCTTAACTGCTCTGGCTAGGACTTCCAGTACTATGTTAAATAGAGAAAGTGGTGAAAGTGGGCATCCTCGTTTTATTCTAGGTCACAGAACAAAAGCTTTCCATTTTTCCTTGTTTAGTATGTTGTCTGTGAGTCTGTCATGTGGCCTTTATTGTGTTGAGGTACATTTGTTGTGTCTATAACATGAAAGTTTTTATAATGAATGCATGTTGAATTTTATCAAATGCTTTATCTGTGTCTACTGAAATAATTGTGTAATTTTCCCCTTAATTCTGTTAGTGTAATGTATCACATTTACTGATTTACGTATGTTAAACAATTCTTGAATTCCTGGGATTAACCCCATTTAGTCATGAAAAATTATCTTTTTAATGTGCTATTGAATTTCGTTTCTTAGTACTTTGTTGAGGGTTTATGCATCCATGTTCAGAGACATTGCCCTATAATTTTCTTTTTTGTTGTGTTTTTGTCTGGTTTTCATATCAAGGCCTTGAAAATGAGTTTAGAAGAATTCTTCGTTTGTTTGAAATAGTATGAAAAGGACTAAGATTCATTCTTCTTCAAATGTTTGGTAGAAGTGAACAGTGAAGCCATCAGGTACTGGACTTTTCTTTGATGGGAGACTTTTTATTACTGATTCCAACTCATAGTTGTTACTGGTTTCTTCATATTTTCTATTTCTTCATGATTCAATTTTGGTATTTGTATGTGACCAAGAACTTACCCATTTCTTTTAAGTTTTCCAAACAGTTGGCTTAGAGTTGTTAGTAATAGGCTCTTATGATCCCTTATATTTCTGTGTTATCAGTCATAATGTCACCTTTCACATTTCTGAACTTATATGATTGTGCTCCTTTTAAAATTTTGTCTAGCTAGAAATTTGTCGATTTTTATCTTTTCAAATCACTAACTCTTCATTTCATTAATTCTTTTATTGTTTAAGTCTCTCACTTATTTCTGCTGTGATCTTTATCATTTTTCTTCTATTAATTTGGGGTTTACTTTGTTCTTGTTTTTCCCAGTTCCTTAAGAAATGTTATTGGTGTTTTATTGAAAATCTTTCTCATTTACTGACATAGACAATTATTGCTATAAACTTCCTCATTAGAACTGCTTTTGTTGTAGACCATAGGTTTTGGTATGTTGCATTTGTATTCTCATTTGTTTAAATTGTTTGTTTTTTTGTTTTTTTTTTTGAGACGAAGTCTCACTCTGTTGCCCAGGCTGGAGTGCAGTGGCACGATCTTGGCTCACTGCAAACTCCACCTTCCAGGTTTAGGCAATTCTCCTGCCTCAGTCTCCTGAGTAGCTGGAATTACAGGCGTGTGCCACCACGCCCAGCTAAATTTTGTATTTTTAGTAGAGACGAGGTTTCAGCATGTTGGTCAGGCTGGTCTTGAACTCCTGACCTCATGATCCACCCACCTCGGCCTCCCAAAGTGCTGGGATTACAGGCATGAGCCAACGCACTTGGCCTAAATTTTTTTTTTAATTTCCTTTTTAGCAACATGACTCATTTGGAGTTCAGAAGTATGCTGTTTTAAAACTACTTGTACATAGTTTCTAAAGAATCTCTTATTGTGGATTTCTAGTTTAATCCCTTGTGATCACAAAAGACACCTCTCATTTTGAAATTTTTTAACTTACTGAGACTTGTTTTATAGCCCAACACATGATATATCTTGAAGTTCTGTTGCTAATGAAAAAAATGTGGCTGGGTGTGGTGGTGCACACCTGTAATCTCAACACTTTGAAAGGCCCAGGTGGGTAGATCACCTGAGGTCAGGAGTTCAAGACCAGCCTGACCAACATGGTGAAACCCCCGTCTCTACCAAATACAAAAAATTAGCCAGATGTGGTGGTGCATGCCTGTAATCCCAGCTAAATTGGAGCCTGAGGCAGGAGAATCACTTGAACTCGGGAGGTGGAGATTTCAGTAAGCCAAGATCATGTCATTACACTCCAGTCTGGGCAACAAGAGCAAATGCTGTCTCAAAAAAAAAAAAAAAAGAAAATAGAAAAAAAATTAAAAATATGTATTCTACAAATGCTGGGTAGAATGTTTTGTAAATGTCTGCTGGGTTCATTTATCTAAAGTGCAGTTTAACTTCACTGTTCTTTGCTGATTTTGTCTTATTGTTCTATCCATTGCTGAAAGCGGAGTGTTGGATGTAGGGGGGAGATCCTGTAAGTGCCAAGGCAGGAGCAAAAGGCCTCAGCCTATTTCCATACAAATAACAAAGAAGAAAGTAACTAGAAACATAACTGTAGTAGTTATTAGTTATTCATATGTGATCTTAGTTATTCATAGGTGATCTTAATTCTTTTACGAATGCCTCGACAGAAGTGTGAACCTGGGGTGACTTTATGAAATGAATGACACTGCCTTGAACTTCTGAGCTCAAGCAGTCCTCCTGCCTAGGGCTCCCAAAGTGCTGGATTTACAGGCATGAACCACTGTCTGGCCCTCTGCACTTAAACAAACAACCAAAAACATGCAGGGTCTCATTATGTTCTTTGAGAAATCTCCAAAGTGTTCTCCATAGTACCCAAACTAATTATCTTGTAGTATTTTCGTATGGTATCAGGATAATGCTGACCTTATAAAATGAGCTTGAGGTATTTTCTCCAGTTTAATTTTTTGAAAGAGTTTGAGAAGAACTGGGATTAATTATTCTTTAAACGTTTGGTAGCGCTGCATTGTGAAACTATCTCGTACTGGGCTATTCTTTTTTGAAAGAATTTTTATTGCTGGCCGGGCACAGTGGCTCATGCCTATAACCCATGCACTTTGAGAGGCCAAGGCAGGCAGATCACTTGAGCTCAAGAATGCGTGACTAGCGTGGTCAACATGGTCAAACCCCGACTCTACTGAAAATACAAAAATCAGCCAGGCATGGTGGCACACACCTGTAATCCCAAATACTTAGGAGGCTGAGGCAGGAGAATTGCTTGAACCCGAGAGACGAAGGTTGCAGCGAGCCAAGACTGAACCACTGCACTCCAGCCTGGGTGACAGGGCGAGGGTCCCTCTAAAAAAAAAAAAAAAAAAAATTTATTGCTGATCCAATTTCCTTATTATTGATCACATTTCTGGTTTCTTCATGACTCAGTCTTGGTGAGTTATGTTTCTTGGAACTTTATCCATTTCTCCTAGGTTATCCAATTTGTTAGCATATAAGTTCTCATATAACAGTCTCTTCTGTTTTTCATTTCTGTGGTATCTCTCATTTTTTATTTTATTCTCTCTTATTTTGTTTATCCTTAAAAAACCCAAACTCTTAGCTTCAGTAATCTTTTCTATTGTTTTTATAGCTCTATTTATTTCTGCACTGATCTTTGTTATTTCCTTTCTTCTACTAACTTTGGGTTTACTTTGTACTACTACTTTTGTTCCTTGAGGTATAGCATTATGTTATTTGAGATTTTTTTTTCACTTTTCAAATTACACTGATGTATTCCTCTGTGTGTGTGTGTGTGTGTGTGTGTGTGTGTGTGTGTGTGTGTGTAATTCATAGGGTCTTACCCTATCACCCAGGCTGGAGTACAGTGAAATGAACATAGCTCACTGCAGTCTCAAACTCCTGGGCTGAAGTGATACTTCCTCCTCAGCCTTCTGGGTACCTAGGACTACAGGCACCACCACCACATCATCTTCTTTATGTGGGCATATGTTCTTATGAAATCCCTCTAAGAACTGCTTCTGTTGCATTCTGTAAGTTTTGGTATGTTGTGATTCCATTTTCATTTGTCTCAAGATGTTTTTTAATTTCCCTTTCAACTTTTTATTTGCTATAGTAAGTGCATCAAATTAAGTTGTTCAAGAGAATATTGTTTGAATTTCCACATTCATGAATTTTCCATGCTTTATTCTATTATTTATTCTTAGTTTCATACCACAATTGGTCAGGAAAGATACCTGATATGATTTCAGTGTTAAGACTTGTTTTATGAACATATGATCTATCCCGAAGAATGTCCCTTTCATACTTCAGATGAATGTGTATTCTGATGCTGTTGATTGAAATGTTCTGTAGATGTCTATTAAATGCATTTGGTCCACTGTTCTCTTCAAATCCAGTGTTTCCTTATTGATTTTTGGTGTGTATGGTCTGTTCATTGTTCAAAGTTGGGTACTGAAATCCTCTAGGATTACTGTATTATAGTTTATCTCTCTTTTCAGATGTCTCAACATTTGCTTTATACACTTAGATGCTACAATGTTGGGTGCATATATATTTAAAATTGTTACATCCTTTGGATGACCAGACCCCTTTTTATCATTATATATTGGCCTCCTTTATCTCGTTTACAGTTTTTGACTTAAAGTTTATTTTGTCTGTTACAAGGATAACTACTGTTGCTCTCTTTAAGTTTTTATTTGCATGGGATTATCTTTTTCCAGCCCTTAATGTTCAGTTTGTACATCCTTAAAGCTAAAGTGAGTCTCTTGCAGGTAGCATATAGATGAGTCTTTTTTTTTTTTTTTTTTTTTTCTTGAGACAGAGTCTCGCTCTGACACTAGGCTGGAGTGCAGTGGCTCAATCTCAGCTCACTGCAACCTCCACCTCCCGGTTCAAGTGATTCTTCCACCTCAACCTCCCGAGTAACTGGGACTACAAGTGTGCACCCCCATGCCCAGCTAACTTTTGTATTTTTTAGTAGAGACAGGTTTTCACCATGTTGATCAGGATGGTCTCTATCTCTTGACCTCGTAATCTACCCACCTCGGCCTCCCAAAATGCTGGGATTACAGGTGTGAGCCACCATGCCTGGCTCAAGTCTCTCTTTTTTTAATGCATTCAGGCACTTCGTGTCTTTTAATTGAAAATTTTAATCCATTTACATTCAAACCAGTTATTGAAATTTACTATTGCCACTTCGTTATTTTATTATTTTGTAGAGCCTTTCTTCCAATACTGCTGTCTTTCCTTTGTGATTTATTGTTTTTTATAGCAGTATGATTTCCATCCTTTTAACTTTGTGTATCCAATAAAGGTGGTCACCTTGAGGCTTACCTAAAGCCAGTCAAACACTTATAACTTTAGTTTATGCTTATAAAAACTAAACTTTCATTGCATGCATAAACACTACACTTTTACTCACCCTTCCTATTTTTTCTTTTTGAGGTTACATTTTGTATCTTTTTATAATTTACGTCCCTTCACACACATTGCTGTGATCAGTGCACGAACAAATTCCTTCCAGAAATAATCTACAGAGATAATCTGCTCTAGCTTTATTGCTGGAACAAGCTAGATGAAAAAATTCAGTAAACACTGGAACTCATAGTCAGTATCCCAGGGGTATACCATTTGTTTGCCCCACTGGCTACCAGATGCAGCCCAGAGGAGCCCAATTCTTAAACAACAGGTAGAGAAGTATACAGACAAACCCCTTCCAGAAATTAACTGGGGAGTGCGCTTTTTTTTTGAGACTGAGTCTTGCTCTGTCACCAGGTGTCAGCTGGACTGCAGTGGCACGGTCTCGGCTCACTGAAACCTCCACCTCCTGGGTTCAAGCAATTCTCCTGCCTCAGCTTCCCAAGTAACTAGGACTACAGGCGTGTGCCACCATGCCCAGCTGATTTTTGTATTTTTAAGTAGAGACAGGGTTTCATCATGTTGGCCAGGATGGTCTCAATCTCTTGACCTCATGATCCACCCACCTTGGCCTCCCAAAGTGCTGGGATTACAGGCGTGAGCCACTGCGCCCAGCCGAGAGTGTGCTTTTTAACTACTTACCTGCATTGACCCAGGGAAGTGCAGTCCCTGGAAATGTCTGTGTCATTAAAACCACCTCTTTGTTCTCTGTTACTGTAGTTCATATTTTCTAAGATTTATATACAGTATCTACTATTACATGTAATTATTTTGAGATTCATTCATGTTGTTACATGTATCAACAGTTTATTACTTTTTATTGCTGAGTTAAGTATTCTATTATATGGATATACCACAGTGTGTTTATCTATTCTTCTGTTGATGAAACTCTGAGATGCTGCCAGTTTTTGGCTATTACAAATAAAGCTGCTATGAACGTTAATAAAACAAACAAAGCAAAACAAAACCCTCCCACCGCCAAAAAAAAAAAAAAAAAACACACACAAAAAACCAGAGCTATGTTAACATGGGGCAAGTACTGCTCACCAAATCCTGCCCAGTATTTATATATGGTTTATATGGGTTAAAATAATAATGTTATTATTTTATAGCATTTGAAAAATTATATATAATTCAATTTTCAGTGTCCATTAATAAAGTTTTATTGGAATGCAAATTATAGCTGTATTTGTACTACAACAGCAAAGTCAACTAGTTACAACAGAAACCATAAGCCTGAAAAGACAACATCCCTTTACAGAAAAAACCTGGCAAACATTTACTATAGGTAATTGGATTACGTGAGCACTAATCAGAAATTAGTTTAAAATCAGGTACAATTCACAATTTGACCTTAATTTGGTTCATGGAAAAACGAAAAGACTTTATATAAAGAAACAATAACGAAACAAAAATTTACATTTATATTCAGAAGCTACTAAAATACTAGAAAATGGTAAATATCACAAATAAATATTTACCTGAATCATTAGGCTTAGCATTTCATAACAGTGATATTTCTAAAATGGATTCAACTAAGTGCACTATCACTATCATTTCAAGACTAAATACAAATAAGGTTATTTGTTTTTGATGTATAAAGATTGTATGAGTAATAAAAAATAATTGTGTAGCAGAATACCAATACAAAAAAATGTTTTCACAGTACTCACCTTTGGAAGGGTAGGCTTGAATTTCAAATTTTTGTTTCTCCTATAGAGATAAATCATGCATTAAAAAAACCTACTGTAAAAAAAAAAAACCAAACAAAAAAACAAAAGCTACTATAGAGAACAAAGATTTCCAGGTCTCTTCTAAAACAACATATTATATACCCATTACAACACTGCAGGTCCTCTATATGAAAACACTATCTAATTCAACCAAGCAGGCACATTGGGAAGGAAGAATAAACAAGTAAAAGATACTTGCCTTGTCATATAAACAGATTTACACCTGACGATTAGTAACACCAAGTTATACATTCTAAGCTACAGGTTCATTTTCCTCAGTTGTTAGTAGCTTCTTGTGCCTAAAGAAGACTTATTTCTATCATTTCAAGACTAAATGACATGCCTACATTTCATAAATTTTTTAAAAAACGGACTTATCACCAAAATATAATCTTCCATTTCTGATAATTAAAAATTCTTCTATTCCACTCATTTTTTCCTTATTCAAACCTCAATATCATACTTAAACCAAGTCTTTTTTAATTTTTTTTATATATATATTTTTTTGAGACGGAGTTTCGCTCTTGTTACCCAGGTTGGAGTGCAATGGCGCGATCCGCAACCTCTGCCTCCCGGGTTCAGGCAATTCTCCTGCCCCAGCCTCCTGAGTCGCTGGGATTACAGGCACACACCACCATGCCCAGCTAATTTTTTTTTGTATTTTTAGTAGAGACGGGGTTTCACCACGTTGACCAGGATGGTCTCGGTCTCTTGACCTCGTGATCCACCCGCCTCGGCCTCCCAAAGTGCTGGGATTACAGGCTTGAGCCACCGCGCCCGGCAAGTCTTTTTTATTTTTACCTTTTTTGGTAACGCGGAAATTTTTTTTTTTTTTTTTTAAATGAATGAGAGGTTCTTATGTTGCCCAGGTTGGTTGACCTCGAATGCACAGCCTCGCCTCCTCAAGCACCAGGACAACTGGCATGAGCCACCGAGGCCCCGATTTTTAGCTTTTTTTATAACCTCAGAAAGACGGAATAAAGCCCAACATTTATGAATATGAGCTGGGAAGTTAGAAAGACTTGGACAACAATCTATGGTCTACTACCTACTAAGGTATAATTTTTAACCTCTTTAACTTTTCATTATGTAATAATGTAAAATGAGGATGATAATACTGTCTATAACTTAAAAGTTGTTGTGAGGATTAAATGAGTTAACGTGTTATCTCTGGGGTAGAGCAAGACCTACATAAATAGATCATATTAACACTAAGCAGTGATTCAGAAAAGGATTAAGGAATCCAATTCAGTCATACCTCTAGCTAGTGATCAAACAATATGCTTGGGAAATATTTAAAATATGTTAATGCTAAAAACTTTTTTTCCTTTTTTTCCCCTCAGAGACAGGATCTTAATCTGTCACCCAGGCTGAAGTGCAGTGGCAAGATCATGGCTCATTGGAGCCTCAACTTCCTTGGTTCAACTGATCCTCCTTCCTCAGTCTCCTGAGTAGCTGGAACTACATGCATGCACACCACCACCTGGCTAATTTTTTCTCCCTTTTCTTTTTTGGCAAGATGGGTTCTCTATGAAGCATGGTAGAGCATGGTTACAATTATGTCTTCAAACCAGCTCTATAATCAGTTAACAAGAAATGGAAAGCTTGGATAAGTGTTATATATCACTCAACCATTCACCACTTATAGGAGAATTTCTTGTCTAATTTGTTAGGACTGATAGAATTAAAGGATAACTGTAGTAAAAATTGGGAATTCTAATAAGAGTTAACAGTTTTTTCTTTCTCTGAAGGTAGGGCCTGTCTAGAACAATAAGACCTTTATTATCATCTCCATAATAAATATATTCAGTCATGATTCTCCTGGTAATATGGGGGAGAAAAAAAATCAACAAAACACAAGCTTTATATCATGTGAGATTCATGGCTGTAAATACTACCTAAATACCTTTGAGTCTTCTTTCAGTCAAAATTCTGCCGATGAAAATAACACTTCACTATCTCCCTTATTCATTTTTTCTGCCAGGAATTTTAAGCCAGACATAAAACAAAAATCACATTACTGAACAGTACTGACGTGAGAATTCCATGGGCTCTCTCCAGGAGTTTGCTGCTAGTTGAATTAGCAAATATTCCATCTTTATCAAGTAAGGAGGTGCTACTTGATAGTCTGCTCTGGTGAATCCCAGTTCTGCCATTCCAGGCAATATCAAATGTATCACTGTAAAAAATATAATTTGCTTTAATCAAGACATCTCTAATTAACACTATATTGCTTAAATAAGTAAAATAAAACTTTAAATACTAAAGTTAAAATTTTAAAAAAATGCTATACCAACAAAAAATGATTTTATTCAAATGACTATCAATCAACTGGGACTAACCTTTGTCTCATTCAGAATAAATTCCTATGAATTCTGTCATATTTGCATACAAATGTGCATGTAGATGAGCACATCAAGTAGCTGACATGTTTAAAAATATTATCATTCAACAACTAGTAACTAATATAATGGGTTACAGTATCTTCCCTCTTTGTTAGATTTTAGAATTTTCAAATGCTACTGTAGGAATCTGTAATCCTAATAGACTACCCCATCCTATGGAATATCTAATTTTCTCCTGAAAGTTCTTATTCACACATACACACTCATTACTCACACATCAACTACACTTACTAAGTCCTATGAGATTCTAGACACTGCAGATATAGGAATGAACAAAACAAATAAAATTATCAGTGACTGTAACATAATAATTAATGGAGGGCTCTCCAGGTAAAGTAGCAGTATCCAACAACAAATGAATGGATAAAGAAAATGTGGTATATACACAATGGAATACTATTCAGCCATTAAAAAAAAGAATAAAATCCTATCATTTGGACAACATGGACAAACATAGAGGACATTATGTTAACTGGAATAAGCCAGACACAGAAAGACAAACACTTCATGATCCCATTCATATGTGGCATCTAAATAAGCTGCACTCGCAGAAGTACTGAACAGAGCAGTGATTACCAGAGACCGGAAAGGGTAATGAGGTAGGGGGTACAGTAAGGGAAGAGGTTGGTCAGTGGATACGAAGTTAGGGTAAGACAAGAGGAATAAGTTCTAGTCTTCTATTATACAATGGAGTGATTGTAGTTAACAATAAGGTATTGCATATCTGAAAATAGCTAGAAGAGAAATTTTTGAATATTCCCACCACAAAAAAAGATAAATATTTGAGATGATGAACATGGTAATTACTTGATTTGATCATTACACAAGTATACAGGTATCAAAACATCACACTGTACCCTATAATATGTATAATTATTATGAGTGAATTAAATTTTTTTAAAAGAAATAGCAGCAGGAGATACCTACTTACAATAATTTCACATTTGTCCATATTTATAAATCTCAGCTTGCATTTGCTTAGAGAATTTATTCAATATATATAACTGGCATATAATCAATAAACTATTTAGAAACTCTTGTATTTTCATTATTTTGTGCTAAACCATTAAAAAAGTCAGTGAATCATTATCCCTAAGATAATGTGTCTTCCAAAATGGAGGACTAGTATTGTGCTTAAGATGGTTTGTATGTGCATTTATATTTTTCTCATTAAAAAATGAGTGGTACCTTGGCTTTAGAAGAAAAGAAAACAGAAAAAAAAGAGAGAGAAGAGAGAGGAAGGAAGGAAGGAAGGAAGGAAGAAAGGAAGGAAGGAAGTGAGGGAGGGAGAAAAAAGGGAAGGCAGAAAGGAAGGGAGGGACGGAGGGAAGGAGGAAGAGGAAAAAATGCAGTAGTAAAATACATTACTGGTTAAGATGCTGTGAAAATTGTTGAAATGACAACATATTCTGTGGTAGGGACTGTTGAGGAAAAAATTCTTTTAAAAAAAGAAAAGACAATAGAGGATTCAAAGCATTACATAAATTGAGTTGATAAAGCAGTGGCAGGGTTTGAGAGGACTGACTCCAGTTCTGGAGTGCCACTGTGGATAAAACACTATCAAACAGCATTGCCTGCTACAGAGAAATCTTTCCTGAAAGGAGAGGCAACTGTAGCAAATTTCATTGTCTTATTTTAAGAAACTGCCATAGCCACTCCAATTTGCAGCATCCACCACTCTAATCAGTCAGCAGCCATCAATATCAAAGAAAGAGCCTCTACCAGCAAAAATATTATGACTCACTGAAGGCTCAGCTTTTTTTTTTTAAGCAATAAAGTATTTTTTAAATTAAGATGTGCATGTATTTTTTAAACAATAGTACTGCACAATTGACAGACTACAGTATAGTGTAAACACAACTTTTATATGCACTGGGGAACCAAAAAATTTGTGTGATTTGTTTTACTGAGAATTTGTTTTACTGTGGTGGTCTGGAACCGAATCCAACTTATCTCCAAGGTATGCCTGCACAAATAGTCAATATGTATGTGACAAGATGCTGATCATCACTATGCATTAGGAAAATGCAAATAAAAAACACGAGTTACCACTTCACACTCCATACTAAAATAGTTATAATAAAAAAGATAGATAATAACAAATGTTGGCAAGGATATGGAGAAACTGGAGCCCATACCTGTTACCAGTGGAATGTAAAATGTTACAGCCACTTTGGAAAACCGTTTGGCAATTTCTCAAAATGTTGAACACAGAGTTACCATATGACCCAGCAATTTCATTCCTAGGTATATAGCCCCCAAAACAGAAAATATGTCCACAAAAAAAATTGTATGCAAATGTTCACAGCAACATTATCCATAATAGCCAAAATATGGAAACAATCCAAGTGCTGTCAACTAATGAGTGAATAAACAAAACAATCCATATAATAGAATGTTGGCCATAAAAAGAAATAAAATACTGGTACATGCTACAACATGAATGATCCTTGCAAATTTTAAGACTCCGTTTATATAAAGTTTTCAGAATAGGCAAATCTATAAAGACAAAAGGAAAAATCATGGTTTCCTACAGCTGGTAAGGGCAGGAGGAATAGAAAGAAACTAACGGGCAGAAAGTTTCTTTTTAGAGTGATTTAAATTATCTAAATTAGATCACAGGATGGTTGCACAACTCTGTAAATAGACCAAAACCCCACTGAATCTTATAGGTGAAATTTTGTAGTACGCAAATGACATCTCGCTGAAGCCAAATAAACAAGGGCTGAGGAATCAGAGATGCTGGAACTAACATGCAGTGTAACAATGGATTCAATTTTTTGAAAAAAAAAACTATTTGCAGTCAAGAGTTCTGTATGTAATCAAATTATTAATCTGTGTGAGGGCAGAACAAACACATGTTAAGATATACAAAGAATCCAAACATTTTCTTCCTATACAGGGTTTCTCATGTAGCTAGTGGAAAATATGCTCTATAAGAATAACCAAGTAGAACTAAAAAAGGAAGAAACAGTATAGAAAATAGCTGATGCAAAAGAGAAGAATGATAACAGGCATCCTCAATACAAAAGTAAAGAACAATACCAACGTGACAGCTGTGCGGCAGACCTAGAAAAAAAACCTTCCAGGTTGGTACAGTCCAAAAAATGCCAGGAGAGATTTCTACAAAAAGACAAAATTGATTCAAGATGTGTCTTTATGTCATCAGAGAGACAACTGTGAAGAACAGCCTGAGATGAACTACTGATAAGCACACAGAAAATTTTAGAGGAAAACCTGGATAAATTCATGACTTGGGACCAGAGGAAAATTTCTTAAGTTATAAAGCAGACAAATCACAGAAACAAACTAATATGTTTAATTATATTAAATGTAGGAATTTATGTTGATCAAAAGTTATCATTAAAATGAAAATATAAGCTATAAATGCAGAGAAAATATTTGTAACACGTAATTGAAATGAAACTACATAAAATTTATACAGTATTTTTTCAAAAGAAATATGGGTTCAGTGTGTTTGACGAGACAGCTTGATATTTCTATCAAACAAATGACTTTCATATTGCAACAATCTTTGTAAGAATGACTCAAATAAAAGTCTCTTAAAAAGGCAAAAAAAAAATGAAGAAGAAATATGGGTATACAACACTGGTATAACCACTTTGGAAAATAATTTTGCATCATTTTATAAAACTAACATGCCCACATCCTATTGAACTAGCAATTCCACAACTAAGTGTGTAACCTAGAGATTTAATAACAGGTGGACTAGAAAACTGTATTATTATGTTTGAAGCAGCCCCATTTGTCATAGTTGAAAAATCTGGTAACTACATACATAACCCCTGGCAGGAGAATGAACAAATTAATTGTGGTATATTAACGTCATGTAATTGTTTTTTTATTGTGGTAAAATACACATATAAAATAAAATCTATCATTTAAACAATCTTAAGTGTACAATTTAGTGGCATTAAGTGCATTTACACTGTTGTACAAACATTCTCACCATCCATTTCCATAACTTTTCCATTATCTCAGACCGAACCACTATACTCATTGAACAATAAACTCTCCCTGTTCACCCCAATACCATAAAATTTCCTTTGTACCATCCTTTCTATCTTGTGACAAAAAGTATGTAACATAAAATTACTGTTTTAACAATTTTGAATTGTTTAAATCAGTGGCATTACATACATTTATACTTTTATGAAACCATCAACACTATCTCTTGAAATTTTTCTCAATTGAACCCCTGTATCCATTAAATAGTAACTTCTCATTCTTCCTAATATAATCCAATTTTATACAGCACCTGAAAGAACAACTACATGCAACAACATGGGTGTATCTTAGATGTATCTTGTTGAAGGAAAACAAAGTCATAGAAGATCACATACTATCCATTAGTATTTCTGTAATGCACAAAAACAAAAAAAAAAAGCAGGACAATTTACTGTTGAGAAAACAACACACATATTGTACAACAATTTTTTTAAGCAAAGGAATTATAAACATAAAATTCTGGATAGCAGTTACCTGTCGGGACAGAGGAAGGGGAATGATCAGAAGGTAAAATGAATGTGCCTGCAGCAGTAATCTCCTGGTTCTAAACTTGGGTGGAAGGTTCATCTTGTTAGAATACTAACTAATGTAAATTTATGTTTTGTATATTCCCTACATTAATGTATCAAAAGCTGAATTAATGTATAAATAAAAGAGTGAACAAGAGCTTCCCATTAAACATGTATTTTAGACAAAACTGTGCATCATTTCAAATCCACTTAGTTTCATCTCTTATTCTAACAACTACTATTGGCAAACAATGCCGTGACTACTTTCACCACATTTTGTTCGGTTCTAAACAGATGCTACTAACTGCACCAGTTTTAGGCTCTAGACACTTGTCTCTTTGTTTAATGCAAGCTTCTACTCCACACTTACACATAACGAAACCATACGGGGCAGGCAAACCTTGGGGCAATGGATAAATCCTTCCCCCTTTCTTCCCCAAGACAGATAGATGGTCCTTAGACACAAATCATAAGGCTTTTCAGTTGGTCCCACAGGGTAGTACAACTAGTACCCAACTCAACGATGCATTTTTACATGGGTTCTCCAACGTTCCCTTTTTAATTTCCATATCCCTCATCCTGCTCCCTAGGATTACATTCTTAAATAAGCTACACTCTTTTTCTAAAATAAAATTTCAACTTTTATTTTAGATTCAGGGGGTTCATGTGGAGGTTTGTTACATGGATATATTGTGTAACGCTTACGTTTGGGCTATGATTGATCCTGACAAACAGGCAGTAAGCATAATACTCAATGGTTAGTTTTTCAACCCTTTCCTCCTCCCTCCCACCCCTAGTAGTCTCCAGTGTTTATTGCTGCCATCATTAAATCAGCTACATTCTTAAACTAAAACTACTTGGTCTCTGCTTAAAGGAAACCCAGATGAAGCCTCCACAGGATATTAACCTCCCAGTATTACTTCCCAATAATACTCAACGGTCTACTTCAGCTTCTAGCTGAAATACTCTTAAAATGGCATGTAAAAAAGTTGTATTAATAAATTTCTAAGACAAAGAGTGGGAAAGAAGATTATGCAAAGCACAGGGGCAGTAAATATAAAAGTGAGTGAAGATGTAATAAAGGATTTAGATGAGAGGAGATTGAAGTCTAAGTTTATATATATATGAAAATCAGAGGGGGGGTATATATATCCATGTGATCCAGAATATTTGTACATTTGTGTGTGTACAGACCAAGGGCATGGGGAGAGGGACTAAAACAAGATACCAGTGGATTCTCATTTAAAACTCTGGAATGGCTCAGATAACTGGTACCACTCCATGGGTGCTGCTTAGTAAGGCTAAATAAATATCTTTTTTTTTTTTTTGAGGCAGAGTCTCACTTTGTTGTCCAGGATGGAGTGCAGTGGCGAGATACCAACTCACTGTACCTACACTTCCAGGGTTCAAGTGACCTGCCTCAGCCTCCCGAGTAGCTGGGATTACAAATGTGCGCCCACCATGCCTGGCTAATTTTTATATTTTTAGTGGAGACAGCGTTTCACCATGTTGGCCAAGCTGGTCTAAACTCCTGGTCTCAAGTGGTCCGCCTGCTTCAGCCTCTCAAAGTGCTAGGATTACAGGTGTGAGCCACCATACCCAGTCTAGAAGCCACTTATGAGAAAAATTCCACAGGAAGGTCTCAAAGGATTCACTTGACAGTTATAAACTAATGATTTCATGGTTGATCTGATTTTATAAATACTCATTACTCTACTTTCTCCCTCTTCTCTACCATGTCTCCAAAATATGTCTGTGATAAATTCACCAACGCAATAAATGCAATCTAGAGGAACTCTTGTTAAACCTGTTATCTGGCTTTTTCCTGTAACATTCACGAATGTCACAAATCTTTTTTCTATTGTATTCAAAAGAAAAGAATGAAAGAGTGGGAAAGAAGACTAGCCAAAGGATAGGGGCAGTAAGTTTAAAAGTGAGTGAAGATGTAATAAAAGATTTAGTAGAACAGAACAAGTTGAAGTTTAATGGTTTTAAGTCTCCTAATTTCTAGTTTATGCTTCTTTCTTTATACTTTCAATTTTGGATACCCGAAGTGGTCCAATGGATGGGACCCACTACATCCACCCATTTGGTTCTTCTTTGAATCTTCTATTTCTTTGCTGAGCCGTTCTAACTTTTTTATTTGTTTCAAGTGTGTTACAATTGCTCCCTGAAGCGTTTTACAGTAGAAGCATGAGCCACCACATCCAGCTAATTTTCTTTGTTTTTGGTAGAGACAAGTTCACACTATGTTGCAAAGGCTTGTCTTAAATTCCTGACCTCAAGCAACCTGCCTCAGCCTCCCAAAGCACTGAGATTTCAGGCATAGTCACCATGCCCTGCCTTATATATCTATCTTTACAATATTAGTTTATCATTCATTGAGTGCCTCTATTCAAGTAACTGCTTAAGGCAATTACCAGATCAAGTCAATCAACTTTAAACCAATATATTGGGACAATCCTCAAATGATATATAAAAGCAGAAACCCATATAGACCACTTTGGGTATCCAAAATGGAAAGTACAAAGAAAGAAGCACAAACTAGAAATTAGGAAACTTAAAACCATTAAGCTGCTTTGTGAAATGAGGCACATCACGGTTTCTTTTTTATATAATCAAGAAAATTGGGTACCTATCTGATGACCAAGGTGAGAATAATGCCAACAGACAGAACTGAAGGTATACAGGTCAAGATTATCTAATTTGGTTTTGGTTAAAATTTAACATACAAATATGGATATCATCATTGGCCAAGTATTACTGTTAAGAAAACAAAGGACATATAATATAAAATAGCAAACAGTTTAATTTGTGGTATTCAAAGTGAATATATTTATGGCTAGATACTTGGGCTGTGACAGCTCTTGCACATGAAGTTAGTGAACCTAGACTTTTTTTCATGCAATAAAGACGCATGAAAAAGTTACTGAGCAGACAAGTGACAATATATATTAGAAAGACATAGTAACTCAATTGGAAAAAATGATCAGTGAAGTTATACCTTCATTTTAACAACAGACCATCCTCATTACCAGAGTACTAGAAAGCTCAATATTTTTTATGATGTTTCAACCGCAGAGATCGCATTCTAGAAACAATGTTCTTCTCCTCATATAAATTACAATATTTATTAAATAGTACACATAAAAAACAAAGACTTTATGAACTCATAAATTATTTATATTTGTTACTGTCATATTGTTCTCAAGAATTCTTCATTGAAAATAGTAAAAGGTAAGCTTTGGTAATCGCACTCACCCAAAAAATGTATTGGATGGTTTGATGTAAATCAAACTATTCAATTATTACTTCCCAATAAGATTTCTCCACAGAAAGCAGCAGAATAACCCTTAAATTTTGTAAAAGACATAAAATGCAAGAAGGGTCTCAGCAATTAAAATATATGAGCTCATTTTAAATTATTCTGAAGAAACTTTTTCAAAATTGTAAAGCCATTTTACCAGAAGCAAATGTAGACAAATTTTGTTAACTTTAACCTATTAACGTGTTATTCTATCACTTATAAAGGATTTAAGAAATAAGAAACTAAACAAGCCTGAATTATTTCATACTTCTAAAGTCACAAAAATATCAACAAGAATGCTAGTTATTTCTTCTATGCTTCCTTGAAAACATAAACCAAATATACTTACTGTTGGTTTTTTTCATTTACAGCATTCATGCCCTGGAGATCAGAAAGAGGTGTTCTGGGATTTTTCCGGCTTATACCTAAAATTTAAGAAACAGAAAATTTCAAATCAGTGCTAAGAAAAACAAAACATGAAACAATTTTTGTAAAGACAAATGAAATTTAATCACGAATATTTGCTAAATATTTCAGAAACATCTAAACAATTATATGAACCAAGTCTCATAACTGTCACTGACATTAGTTAACAATGAACCCAATCAGAAAATTTAATAATGAAATATTTTATTTCTTCTTTCATTGAAACATTAACTTCAGGAAATACAAGGGTGACTGGACTGAACACCTAAAAGTGTACAAGTTCATTTTTTTAATTTTTAGGTTCGGGGGGTACACATGAAGGTTTGTTATAAAGGTAAACTCATGTAATGGGGGTTCGTTGGACAGATTATTTCACCCAGGTATTAAGCCCAGTACCCAACAGTTACTTTTTCTGCTCCTCTCCCTCCTCCCACCCTCCATCTGGAACTAGACCTCACTGTCTGTTTTTTTCCTTCTTTATGTTCGTAAGTTGTATCATTTAGCTGCCACTTAAAAGTGAGAACATGCAGTTTGTGTTCCTGCATTAGTCTGCTAAGGACAATGGCTTCCAGCTCCATCCACGTTCCCACAAAAGACATGATCTTGTTTTTTATGACTCTACAAGTTCATTTCTTATTTTGATGCAACATTTTTAGCAATAAATATATGTCTGATATGTAATAAATACAGTGAGTATTAACACTGAGAATTAATGTTATAAATACAATGAGTATCAAGGAAGACAAATTGCTTCCTTAAGAATTACCAATATTTAAAAAATGTAATGTTCTTCAAATCACATGCTAAACATATTAAGTTCTGTAAGTATAAGGCTATCAATTTTTATAACATACATGCAAACATTTAATATAGGTAAGATACACTGGCAAAAAAGAAGTATTTTTATTCAACATGACAATCTTGTATGCAGAAAATCCTATGGAATAAAAAAAATCAATTTGGACTAATAAACGAGTTCTACAAAACTATAGGAAACAAATAAATATAAAATGGTGGCTGGGTGTGGTGGCAGATGCCTATAATCCCAGCACTTTGAGAGGCCAAAGCAGGCAGATCACTTGAGTTCTGTAGTTCAAGGCCATCTGGGCAACTCAGAGAGACTTCATCTCTACTACTAATAAAATATAAGTGCTTAGAAGAGTGCATGGCACATAGTCAACACTATATCCACATGAAGTGATTGTTATCTTTCTGTATGAGCAAGGGAAACTGAAAAACCACAGCAGACTCTTTCTGCTATTTAAATCATGCAAACAGTGGCATAAGCCAGTAATCCCAACAGTTTGGGAGACCAAGGCAGGTAGATCACTTGAGCCCAAGAGTTCAAGACAAGCCTGGGCAACACGGTGAAACGCCATCTCTACAAAAAATAGAAAACTTAACCAGGTGTGGTGGCTCACACCTACAGTCCCAGCTACTTGAGAGGCTGATGAGGGGGGATTGGTTGAGGTCCCGAGATCGAGACTACAGTGAGCTAAGATCGTGCCACTGCACAGTAGCCTGGACGACAGAGTGAGACTTTGTCTTCAAGTGGGGAGTAGAAGGTGGGGACGAGGTGGCAGAGCTGGGAAGTAGAAATAGCAATAAATATTCTGAAATGAAATTTTTAAAAGTACAAAATGTCTACATTGAAAACTATAAAACAACATTAAAAAAAAAATAAAGGGCCGGGCGCAGTGGCTCATGCCTGTAGTCCCAGCACTTTGGGAGGCCAAGGCGGGCAGATCATGAGGTCAAGAATTCAAGATCAGCTTAGCCAATATGGGGAAACTCCGTCTCTACTGAAAATACAAAAATTAGCTGGTCATGGTGGCACGTGCCTGTAGTCCCAGCTACTTGAGAGGCTGAGACAGAAGAATTGCTTGAACCTGGGAGGTGGAGGTTGCAGTAAGCCACGGTCGTGCCATTGCACTCCAGCCTAGTGATAGAGTGAGACTCCATCTCAAAAAAAAAAAAAATTAAAAAAAAAAAAATAATAATTAAAAAAAATGAAGCCCTGATCCCATTTTAAAATCATCAGATCCAGCCAAGCTCTGTGGTTTACACCTGTAATTCCAGCACTTTGGGAGGCCGAAGTAGGCTGATCACCTGAGGTCAGGAGTTCACGCCCAGCCTGGCCAACAGGGAGAGACCCTGTCTCTACAGAAATGCAAAAATTAGCCTCGCATGGTGGCACGTGCTTGTTATCCCAACTACTTGAGAGGCTAAGGCAGGAGAATCGCTTGAATCTGGGAGGTGGAGGTTGCAGTGGGCCAAGATTGCGCCATTGCACTCCAGCCTGGATGAGAGAGCAAGACTTTGTCTCAAAGCAACAACATAACAAAAAACCCATCATATCCCAAGATCTCCCACTTGTTCAAATTAGCAAAAAAGAATTTTAAAATAGCTATCTTGAGATGATATCAAATAGTCTAACAACATGTAACTGGAGTTTCAGAAGGAAAAAAGAAATTGTAGCAGAAAAAATTTTTGAAAAATATTGGCCCAAAATTTTCTAAATCTGATGAAAAACAATGGAAAGTCCAAAAGGTGTAGCAAATCCCAAAGAAAATTAATATAAACCATATTTAGGGACTTGAGAGTCAAACTGCTGAATGCCAAATATAAAGAGAAAATTTTAAAACAAAAGGAAAAAAAGATACATGACATATGAAGGAATGACAATGGAATGACATCTGAATAATCATAAATAAAGCCCTAAGAACATGGAACATCTTTAAGATACCAAAAGGTTGACAGATCGTAATGATGTTAAACATATATCTACTTCATGAAGAAACTCCACTCGTAAGTATTTACTGAGGAATAAAAATATGTCTGCAAAATGACTCGAACAAGAATGTTCATAGCAGTTTTCTTCACAATAGCTCTAACAGTGTATTTAACTTTTAAATACACCAACAAATCAATAAGCACAATTACATACATTATATGTCATATAGATTATATACAATTATGTATATATACATATACAATGGAACACAACTGAGCAACAAATGACTGATACTTGGAAAAACATGCATGAATACATGCATAACTGTTGCATAACACAATCGGAACATAAAATACATACTGTGTGATCCCATTTGTATAAAAGTTTTAGAAAGTATAAAACTATGTGGTGTGCAGTGGCTCATGCCTGTAATCCCAGCACTTTGGGAGACTGAGGCAGACGAATCACCTGAAGTCAAGAGTTCGAGACCAGTCTGGCCAACATAGTGAAAGCTTGTCTCTACTAAAAATACAAAAACTAGCTGGGTGTGGTGGCAGGCGCCTGCAGTGCCAGCTACTTGGGAGTAGTCCCAGCTACTGAGGCAGGAGAACTGCTTGAACCTGGGAGGTAGAGGTTGCAGTGGGCCGAGATCACGCCACTGCATTCCAGCCCGGGCGACAGAGCAAGACTCCATCTCAAAAAAAAAAAGAAAAGAAAATATAAAACTGACTTATAGTAATAAATCTGTGGTTACCTAAAGGAGATGGGAAAAAGTACAAGAGCATAAGGATAAATTTTCTGGCATAAATCTTTCCTAATCTTCTTAATTTCTTTGTATTTTGATTTGTCTCTTGTAAGCATTCTACAGATAACTTTTGTTCATCTTCCTTAATTCATGTTTTTTAAACTGTTCAGTTTAGTCTATTTTAACTTACTGCTGTAACTGATACATCTGAAATATTTTTTCTGACATCTAAGTTTATATTTTCTATTTACCTTAACTATTATATGCTTTCATGGAGCCTTCTATTGAACTGCTTTCTTTGTATCTTCTTTCTTTTGTTCCAGAAATTGTATATCCTTAAATGTTTAACATACTAATGAATTCTAACCTAATTATTTCTGTTTCCCTGAAGAGTACAAGAACTTTCAAATGTTTTAAAGTCATCCCCTTCTCATTAGGAATGTTATTGCTACCCAATACTTACTTTCACCTTGTTTTCTTTCCTTAATCAAGTAAATTAGGTATACTATAAGTTTTATAACGTTGTTGCTTATTTAGATTTATATATACATTTACCAAGTTCCTTATTAAATCTCGAAACTTTCTAGTGGGTTCAGCTTCTGCCTTTCTCAACTAAATTTTAAAAAAATATATAGGTGAGCATCTGTTCATATTACCATCTAGCTTTATTAATTGCTATCATTCACATTTGCCTGGTACATCACTATCCATCCTTTTATTTTCACCACTTTAAAATCGTACAGCTATCACTTAAACTACTGAAAATTTCATTGAGAGTTTAATTGGTGAGCGTAAACATTTAATTTTAAATAATATCTGTTTCTGGCACTTAATTTCATGTTTTTCATTTATTTCACTCTTTCATTTTTTTCCCTTCTTGGTTTTCACTTTATAAAGGTTTCTTATGCTACCTTAAAAGATAAAAATTGTTATTATTGTGATTGTCCTTAAGGCACAACACGTTCAAGTTATTTACCTATACTGATTTCCTAAACTTGATAAGATTATTTTAATTCAAGAGCAGTAAGGCCCCCTGCTTTCCCTTCAGTTTTCATGCCAATGTCTTCTACATTTGTCTCTGCATACCATATGAAAGCAGTAGTTCTGCTCATAGACAATTTTTTATTTTGGATATTCTTAGTTTCATGAAAAATAATCTCTTCTAGGTCTTTATTTGTAACTTGTATCAGGCTTCATGACATGTAGTTAAACATTTTTTATTGGAATAAAAATTTCAAACAGCTAAACATATACATGTTAAGCACACAGTTGGATAAGTTTTGCCAAATGTATTCACCACATTAATAACCACCAAAGAAAGATACAAAACATTTCTACCATAACCAAAGCTGCCTCATGCACCTTCTTGGACAATCCCTCAAACTTCCTTACATGGGTCAAGGCAATCACTAACTTGCTATCCATGCAGATTGGTCTGCACTGTCTAGATTTCTATATAAATGAAATAAAACAGTATGCTTTGAGGGTAGGCCTTCCCTTAGCATAATACTTTAGAGGTTGATCTATAAAAGTCTCTTGTGAATATATATTTTCATTTCTCAGGTAAATAACTGTGATTTGAATGCATGAAACATACGGGGAAAATATGCTTATCTTTATAAAACTGACAAACCGTTTTCTAACATGTACCAGCTGACACTGCCAAGAGACAGTATGACAGCTCCAGTTGCTCCATATCCTTTTCATCAGTTGGTATTTCAACTTCTCACATTTTAGCCACTATAGAGGGTATGTGACCTCACTGTGATTACAACTTGCATTTTCATAACGAATAACAAAATTGAACATCTTTCATGAGAATACATATAAATCTTCTTTTGTGAAAGTGTATATTCAAATCTTTTGCTCACTTGAAAACTGGCCTATTTATCTTATTATTGTAAGAGTTTTTATATTTTGTTTTCAAGTCCATTATCAGGTATGAATATTATAAATTATAACAAATACTGTTTCCCAGGCTGTAGTATGTTTTTTGTTTTCTTAACAGCAGTTAAGAAAATTAGTTTTCAAATTGGCTAACTCCAATTTGTCACTTTTTTCCTTTTATATTTATGCTCTTATGTCTCATCTAAGAAACTTTTGCCCGTCACAAGATGACAAAGACTTGTTTCTCAGGTTTTCTTCCATTTTAATACAAATTCAATAGTTTTGGTCCTTATAAACAGCTGTATGACACATTTCAAAGTTAAATTACATGTATGATATAAGGATCAAAGTTCTCTTAAAACATATGGTTACCCAGTTGTTCTAGTGCTATTTGTTTAAAAGACTAACTTACCCCCACTAAATTATCATGGTGCCTTAATAGAAAATCAACTGACTGTGTACGTGCAGATCTACTTCTGTACTTTGTATCTGGTTCATTAATCTCTTGATCCTTAACACCAATAGAACAATGCCATGAATATTTTAGTCTTAAAATCATATAAGTTATCCAGCTTTGTTCTGTTTCAAAATTATTTTGGAAAATCTGGGTATTCTACATTTTTCTAAAAATTTTAGATTCAGCTTGTTAATTTCTACCAAAAAAAATCTGCTATTATACTTATTGGGTTGAATTCAATCTATAGATCCATTTGAGAGAGAGCTGATATATCAAAAATACAAACAAAATAATTATGTATCTCTCTTCATTGTATTCTTAATTTCTCCTAGTAATTGTAATTGGTTATTGTAGTTTTCTGTCTCTGAAATAATGCAAGTTAGGGAACCCCTCATATAAAATGCTACAAATTCACAATTCTTACCCACTGCTTTACCACCTTGAAAGAATATACTTTTCCCTACTTTCTGCCTACTTCTGGTCTTTTTCCAGTGCCTTCAAATATTTGATTATTTAAAATTTTTTTTTCCAGTTGTTATCACTGTTACTTGTGGGAGTATTCATTCACCTCACCAATTCACCACTACCTAAAGCTGGTAGTCCCCTGTTTTTTTAAGAACAATCTTCTGAACTTGAATTAACAATTTTACATATAATAAAATATATAATGTAATATCTTTTTATAATTAGCATATTGCTAATACTATAGTGGAAAACAAAATAAATTACATAAAATAATAGAAGAGTTCCAACGTTCACAAAAGTACAAATTTGCATGTGAGCACACATAAATGCACAATTTCTTCATGCAGCCTATGCTAAAATTTGTGCCCTCCTATTCAAGATCCAGAATCAGGTCTGGGGTTGTCAGGCTAAGTCATGTAAAAACAAAGCAAACAAACCATTTGCAACTATTTAAGGGTTAATAGAAATGAATTTAAGCTCCTCAAAATGATTTATAGACTGTTTTAAATAATGTCCTGTGTATTAAAGAACAGAATAGGAAGATGAATAACTGGAATGAGGATTTATTACATTCCTCTTAGAAACATGAGCAATAATTAAGAATAACTTTAAGGATGTCTTTTTTAAATGAAACACTTACCTTTGTTCTTAAACTGAGAAAATATTTTAAATACTGTTTTTCATAATACATTACACACCTTTTTTTTTTTTTTTTTTTTTTTTATCCTAAACCAAGACAGCAACGGGAACTGAAAAAGAATCCACATTTGCTCTTAGGAATTCTACTTATATTCTACTTTCACTGACAACTGGATAGTAAAATTTCATGGAATTTCAACCAGAAAACTGTGAAATTAGCAAACTAAATCAGTGGTAATTTATTAAAAGCTCAGAACAGATTATGTAAATCCATTATATGCAAATTGCTCAGTTGTCTTTGAGTATTTTGAAGGTTCCCCTTATTCTCAGAATAGCAGTGCCTCAATTGTAATCTTACAACTGGCAAAAGAATCAATTTTTATGCAGAATGAGTACAACAAATAAAAAGCAAGAAAAGAAATGGAGTCCAAGGGCATCTTTTTACACCAATTTTATAAAAAAGCAAACAAAAAAGAACATGTACCATTATTCTGTTATTCTTCCTCAAGCCAAAACATTAATGTGGTGGCTTTGCTCTAAACCAAACATAGGAAAGGCTGGTTGAAGTATGGAAATCAAACTAAGCGGATTTATCAATGATACACAAAAATAACATTTGCTAATGTTTAAATCCAAGCATAGGCAAGCACAAAAATCAGCCAGATTTAGAAAGGGGCATGAGAAAACTTTTTGGGAGCACCAAATATATTCATTATCTTGATTCTGGAAATAATTTCATTCTGGAGAAAATTTCATGGGTGCCTACATACATCAAAACTGATCGAATTGTTCTCTTTGCATTTGGTTTTTTACTTCAATTAGACTTCAATAAAGTTTTGGGTTTTTTTGGTGGTTGTTAATGAGCAGGGAAAAAAAAGCATTGTTCTTTCCTATCCATCACTTGGCTACTTGAAAGACAACGAAAACCAATATAGTGACTGTAACCAAGCATAATTAACAACCCAATGATCACAGGCAAACAGAAAAGTCACCAAGGTTAAACGAACAAGTATACCAGTATTTTCAAAACAAAGTACTAAAGACTCAATAGAAATATTCAAAGACTGCTGAGAGATTCATGCAGGCCATGTTGCCCATGCAATCTGTATCCCACCCTGGTGTAGGATGCTCCTGGTTTCCATTTCCAAATGGATATGTGATAACAGTTTATCAGGATTTGTAGCCTTACTGTACTTCTCTTCCTTGCATCTCTGCAGAATCTCTAAGCTCCTCTGGTGGACTGGGTGTTGCAGAAAGCTAAAACTATCCATACTTTTCAAAATTGCACATGGCGCTGTATCATCATGTCCTTAGGAAGCAAAAAAAAAAAAAGAAAACAAAAAAATGGAGAAAAGAAAAAGACATTATATAAGCCCAAACCAACAGAGAATCAAAGACAATGCTGCCAACTATTTAAGGGTATATAAAAATGTATCAAATAATAGTGGTTATATGTGAATGACCTTTCCAATTATTCTGAAAAAACTGCATAAAAATAATAGAAAAAAATAAAAGCCTTTTTCAGATATTCAAAATGTCCTTTTCGCTACTCAAAGTATTGTTAGTTAACACCACACCGAAGATTTTAAATACAAGCAAAAATTCAAAAGCAATTTGTATGATTTATTTTTTAAAAATAGACTAATTTTTATCAGTTCTCAAATATAATTAGCATACAGTTGGCAACATTGATGGAACCCTAAAGAGAAATATAACCAGAACAATTTACCGAAAGTTAAACAATTATTTCACAAATCCTGCAATTAACCACACTTGTAGGAATTCCAAGTGTGTCAATAATGAAAGTATGAAGAAAAGCACCATCGAGCAGGAAAGCCCAGCAGCCCTTCTGTATTTACAAATTTGGAAACAAAGTTGGAGAATCTGTATCTCATTATCACTTCTAAGGAAGGTGAGACAGAAATCAGCTACCAGTGAAAAAAAGAAGAGAGCACATTCAAGTAAAGACCAAAGCCCCAGATTAGTGTTACTTAAAGTGAGTCACTTAAGCAATAAAGTGAATGGGAGGTGAGTTCCAAAAATATTAGCAATAAAGAGTTTCCAGGTTTTAGGGTAGTGGTTGTGTATCATTTATGCAGAGATCACCTCTAGAGTTAGGGCATAATGTTCAAATTTAAGTAAGTTTGCTTTTAAAAAAAACAAAGTGTATAATAATATAGAGGCAAAAAAGTTCCATTACTGCAATTAAGAATGAGATACAAGAGAATCTTTGGAAAAATCTCATAGCAGAATCATCTTAAAAGTTAAACAGTCTCAGACTAATTCAAAGAGGTTTGTAGAGCATATTTTATTCTCATTCTAATTCCCTAAACTAAATGTACATATATCCAGAGAATTGGCAGCCACATTCAGCAAACGAGAGGGAATCTAATAATACCATAAATCATATACACAGAAACAGGTTTTTAAAAAATAAAATGAATTTGAAATATTTTTCATAATAAAAAGTATGTGAGCTAATAAAATACTGTATTATTTGTACAATACAAAGAGTCAACAGGTACAAAGGTTGAAAAAAAAAGAAGTATAACTAAGCTTAACATCATTTCTTACTCAAAAGATACCTTGATAAAAATACTCTACTGTCATTATAAGCAGTAATCAATCCTCCCTTGATGGATTGCTTGGAGAAAGAATGCTTAGGCATTAGACTACACTGCACTTGGTTTGGCAGTCAGCTGAAAGGGACCAGTTGAAGAAAAAACACCCAGTGAGCTCTACTCAGACTCCATTCAAATTCTAAATTTAAGTATTGGTGGCTCACACCTGAATCCCAACACTTTGGGAGGTCTAGGTGGGCACATCATGAGGTCAGGAGATTGAGACCATCCTGGTTAACACAGTGAAACTCTGTCTCTACTAAAAAACAAAAATTAGCCGGGCATGGTGGCACACACCAGTACTCCCAGCTACTGGGGAGGCTGAGTCAGAAGAATAACTTGAACCCTGGAGGCAGAGGCTGCAGTAAGCCAAGATCGTGCCATTGCACTCCAGCCTGTGCGACAGAGTGAGAATCCGTCTCAAAAAACAAACAAACAAAAAAAGAAGTTTTCACTAAACTATCATGTCTTTCAATAGATAATTTGATAATCTGCTATTCAAAAATAATTCAAGAATATTATGTATTAAAGTATACTGTATAAGAGCTCAAGATGCTAAAATATACTAAATTATTGTACAGAGTTTTAAAAAATCATTTAACATTACTACAATCACCAAACTTTATTTTCTATTCCGTTGAATAAATGGTGGCAGTGCCATTTGGATATGGGTATTTTTGTATCTGCAACTGCTTTGTCTCACCACCATGCCTATATTAGTTTCTTTAACCTCTCTCCTGTTCTTGCATTCTGCTTTCTATACCTTCTTTCTACAACTTTGAACATTATTTTTCAGACTGTGATACAACTTCTAAATCTTAAAGTAATATTCCTCGTTTGTTGTATGTACCAACCCCCTGTCAAGGTTTGGTTTCCTAGAATGGTTTATATTTTCAGTGGGGGTTATTTTCTATGGAGTCTCAACTTTTTTTATTTTATTTATTTTTTTTTTTTGACAGAGTGTTGCTCTGTCACCAGGCTGGAGTTCAGTGGCACGATCTTGGCTCACTGCAACCTCTGCCTCCCAGGTTCAAGCAATTCTCCTGCCTCAGCCTACCAAGTAGCTGGGACTAAAGGCGTGCACCATCACGCCCAGCTAATTTTTATATTTTTAGTAGAGACAAGGTTTCACTGTGTTGGCCAGGATGGTCTCGATCTCCTGACCTCATGATCAACCTGCCTTGGCCTCCCAAAGTGCTGGGATTACAGGCGTGAACCACCATGTTTGGCCATCATCAACTCTTAAAAGGGATTTATTCAGTATTAGCTTATGCTAGTTGCAGGTCTAGTTTTGATGACAATTTCTTAGTTTGACATTATACACCAAACACATAGTATAAATTCAGACCCCATACTCACATATGGTGCAGATGTGGGCGTTGATTTTTTTTAAAGGTGACTTTCTTGGAAATTGTACTTCTTTGACATATCATAATGAGAACCAAGCATGGTGGCTCACATCTGTAATCCAAGACACTCGGGAGGCTGAGCAGGGAGGATGACTTAAGGCCAGAAGTTAAAGACCAGCCTGGGTAACACAGCAAGATCCCATCCCTAAAAACAAATTTAAAAAAAGAAAAAGGCCAGAGCAGTGACTCACGCCTGTAACCCCAGCACTTCAGGAGGCCAAGGTGGGCAGATCATGAGGTCAGGAGACTGAGACTATCTTGGCTAGCAGGGTGAAACTCTGACTCTTAACTAAAAATATAAAAATTAGCTGGGCATAGTGATGCACGCCTGTAGTCCCAGCACTTGGAAGGCTGAGGCAGGAGAACTTCCTGAACCCGGGAGGCGGAGGTTGCAGTGAACTGAGATCGCGCCACTGCATTCCAGCTTGGAGAGAGAGAGAGACTCCGTCTCAAAAGAAAAAAAAGACCAGGTATGGTATCATGTGCCTCCTGCTCCAGTGTCTTGAGAGGCTGAAGCAGAAAGATCATGTGAGCCCAGGAGTTTGAGGCTACAGTGAGCTGTGGTAGCACCACTGCATTCCAACCCAGGTAACACAGTGAAACCCCGGCTCTTTAAAAAGAAAATCTGTATATCCATATATATATATCTCATATCATATATACATAGCATATATGGATGTAGCATATTGGCATATATAGCATATATACATATATATGCTACATATATACATGTGTATATATATATATATATATACACGCACACACACACACATATATACACCACAGTCTCTGCCTCCCAGGTTCAAGCAATTCTCCTGCCTCAGCCTCCCAAGTGGCTGATATTACAGGTGTGTGCCACCACATCCGGCTAATTTTTTACATTTAGTAAAGATGGGGTTTCTCCGTATTGGTCAGACTGGTTTCAAACTCCTGACCTCAGGTGATCCACCTGCCTTGGCCTCCCAAAGTGATGTGATTACAGGTGTGAGTAACCACGCCTGGCCTCTTTTCTTGTGATGTCTTATCTGCAGGTAATACTGCCTCACAGAATTATATAAAAAATATTCCCTCATATTCTATTTTTTTGGAAGAGCTTATGAAGGATGAGTGTTAATTCTTCTTTAAGTATTTGGAAGAATTCATCAGTGAATTCACTTGTCCTTGGCTTTTCTTTTTAGGAAGTTATTACGAATCCTCTTTCTTTGTTACACGTCTATTCAAATTTTCTGTTTCTTTTGGAATAAGTTTTGGCTGTTTATGTCAAAGAATTTGTCCATTTCAACTGGGCTCTAACTGGTTGCCATATATCCATTCATACTGTTATAGTTCTTTTTTACTTCCATAAATTCAGTAAAATTGCCACCTTCCTTTCATTACTGAAATTAGCAAATTGAAGTCTTCTTTATTTCTTGGTCAGTATAGCTCAAGGTCCGTCAATTTCATTTATCTTTTTAGAGAACCAGCATGGTTTTGTTTTCTCTTCTCTACTTCATTTATTTCAGATCTACTCTTTATTACATCCTTCCTTCCGTGTGCTATGGATTTATTTTTTTTTTCCAGATTCTTAAGGTAGAGCATGAGCTAACTGATATGAGATCTTTCTTCTTTTCTAAATATAGGTATTTAAAGCTATAAACTTCCCTCCAAATACTACTTTAGTTGGATCCCTAAGTTTTGGTGTATTGTTTTTGCCTCTATTCATCTCAAAGCATTTTCTAATCTTGTTGTGATTTCTTCTTCAACCCACAGGTTATCTGAAAGTATGCTGTTTAATTTTCACATATTAAAACATTTCTGTTTGTTGTTTCATTATTATGCTTTCCTTTGTATTAAATAGATGTTTTCAGTCAAGTGTCATGGCTCACACCTGTAATCCCAGCACTCTGGGTGGCCGAGGTGGGCAGATCACTTGAGGTCAGGTGTTCAAGACCAGCCTGGCTAGCATGGTGAAACCCTGTCACTACTAAAAATACAAAAATTAGCCAGGCATGGTGGTGCATGCCTGTAGTCTCAGCTACTTGGGAGGCTAAGGCAGGAAAATCACTTGAACCTGGGAGGCAGAAATTGCAGTAAGCCAAGATTACACCACTGTACACTCCAGCCTGGACAACAGAGCAAGGCTCCACCTCTAAATAAATAAATAAATTAGAAGTTTTCTAGTATACTATTTTAATTTTCTTGTCATTTCTCTTACTATAGCATTTCTTAATTGTTTTCTTAATAGTTACCAATGGATTTATAATTAATATCTGAACTTACAGAATCTAGTCTGGATTGAAAACAACTTAATTACAATAATACATAAAAAACTTTCCTCCTGCATAGATAGCTCCATTCTCTCCCTACTCCTTCATGCTGTTATTGTCATTTAAATTATGTCTTCGAAACTGTATGTCCATCAAGAAAGAATTATAATTATTACCTTATGCAAGTATCTTTTAAATCAGATTGGAAGAAAAAAAAACATAAAAATGTATTTACATACTATCTTCTTGTAATTGCCAATAATGACAGTCTTTATTTCTTCATATGCATAAGTTAGTGTCTAGTGTCGTTTCACTTCACCCACAAGAACTCCCATTAGTATTTCTGGTGGGGTAGGTTTGCTATTAATAAATAGCTCAGGATTTATTTAACTGGGAATATTTTAATTTCACCATCATTTATTTTGAAGATAGTTTTGCTGGCTACAGAATTATTGATTGGAAGTGTTTCTTTTCTTTCAGTGCTTCAAATGCCATCCTGTTACCATCTATTCCCAATGGTTTCTGTTTTTAAAAAAATTTACATATCAAGTTTGTAATAGAAAACCCAATGGTTTCTGACAATAAATCAGCTGTTAATCTTATTGAAGATCTTTTGTACAAGATGAGCTGCTTTTCTTTTGCGGCTTTCAATATTCTCCCTTTGTCTTTGGATACTTTTATTATGATGTATCTAAATTTGGATCTATTTGAATCTAGCCTCCTTGTAATTCACTGGGCTTTTTGGAGGTATAGATTAATATAGTCTTTCATCAAATTTGAATAGTTTATGTCGATTATCTCTTCAAATATTGTTTCTGCTCCTTTTTCTTCTTACTTTCTGGATTCTCAGAAATTGGTATGCTTGATGATATCCAACAGGTCTCTGAGGCTCTGATCATTTTTCTTCATTCTTTTTCCTTTCTGTTCTTTTAACTGGATAATCTCAATTATCTGTCTTCAAGTTCACTGATTCTTTCTTCTTCTGTCTGTTCAAATCTGTTGAACTCCTCTAGCCAATATTTCATTTCAGTGATTGTATTTTTTTTCCAAATTATATTGGAGGGAAGAGTTATAAAATGTTTTTAAAAAATACATTTATACTTTTATATTTAACTACGTATTGACATAAATATTTACACATATGTAACTTTTAACATTAATATTCCCTATTTTCCCTTAGCTCCTCAGACACTGTTGCCAGCTTTAACTCTCTGAACATAATTGAAATAGCTTAAAGTTTTCATTAAGCTCCATGTCTGGCTTTCCTCAAGGATGGTTTCTATTGATTCTTTCCTTCCTGTGTAAAGCTCATACTTTCTGTTTCATAATTTTGTGTTAAACATTGGATGTTTTAAAAAATATAATGTAATTCTGGAAATGAGGTTTTCCCTCATCCCTAGGGCATGCTGTTGTTGCTGTCTCTTGTAGTTGTTTTTAAAAACAATTTTCCTGAACTAATTCTGTAAAGTTTGTACTCTTTGTCTCATGTGACCATTAAAGTCTCTGTTCAGTTAGCTTAGTGGTTATGCAATGATTGAACAGAGCTATCCTACCTGCCTAAAAACTAGTAAGTCTCCCAGGCTTTGTCAAGAGTCAATATCTGTGAGTTGAGGCACACCGGTGACACTTGGATAGGGAATTTATAAACTCTGCCTTGGCCTTCACTTCCTGCTTGCTCAGAGCCTCAAAGTTATTCAGTGAGCAATCAGGACGTCATTGGTCTTTCTTGAGAATGCACATAGCCCTGAGCATGTACACAGCCCCATATATATGCACAGCTATCTAGATTCCCAGGAATACATTGGAACATTTCAAGGCCATTATGGAGATCTCATTCCCCAGCTTTTTCTTTTAAGTGTTTTGGTTAGGCTACTGGTTGTCTCAACTGTTATCTACTGCCACAGGCAGCTGTGATGTTCAATGATTTATTCAGTTGCTTTGCACAATGCCCCTGGGGCTAAAGGCTTTTCACAGTGGGCAAACTCCAAGTGAGGTTGAACAAATATAGTCTAGTAAGTAGGGTATTCGGGAAATCACCCAGTAGGTTGAATAATAAAAATTCTCTGGGAATGGGGCACTGAAGGAGCTCAAATCCCTTCTGCCCCCTCCAAGTGGTTGCCACACTGCTGATTTCGACCACGATTCCAGGCTGTTGGTTTTCTAGGCTACCATGGATCTGAAGAGGAAGGGATGTGAACATTACATGTTAAAATGCCACAAAGTACGCTGTCTTTACTGATATTCAGTCTTTTTTTCTTGTATAAACACTTCTCAGGTTACTGGGAGCCTTTGATTAATTTCCAGAGTTCTGACAAAGTTGTTTTGACAATTTTTGCCAGTTTTCTCTTTGCTGTTATGAAAAAATTTGTAGAGGTCCTTACTCCACCATTTCACTGATGTCAATCTAAAACTCTTAATTGCCATACTATACTGCCCAAATTAGAAGTAATGTATTAAAAATAGGTCCTGTTTTTGTTTTTTTAACAAAAGTCTATTTAAATCTCTTAAGTACTAGGAAGAATTGTGGACAGAGTATAGCACAGAGATTCTAGACTTATGGTAATAACCAAATCAATTTTAGTATCTGGTCATTTTTGGAAATAGATGGTCACCAAAATGTTTCTCCCACTTGCGTAAACAGGAGTACATCAGAATCACATAGTCTATTGAGCAGAATGAAGAAGAGAAATAGGTTCTGTAGGAACCCTTAAAGCTCTCTATCTGCAGACACTACATAAATGGTTTCAGCTTCTCTCCTTGTAGATAAAGAAACTGAAAAAGACTTTGGACCCTCTTGTTCATTATCTTTTATCCTGATGGCACAGCTAAACACCCATCTTTGCTTAGCCTTTTTAGACTGGTTTAAATTCCTATTTAGCTATACTTTTATTTATTAATAACTCCAAAAGAACCAAATAAAGCATCATGTACAGCTCAGTTCTACCCACTGTATAATTCCCAATTAGGTTATGATTTCTGCTATATCCTCTTCATGATCTTTAAATAGTATTCTCTACTCTGGGCTCGTTTTTATTCATGAGGATGAAATCAGAGGCAAGGTTGATGATAAACTGGAACATCTGTTCTCCATTATCCCACTGCTGACCAGACAAATTGTTACCATTTCTCATTCTACCTCTCAGGAGAGCCAACATGCAGCTTCACTGAGACTACCTATTGATGTGACTCCACTAAGAACATTTTATGGTTTCCAACAGCCTGATCACCATAATACACATTCTACAGTTATAATAAAATTTTCTCAAAAATAGTTGACTTTTGATTTAAAGACCTTAAAATGGCATTGTGTCTTTTAATTTGAAAGTGTGTAAAAAAGAAAACAACAACAAGAGTAAAAAGTAGATTTTAATTTGATATTGTAAATTGTGCTCAGTAGGCTTGATGAAAAGAATGTCAAGGAATTCCCTGAGGAAAGCCAGGGTTTTTTGGTGAACATACCTGTTCACCATCAGGGTGTTTCTTGACAATTAACTTAGAGGCCACTTAAGTTTTTAATTAAGATATCATCAAAGGAAATGAAAATATTCAGTAATTCTGCAGGTCTACATCTTTGTTCTTCTTCAGAGGTATTATCTTTGCCCTCTTATTCTCATCCAATATCTAGGCTTGGTCACCTCACCTTTTCTGCCTTCCATATTTTCTACTTCATCTTAACTTGTAATTCCTATTTCATCTTACTATGACTGCATAATATTTACGATCATTATAAAAATTCTCAATCTACCATTTAAACCATTTTCACAATCTGCTAGCTTTTATTTTGCAATGATACAATGTTCCAACTTTATAACACGTTTTTATACTAAATCTACTAAAAGAGAGTAGACAGGAAGTGGTGTGGAGAAAATAAAATGTTAGGGTGAATGCTGGCATTGACACTGATATATTGTAATATAAACAATTACTTTCAGAAACAAATCTGCTCAGGACTCAAAATGCAAACAAACCAGAGTTTTTCTTTTCCTTTATAAAAAGTAAAAATTTTAAAGTTTTTCCAAGGGGAAATTTTGGGTGGCTGGAATATTGTGTTTTGTAACCTAGGTGGTAATTTCAGGGTTGTGTTTACTTTGTGTTACCTCACTGGACTATACATTTTTGCTTTATGTACTTTTCTAAATGCATGTTATGTTGAATACAAATTTTCAAAGAGTTTACTATATGGAAGCTCTGTACTAGCTAGAAGGGAAAACAAGATTAGAAAATAAAGAATCCAAAGTTTATCAAGGTAGAGAAAATATAGGTTGTTTATCATTACTAACATTGCATATCATTGCCCATATTAATAATAACAGATATGTAACAACTTTCACAAATAATAGATTTTAAATGCCAAAGGAACATATACACAACGTAATGTAAATAAGCTTTCATAATAAATAGAAGAAAAGTTTCTTCTCTTATTCAATTATGTCTTAGCAGGATACTAATCAATTTTGAGTGGTTTTCTTGATTAGAAGTTTGTCATAATAAATAAGAAAGCATCTTAAAGAAAAAAAAAATTTCCTTCAAGCTCTTTACAAAGATAATCTCTTAGAAATCACTTTGTAAAAGGCAAAGTAGGTATGAGATAGTCTTTTTATTTCTCTAATAAACTGTAATTATCCCTATATACCTACAAAGACCCGTTCAAACACTTTAAAATCTAAAAAACAGAAACTAGGTTCTATTTTACGTGTATTTTTAGAAATATACTCTCCCAAATATAACTATTCATCTCAAACATTTAACAGCTAAACTTAAAGTTTTACTACTAGTATACATCCTAAAAAGCTATGTAAGTCACTTTGAGGGTCCTGAGGACACAGGTGAGCCCTATCACATTTCTACTGAAAGACATAAATCTCAACTGCATACGTATCTTCGCTATGCAGCAATGGCCTACCTAAGACTAGAGATACAGCAAACAGTTTGGTTTCCAGTAGGTCAAAAGTGCTTATGAAGTTGCCCTCCGACAGAACGTGAGATGAGAGATTTTATGATTGAAGAGGGAGGCACGGAGAAAAAGTATCCTGCTTTATCCATTTCTAAATTTCAAAGTAAAAATCCATGAACTGAGTTAAGAGTAAAGGAAAAGAAAATGAACACTTCAAGAACAGATGCTCTCATTTTATCCTCATATTAAAGGCAGTATAACTCTCTTTTACAGAAAAGAAAAACTGTTCATAGTCACTAATCAGTTAAGAGATGATACCAGATTGACTACAAAAGCAGGATTTGTCTCTAAGAATCTCGTAGCAAGAATTCTACTCCTTTTTGTGGAGAAGCAGAAAGTTAAAAAAAATTAAAAGATGAAGCATGGTAGAATACTAATAACTACCACTTACCAGTTTTTCTGTGAATGTGTCTTTTCCCAGCTTCCCTGAAAGCAACCATGGCTCTGAAAAAAGCTCGGAGAATTGCCCATCGGAAAACAGCTACAGGATCAATTCCAATCATCCCAGAGATAAATGCATTCTTGCTGCTTCTCAGAAGAGCTACAATGTCTGGGCGCATATGATCTGTATTTTTTTCCCGGAAATCCTACGTGAAAAAAGTACCAGTGTTATTTACAGAAAAAAAAAAAAACTATTAAAAACAAGATGATGGGTAATGACATAGTTTGGATGCTTGTCCCTCGAAATATCCTGTTGAAATGTGATTCCCCCACGGCCCACGGCAGAAGGACCTGGAGGCAGATCCCTCGTAAATGGCTTGGTGCTCTCCTCAAATAATGAGTGAGTTTTCACTCTGAATTCACCAAAATCTGGTTATTTTAAAGTGTGGCACTCCCACTTCTCCATCTTTTGTTCCTTCTCTCTTGTTTTCTCTTCTTGCCATATGACACATGTGCTTCCACTTCGCCTTCTGCCACAAGTAAATGTTCTCTGAGGCTTCACCAGAAGCCAGGTAGGTATCAGTGCTTCCTGTACAGCCTGAAGAATCGTGAGCCAATTAAACCTCTTTTCTTTATAAACTGCCCAGCCTTAGGTGTTTCTTTACAGCAACATGAGAACAGACTATCACAAGTGACATGTTTGAACAGTAGTTGAACGAGACAGAAGAAATGTCTGTTCCAGCTAGCTAACTGGACCAGGTATCTTCTATAAGGTCCCATCCAATCCTAAAACTATTGATTTCTAATAATAGTAGGTAACATTTATTGAGAGGTTAGTATATATCTGGCACTCTCCTAAGTATTTTACATGTATTGTCTCATGGAATCGCATTTAATCCTCCTAATAATCCTTTCAGATAGATATTACTACTCCCATTTTATAGAAGAGAAAACTGAATCAGAGAGAGGTGAAATATCCTGGCCCCTATCACACAGTAAATGGAAGAGCA
Organism: Sapajus apella; assembly: GCF_009761245.1. Classification (NCBI taxonomy): domain Eukaryota; kingdom Metazoa; phylum Chordata; class Mammalia; order Primates; family Cebidae; genus Sapajus; species Sapajus apella. Next base: position 12,716,563 of record NW_022436995.1, read on the forward strand.
AGGGCTCAAACATATCCACTCAAAACCAAATGGTTGTGTGAGTCTGGAGTCCTATGGAGATTTCAGAAAATACATTTGGTTACTAACAGCATATCGATTTTAACAAGGTCTCAATCTTCAATACAGGTCAGGCTGGAGTGCAGTTGGCACCATGATAACTCACTGCAGCTTCTAACTCCTGGACTCAGGCAATCCTGTGCCTCAGCCTCCCTGGGAGTAGAGGTGTGTACCACCATGCCCAGCTAATATTTTTCTTTATTTTTGTAGAGACAGAGTCTTACTATGTTGTCCAGGCTGGTATCAAACTCCTGGCCTCAAGTAATTCCCCCACATCAGCCTCCCAAAGTGCTGGCAGTACAGTTATAAGGAATTGTGCCCAGACAGCATATAGATTTTTAAAGCTGAATAAGAAGGAATGTAAATAGGCAGGAACAACCATTTACCAAAGAACAGAGATTGGAGGAGATAGAACACAAGAAAATGAGTTAAAATGCACCATAAACAAATGAGGAGGGTAAGTTTTCACTCTGGAAAGAGGGACCTAGAACGATGTTACAGCATAGGCATTGACTACAATCTTACCAAATAGAAGGATTAAAAATTTGGTAAGTAAATCACTCCAAGCTGGTACAGCTTCATAGAATACCTCTAACTCGGAATTCTGAGAAACATACCTAGTATTATGTCATCTATCCTCATATACAGAAGTCAGCTTGGACTCATCCTATTACTTTTAGGGCTTTCCTTTCCTAATTCTTCTTTATTCTGCTGAGAACAAGAAAAAACAGGAAACATACCACGAGTCTTGGTCCTTGGCTTGTCCCTACATACCCTTAGAGCAAATGTTATGTATTATTTTTTTAAAAATCAATAAAATTGAATAAGAGTATTAAAATCCAAATAACCTCTTACACCATAATCAGCAGCTAATAACTACTGATGGCATACAAGCTGTGAGGCATAACCTTAATGTATTTTACATAACTTATTTTTATCCAATTCTAGCAACTACTCAATAAAGCAGATTCAGTCATAAACCATAATTTACTGATAAGTAAACAGAAAGGTAAAGCAGCTTACTGAAGGTTAAACAGACAATAAGTACCAATGCAGGAACTGAAAAACACCAGTTTGCCTTACTCCTTTTAATAACTACACTGTACAACCTAAAATTCTAGGATTCTTTTCAAGTGTTGAGAGTAACCAGTGGCCTTCATTTTCAAAATGAAATAGTCTGTCTTCATATTTCTAAATTTCTAAGTACATTATCAACTGACCATATCATTCTTCTTAAAATTCTCTCTTCTAGTTTCCATAAGAAAATACTTTGTGGTTTACTATTTACCTCCTGTGCCGCCCTTTTAAGTCCTTAAGTTCATACCAGAAATTCAAAATGGGTTTAATAGTGTGCATCCATTTCTCTTTTTTTTTTTTTTTTTTTTTTTGTTTGCTTTTGAGACAGGGTCTTGCTCTGCTGCCCAGGCTGGAGTGCAGTGACACGATCTCAGTTCACTGCAACCTCTGCCTGCCGGGCTCAAGTGAATTCTCCCCCTCTGCCTCCCAAGTAGCTGGGACTACAGGCACACACCACCACATCCAGCTAATTTTTTTTGTATTTTTTGCAGACAACAGGTCTTGCCATGTTGCCCAGGATGTTCTTAAACTCTGGGACTTAAGTGACCCATCCACCTCAGCCTCCCAAAGTGCTGGGACTACAGGCGTGAGCCACCACGCCTGGTTGTGCAATCATTTCTTTACTCAACCCCCTTATATCAAGAGACCAGAACCATAATTAAGATTTTAAATTAGCACTATCTATATGATGAAGCCCAAATGTATATTTCCAGATCAGATTTTTCTTATTATTTCTTGAGATCCACTAACACATCTTAAAGGGTATGTCTAATCTGAAAGAAAACATGTAAGACCAGTAGTACATTTAAATGTTTGGAAGCATTCACTAGTAAAACCATGTGGGCCTGGGATTTCCTTTGTGGAAAAGTTCTGAACTACTGATTCAAATTACTAAGCCAACAGAATTTTTAGGTTTTTCTATTTATTCTAGTGTTAGTTTCAGTAAAGTGTGTTTTAATGGAATTTATCCGTTTTTTTGTTTTCAAATTTACTGAAAAAATATATTCATATATTTTTAGTATCTGTAGTGAATGTAGTAAAGTTCTCTTTTTTCATTCCTGGTATCTGTAATCTACGAATTTTTTATATCATCAGTTATTTTCCTATTACATTTAATAAGGAACTAACTTTTGGCTTTGTTGATTTCTTTGTTCAATGTCTGCATTATATTACACTGATTTCTGGTCTTTTTACACTCTTTCTCTAATTTCTTTGAGTGTGATTTGCTCTTCTTTTCCTAGTTTCTCACACAGAAACCTGGATAACCACTTTTCAATCAGGCGTGGTGGCTCATACCTATAATCCCAGCACTCTGGGAGGCCGAGGTGGGCAGATCACTTGAGGCCAGGAGTTCGAGACCAGCCTGGCCAACAGGGCGAAACCCCATCTCTACCGAAAATACAAAAATTAGCCAGGCATGATGGCACAAGCCTGTAGTCCCAGCTACTCGGGAGGCTGAGGCACAAGAACGGTTTGAACCTGGGTGGTGGAGGTTGCAGTAAGCTGAGATTCCATGACTGCACTCCAGTCTGGGTGATAGAACAAGACTCTGTCTCAAAAAAAAAAAAAAAAGAAGCTTAGGTATTCACTTTTCAACTTTTCTTCCTTTCCGATATATTCATTTAAAGTTATAAATTTTCCTATATTCATTTCTTTAACTCTATCCTAAAAGTTTCTGATAATGCTGTATTTCATTAATGTTCAGTATAACATATTATAATTTTAATAATTTATTTTATTTATTTATTTTTAGACAGAGTTTCGCTCTTGTTGCCCAGGCGTGATCTCGGATCACAGCAACCTCCGCCTCCTGGGTTCAAGCGATTCTCCTGCCTCAGCCTCCTGAGTAGCCGGCATTATAGGCATGCACCACCACACTTGGCTTATTTTGTATTTTTAGTACAGACAGGGTTTCTCCATGTTGGTCAGGCTGGTCTCAAACTCCCGACCCGAGGTGATCGTCCCACCTCGGCTTCCCAAAGTGCTGGAATTACAGGCATGAGTCACCACACTTGGACAACAATTTATTATCATAAGAAGTAATTTATATTGTGATTTCTTTTTCGACTCACAAGTTATTCAGAAGAGTTTTTGCCTAATTTCTAAATAACCAATGATTTTCTAAGTTATCCTTATGATGTGTTAATTAGGTCAGCTGTTTAACAGTGCTGTTTGTATTGATTTTGCATCTGCTTGTTCTGCTAGTTACAAAGAGAGGCATTAAAATCTATAATTTTTTCTTTAAGTTTTCTTCTTTTTCCTCAGAAAAATATTGAAGAAAAAAATCTACAATTATAATGATGGACTTATCTAGGTCTACTTTTCCTTCGTTTTTACTTTACATATTTTGAATCAGTCATTAGGTACATATATCATCAAGTGATTTGCCAAGCAAGGTGGCTAATGCCTGTAATCCTAGCACTTTGGGAGGCTGAGGAGGGTGGATCAACTGTCAGAAGCTCAAAGCCATTCTGGTCAAACTGCATCTCTACTAAAAATGTAACAATTAGCCAGGTATGGTGGCAGGCGCCTGTAATCTCAGCTACTCAGGAGACTGAGGCAGGAGAATCACTTGAAATTGGGGTAAGGGGGTGGGGGCAGAGGTTGCAGTGAGCCAAGGTCACACCACTTCACTGCAGCCTGGCTGAAAGAACAAAGCAAGACTCTGTCTCAAAACAAAAAAAAAGTATTTATTGATTATGTCTTCCTGTTGAACTGGCCCCTTTTATCATTATAAAATGTCCTTTGTATCTCTAATAATATTTCTGATCTTAAAGTCCATTTTGTCCTACAATAATTTTTTTTTTTTTTTTTTTTTTGAGACAGTCTCACTTTGTTTCCCAGGCTGAGTGCAGTGGCGCTATCTCAGCTCACTGCAACTTTCACCTCTCAGGTTCAAGAGATTCTCCTGTCTCAGCCTCCCCAGTAGCTGGGATTACAGGTGTACACCACCACACCGAGCAAATTTTTGCATTTTTAGTAGAAATGGAGTCTCACCATGTTGGCCAGGCTAGTCTCAGATTTCTGACCTCAGATGATCCACCTGCCTCAGCCTCCCAAAGTGCTAGGGTTATAGATGTGAGCCACCATGCCCAGCCTGTCCTGTAATTACATAATTACGCCAGCTCTTATCCTTTTTTCCATCCTTCTACTTTCAACCTATCTGATAACATGGATGTATATATATACACACACTTGCCTGGGATATTCTATATATACATATATATATATATACACACACACATATATATGATTCCATTTATCTAAAATATAATTAAAAGTAAAATTAAGAATGATAAAAATTAGAGTAGTAGTAATCTCTGAGGGGAGCTGACTGGAAAGGGGTATGAAAGAAATCTAAATACTTTATTTGTGCACTGTAGGCAAAATATCCTCAAGTTTTTCTATAGCTCAAGCTTTTGTTTCGTTTTACGTTTTAAACTATATTCACAATTTCTGTTCTAAAATCTATTCCTCCCAGTATTTTCCATCTTAGGACATAGTAACTCCAAAGCACCCATCAGCTCTAGCCAGAGGTCACTTACTCATTTAGAGTCCATCAATAAAGTCTATGGATGGTTTACCTCCAAAAATATATCTCATAATCATCTGTATCTCCCTTCAACCTCTACTGCCACTCCAGTGCTTCAGCTTACTTAACTTAAAACTTACTTACTTTAGTTTCACTTCAACTTAAAAAAAATGCTACCTAACTGATCTCCTAGATTCCACTCTCACCCTCTGCTATCTCTTCTCCACAAGGTAATCAATGCAATCTTTTAAAACTACAAGTCATTGTATTTTTAAATAATTTAAAAGTAATATTTTAATATTCTGCTTAAAATATGCTTAGGCAGAGTAATATTTTAATACTCTGCCTAAAATATGATCACAGTGGGCCAGGCGCAGTGGCTCACTCCTGTAATCCCAGCACTTTGGGAGGCCGAGGCAGGCAGATCATGAGATCAAGAGATCAAGACCATCCTGGCCAACAGAGTGAAACCCTGTCTCTACTAAAAATACAAAAATTAGCTGGGCGTGGTGGCACGTGCCTGTAGTCCCAGCTACTTGGGAGGCTGAGGCAGGAGAACTGCTTGAACCCAGGAGGCGGAGGTTGCAGTAAGCCGAGACTGCACCACTGCACTCCAGCCTGGCACTTGGAGACAAAGCTAGACTTTGTCTCAAAAAAAAAAAAAAAAATTGATCACAGTGCTACATAATTTTTATAAAAACTAAACTCAACTTAGCTTACAAGCCCTGAAGAATAACCCACTGTCTATTCTCAAAGTTCATTTCATGTTACTTGCCTTAGTTCATTATAATCTAGTTGCACTTAACTGTTTTCAATTATTTCAACATATCAAACTCTTTCCTATCTCATGGTCTATAATATTCAGAACTCCTCATCAAGGTAACATTTATTTCGGGTCATCTCAAAATTTAAGTTTCTTAGAGAGGTGTTCATGTATTCACACATTCAAAATTCACTATTTTATTACTTTCTCTCATAGAACCCATTCACTTATTTATAACACAAAGCCCATTTATCTATATGTTACATAAACAGATATACATATATATGCACACAAAATATGTATAAATGCACTTATGTATGTATATGTGTGGAATCAGGAATATATCTATCATTAGATCATTCCAAACACCAAGCACAGAGTCTGACACATATTCTGTGTTGAATAAATACTTCTTAAATCAATCAATCAATAAATGGATGAATAAATGATCTTAAGACACTCAACTCAAGACCAGGGAGAAAACATATTACTCCATTATTCTCCATATCATCACTGCCTTACCTGGGAAGTTAAATGCCTTAAATAGCAGGCTTAAACATCAAGTAGTTGAACAGTAATAGACTCACAAATTACACAAGAAATGGACAAAATTATGAAGATTCCACTCCATAGAAGTTAAGAATATCAATACACTCATGAAAAGTACAAACTCATAAATGCCTAATGGTAAACAGAGACATGAAAGCCTTACGAGTGTAGAGAAGAGAAAAATCCAACAAATTACGTGGATAAATAAGTGAGTTTGAGACATACAGATGCAATCTAATTCTTTCAGATCTAAAAAGGTTATCAGGATGGACTGACAACATCAGGTTTATCTCTAGGCAGAAATCAACAGAAACATTTCCTTACCTAAGACAGTAAGGTGCTGACAAGCAGAATCTAAGTTTTAGTAGTATCCTTATAAAATATCTCCAGTTATTACTGATCAAAAACCTCCACAAACAGGGTAGTGTGCCAGGGACAGTGACATACTTAAGAACACATCTCTGCCCTTGTAAGCATATTCAATGAGAAATTTACTAACCTTTACCCCATATTTTACTTTTCCAGCATAATGTTTTATAATGAACGCAGGCTCCATCACGGCTGGAAATTCAATGTAAGAATTATCTTCATGTTGATGCTTAAACTTGTCTAGTAATGTTTGATTTGTAGCCTGTGGGAAGCTGAATTTAAAAAAAAAAAAAAAAAGAAAAAATAACTCTAAAGAAAGATGAGAAAGATGCAGTAATTAGTACAGTCCATTTTACAGTCCTTTATAATTACATTGCCATCTTACACATGTAACAGTTTACAAAAGTTTTTGTCCATATTATAATCTGATTCTCATAATAAGCTAAAAAGTAGTAATAAATATTGGTGTTACTATTTTGAGGGATCAAAAGTTTTGATTTGGCTATACTCACACTTTGCAATAGCAGTATCAAGAAATTAACTCATTACATACTTAGCTTCGATTGCATTGTTCTGAACTACTGTAAAACCCAAAGGAAAATAAAATCCAAATCATATATTCTTTGGGGCCAAGAACTTCCAAATAAGAGAATAATCTCTCAATTCTCATAGGTCCTAAAAATCCATAAAAATTATCTGATTTCCTGTTTCTTCATGCATAGATAAGTAGCCATTTTCTTACTATACCAATTATTATTTGCACTCATTGATCGTACTGATCAATTGAGCACTTAATATCCAGGAATCACACAAACTATGTAACTGCATAATAGGAAATATGGAAATACAAAAGTTCAAAAGACAAAAAAATAATCAGTGACGTGAATAATGAAAAGTTTCACACAGACATAGCAATTGTGAACTAGATGTTAAAGGTTGGGGAAGAATTTCAAATAGAGAAAATCTAATTGACAGAAAAAGGAGAAAGTTTCAGAAAACAGCTTCACTTAATGGTAGCTAAAATAATGAAAAATGTGACATGAGGTTGTAATGTTGCTTAATACAAATCCAATGCATAAAAATCATTCCAAAATTACAACAAACATAGTTAATTACATAGTATGCATTGCAAACCATATAGAAAATGACCTTTGGCATCAGACAGTCATAGTTTAGATTACTCCTTCTATCAGTTACCTGGGGCAAACTAGGTAACTTTCTTTGAGAAGGGGTCCTCTAATTCACAAGATGAGATAGGAGGTATCACAGTGCCAGTAGAATTAAATAAAACTAGTAAAAACATCTAGCAACAGCAGGCATCCTCTAGGGATTAAACATATCGACTTTATGTTGCCTACACTGGTATTTTCCTGGTCACCCTGGCCTACTTTTGTATTCAAATAATATCTCTTCCTCAAAATATCACCATCTAGCTTACTCCAAAACTTTAAAGCCATTTTACAATGGATTACTATTTCGAAAAGAGTAGCACAGCTCCTATAAGAGTCTCACGAAGCATATTATCAAAATAAGTTTTTCTATAATAGTGCTTTAATCATGTGCCCCCTCTGCTCAAAACTTTATAGATCACCAAGGCAAAAAGACTGACACCAAGCTCCTAAGCCTAGGCTAACTAAACCTCTGCAAACTTATGTCTCACTATTTCACAGCAGTATGCTTCTCTTAAGGCAGGATGCTCACCTCATTGTCTCTAGGTCAGGGTTTATTTGCCTTCTAATCATCTGAGTAATCGAAAAGCTTATGATATATTTTCTCTTACTTTTAAATGGAAAATAGAAATTTTCAAAGGAAGGAGGATAGACATGGAAACAGTTTTTACCTGAAACTAAAAAAGATGGAAAGTTCTTGCATTCAACAGACATTTATGGATACTTATTACATTACCAGGCCAAAATATGTAGAACACAAGAAAATCATTCACTATTGCTCATATCAAATCTCTTAATCTAGTGTTCCCCAAAGGCTATCTGCAAAGATAGCCTCAGAAGAACCTCTAGAGATTTGAAAACTACCAATGCCTGGCCCCCACCTACTGCAATTCTGACTTAACTGATTAGGGGGATGACCTAACGTCAGTGATATTTACAAAGTCCCAAGGAAATTCTTATGAGCAGGCAAGATTCACAAAATGCTGCTGTAAATGAATGCTCTAATCCGAACTTCAGTCACTGTTAAAATGTAGATTCTGATTCAACAGATACGGAGTGAAGGCCTGAGATTCTACATTTCTAAGATTCAAAGTAGTCCACTGCTACTGACAGAAGATGACACTTTGAATACTATGAGGAAGACTGATAATATTCCTAACATCCTATTCATATGTAACTCTGACACAATATTCCTCCTTTCTAAATGCCACTCTACATCCTACAGTATCTAGCTTAAATAACTTGCCCCATATCATACAGCCATTAAGTAGTAGAGAAAGGCTAACCCAAGACTTCCAACTTTAAACCCATACACTTGGAGCACTACAAACACACTGCATGAAGTAAAAACACAACTATGGATATATTTGATACTATATATTCTCTATAAAAAATATTTTTAGAGGAAAAAATACTCAATAAAGTCCTGAAATAGTTCTTCTGAATATGACTTTATTTTCAATCCAGTTTTTTTACAGGTAAATGGTAGAGAAAAAAATATTTCATGCCTTTGCATTTTCTGCAATGCTAAAGCACAGAGATTCTTTACAAGGACTAGTAATAACTACAGGACTGACTAATAAAAAGATTATTCAGTCCAGTCTCCCACCTACAACAACAAGCTGACAGGTGATGCAAAGTAATTATAATAATAGGAAATTATGTTAATTGTTAAAGCAGCTGCTAATCAGCTCTAATAGTTATAAAGTTCTTCATTGAGCCAAAATTTATCTCCCTGAAATTTATGGCAACATGGCTCAACTCCAGTAGCTTTCAGGTAACAGCAAAGAAGTGTCATTCTCATTATTGGGTTAAATCTACGTGAGGTATGCCACTGCATTCTAGCCTGAGCTACAGAGCAAGACCCAGTCTCAAAAAAAAAAAAGTAATTTTACTACCTCAGTTTTGATGTTATGATTTTATATATACAGTGGTAATACTGTAATTTTATATGTATGAATATGTAAAACATATATATACATATATGTATGTACATATATCTAGGTTTTTGTCCATGGTTCCTGGCTTATAACTCCTATAGCCCTTGGTATAGTCTTTTGTTATAATGTTAGGGTGCTTCAGGCCTCAGGAGCAGGCCTCAGGAAATAGAATCTCTCTTCTCTTCTGTCCTCCTTTTACCTGCCCAAGGCAGGCCTTTAATCTGATTGTGGGTTATAAGACCCTCATTCCAGAAAGGGTCTATCCCCACATTCTGAAGGAAAGAATGCTGCACAAGAGGCCAAGAAGAATCTGGACAGACAAGCCTTGCTGGGCTTCCCACTCAGTCTATTCGTATGAGATCATGCTCTTTGGTCCAATCAGATTTCTACACAGTTGTCAGTAATGTCTATGTAATGAAGCCTCCATAAAAAACCCAAAAGGACAGCATTTGGAGAGCTTCCAGAAGCTGAACATGTAGCTGTTCCTGGAAGGCGGTGTGCACAGGAAGGACATGGATACTCTGTACTCCTTCCCCAGTACCTTGCCCTACACATCTCTTCATTATATCCTTTGCAATATCCTTTACAATACACTGGGGATAAATGTAAGTAGGTGTTTCCCTAAGTCCTGCAAGCCATCCGGCAAATTAATTGAACTCAAGGAGAAGCTGATTGGTCAGAAGTTCTGGAGGAGTAAACTACTGACTGGTGTCTGAAGGTGGGTGGGCAGCAGTTTTGGGGACTGAATTCTCGATCTGTGGGATCTGATGCTACCTCCAGGCAGATAGCGTCAAATCTGAATTAGAGGACGTCCAGTTGGTGTCCACGGCTTGTTAGTGGGGAAAACTCCATACACATTTGGTCAGAGAGGTCTTCATGTTGATTGTTATGATGTGAGAGCAGAGAAAAACATGGTTTGAATGTTTTTCCCAAATAATTGCTGTGAGAGAAGTGAGGTTTGCTAGAAAGACCCTAGCTCACTGAAACATGTGGTTTGGGAAGAGAAACGATAAAAGGATAGAAGATGAGAAATCTTTGTTCTGGTGTGGCCACAGGGTCGCCCAAGGTATGAAGCCATAGCTGCTATTCTCAGTTACTAAAGGTAAAAGTTATCGGTGGAATTTAGAGATGGTTCCAACTCCTGGGGAGTTGATTCACTGGATACATAATGAAAAGCAAACTAATTTAAAAAAATGAACTATTCAATCCCTTAATTACTGCTATTTATAATAGCTAAAATAAAATTTAAAGAGAGTACTGTGTTGGTCCTTGAAGCTGGATCAAGCTCAGATCTCGATCGGTTTGAGCTCAGACTGTTAGCCTCAAAGTCTTGGAGGCAAGGACAGAATTGTGCAGGGACAACAAAGTACCTCTGAGACATGTGGTTACCTAGAAGGCAGTCAATGTGGAAGAAGGGCAAAATGAAGTAACTACTGAACTGGAGGGCATAGTGTGAAGGAATAGTTCCATTTTGTAGATTGGTATCATTAGCTTCCTAAGAACCTTTACCAAAATGGATTGTGAGAGTAACTACATTAGGGGCAGTAGCTTTGCTTTTAAATGCTGCAGTGGACGAGTGTGTCTGGGTTGATGCAGGACACACAACTCACTACTAAGCAAGCTCAGACATCTATACACGACTGAGATACACAGGAGGTTATTCCTGAGGGAAAAGCCAGCCTAGTGGACTGGATAAAAGCCACTGTACAATCTTTTCACTCTGGGAAGGGGGATTGCCTAACTCTCCCTAGAAATGCTAAGCAGAACAACCCAGATGAAGCAGCTAATATGTTCATATGCAAGCTATGTAAGACTAGCTTTATAATGATAAGGATATTTGCCCAATCAATGTGCCTGTTATCCATTTACCGGATTACAGTAAATGCTATAGTTAAGGGGGTCCCTTCTACATGGGCACCCCAGGTGATAATACCCCTGCCAAACTGAACAACCATTAGAGAAGCCTTATGAAATTTGTTGTCTCAGCTTCTCCTCATAAGTCTTACAGCTGCAATAAAAATATTAGGTTAATTAATAATTTAATGGGAAAAGGCAAAAGGGAGGGTTCAAAGGATTTACCCCAGGAAGATAAAAATTTTTTAATGGTTATTAAGAAATAAGGCGAATAGGCCAGGCGTAGTGGCTCACACCTATAATCCCCAGCACTTTGGGAGACCGAGACGGGTAGATCATGAGGTCAAAAGATCAAGACCATCCTGGTCAACATGGTGAAACCCCGTTTCTACTAAAAATACAAAAATTAGCTGGGCATGGTGGCGCACGCCTGTAGTTCCAGCTACTCAGGAGGCTGAGGCAGGAGAATTGCTTGAACCCAGGAGGCAGAGGTTGCGGTGAGCTGAGATCGCACCACTGCACTCCAGCCTGGGTAACAAGAGCAAAACTCCGTCTCAAAAAAAGAAAAAAGAAATAAGGTGAATAAAGAAAACATTAAAGGGGTGAAACTAAGAGGAAAAGGGAAAGAGTCATGAGATTCACCCTAGCTGGGCAGAAGTATTTTATATGGTTTTGAAAAAATGGGATGAATAAAACAGAAATGGATGGGGTTAAAACAAAATTTGTAATACAACACTACTGAAGGTTGGATAAATCAAAGGGAGCACCTTCTGGTCCCTCAACCAGTTTGCTCTATTTCCCCAATTTTGGAGAAATGTTAAAAGACAGAAGGTAAAGATTACAATGAGAAATCCCACCTGAAATTGCCTGGGGCCATGGTTAGACTGGTTAATCAAGGTAACAATTGACAGAGAGGCCAGAGTCCCTTGGCCCAATGCCTGGCTAGGACCCGAAGACTTTTACACAAGAATGGTAAAATGGTCTATGGGTGGAGAACTTTCTGTGACTAGAACGTAAATAAATACATCAGAGATCATAGGATTATGAAAACTGGAATACTTAACAGGCTTTAAGAAGCTGAGTCTCCTTTACTTAAATGTTTTGTGACTGGGAAATGTTCCCCCTACCCAGTGCTATAAAACAGAAGGCATGTAAATCTGCCCTTCAAGCAATATTAACTGGACATGCTAAATGGAACCAATAAGATTGTTCAAGTTCAGGTCCACAGAGTAGACTCAGAAGAAGCTAGAGTGCAGACAGAAACAAACTCTACATTTGATATCCCTTTGTGGACATTTCCTGGGGCTTATGGCAAAAACGTGTGGGCACCCCCCAGCAACAACTACTTCTGGACTAGAGAATTTCCACTGGAGGGGCACTTACTATCTTGTTATGGGAAATTAACTGAAGCTATCCCTAAAACTGAAGGTCATAAAATGATCTCGACACCTGAAATGCCCATGCTGTCCCAGCTGATGGAAGAAAAACACTCTCATGAGGACAGCAGTGCACAGAAGAGTTCCATAATAAAATGGAAATGATTTATACAGAATCATGCTGCCTGGCAGATGCAAGGAGGAGAAACTCATGAGCAGGGAGCCTCTTTACCCCTAGGACTGACTCTGGAACTGTGTGAGGAGCTGCCGGATCCTACAGTGCTCTCAAGTGACTGGCAAACAACGGCTTGGTTTGTGGATGGCAGTTCCAAGGTAAATGGACAACATTCTGTTTGGACGGCTACTATGATTGAAGAAGGTGAAAACAAATCAGGTTGGTGGGCTGAATTACATGCTGATTTCCTAAAACTGAGGGAAGAACTGAAGAGTGGTAGAAGCCCTGGTGTTTGGGTTTTTACTGACTCAGGGGCACTGGCCAATGGCCTGGCCAAATGATCAGGCAGAAGGGCAATGGAAACCCAGCCTATTAAAAAAAGGGCCATTTGGAACACAGCCCTACGGAAATCTGAGGGGTACCTTAAAGTAGAACATATCAATGCCCACCAAAAAAAGCCCCTTTCCAGGTTCAGAAGGTGACTAGAATTGACAAGCAGATATCCCTGTGTGCTCCTTTGATGTGGTCACCTGGGTCCATGAAATGAGCAGATATGGGGGTACTACAGCAGTGCTGAGAAGTGCTGAATCTAGACATTCCTCTTGCATCTTCTCTCAATCACAAAATGCCAGTAAAAACTGTTCTGTTTGTCAGCAAGAGAATCTGAGACTGCCAATGGCTATGTGGCAGTTTCCCTGGTGGGAAGACCCTGAACTGAGATGGTAAGTGAGACTGATGCGGGTAGCCCTGGGGGGCTACAAATTGACACAAATAGTCACTGACTGAAGTGAGCTTTACTTACCCAGTGGAAAATGCAAATGCTCAGGGTGTCATTAAAAAAAAAAAAGAATAGAAAACACTGCATGGATTTGGATGATCATCATTTTTTCAGAACAAGAAACCCACTGTACAGCCTACAATGTCCAGCAAAGGAAAAAAATATCCTCCTCAGAGTAACAATTTGATGGAGAAATAGAATTGGCAATTAAAATACTGGCTGTCTAAAACAGGGGAAGATCAAAAAATGAAGGGCTGGCTTGCATGCCTTCATGAGTATGAATATCCGCTCACACTCAGCATGAGTGAGACTAATGGAGCATCCCCTAGATTTTTCTTATTTTTCTGGTTCATCTGGGAAAGAGGGGTTGGAGAGGATGCTGGTATGACTATCCAATTCTTGCCAGGGAAGGAGTATACTGGTATAAAAACTATAACTTTTTTTTTCTTTCCCAGATGACCTCAAAGACAAAAAACTTTTTTTGTCTCCCCTATCAGCTGCAGTCATCCTAGGACCAGGGCTGCAACTACAGGAGCTGGAAGCAAGGACGATTTCTAAACAAGAAACTGTAATTACATGTTTAAATCTTAAGTCAAAATTCCTAAGGGCATGATGAGGGTGGGTTATACCTTCACTCCATGTAGCAAAATTGGTGCTAAGAGTGAATGTAACTATTTTTCCTGGCCATAAAAACAGCTCAGTAGTTCTGCACCTATGTAATTCACCCTATCTAAAAGGGAGTGGACTGAGGAGGAGGTACTTGCTAGACTAGAATTGTTGTCTGCAATCTAAACCAGCACAGTGGCAATTCTTCATGTACCTTCCATAGGAGGAAAAGTTTGGGAACTAATGGAGAGGAGGAATAGTAGCTGAGGGTAAAGATATGAGTAAGTGGATAATAAATTGAGGGAAATCCAACATTAACACATTTAAAGAAGCTCAGAGCAAGAGATGACACCGTCTTTTAGCTCAGTTATAAAAGACGCTCGAAACGGAAAGGTTGTGTTTGCTGAGATTACTCCTGCTTTTGGAATCTGACAAGACTGAAAGGAAGCCTGCAAACTTGAGTGTTCTCTCCCTGGGGGATATACTCATACAATATGATGATGAACTGGACTAATTACTAATGACTGAATGGGATTCTACTAACGTAGCAGTATGTTTGAGTTGCATATTCTTTTGATGATGTAAAGGTTCCATGTTTGAAAGCCTGTGGCCTGTGACATAATGAGAGAGAGAGAGAGAGAGAGAGAGAGAGAGAGAGAGAGAGTGTGTGTGTGTGTGTGTGTGTGTGTGTGTGTGTGTGTGTGTAGGTTCTCATTCTTGGTTCCTGGCTTATAACTACCATAGCCCTTGGTGTCATCTTTTGTTATAATGTTGGGATGCTTTAAGTCTCGGAAGCAGGCCTCAGGAAACAGAATCTCTCTCTCTCTCTCTAACCTTCTCCTGTCTATCTTTTACCTGCCAAATGCAGGCCTCTAATCTGATTGTGGTTCAAAAGACCCTCATTCCAGAAAGAGTCCTGCCCCATTACTCTGAAGGAAAGAATGCTGCACAGAAAGACCAAGAAGAATCTGGACAAACAGGCCTTACTGGGTTTCCCAGTCTATTAGTATGATATCGTACTCTTTTTGTCCAATCACATGTCTACATAGTTGTCAATAACGCCTATGTAATGAAGCCTGCATTAAAAAAAAAACCCGAAAAAAAGCATTTGGAGAGCTTCCAAATAGCTGAACATGTGGGAGTTTCTTGGAGGGTGGTACACCCAGGGAGGATATGGAGGCTCTGTGCTCCTTACCTCACACCTCATCCTATGCATCTCCTCATTGTTTAGTTTGCAACATCCTTTACAATACACTGGCATAAATATGAGTGTTTCCCTCAGTTCTGCAAGCCACTCTGGCAAATTAATTGAACTCAAGGAGAAGCTGGTTGGTCAGAAGTTCTGGAGGCATGGACTATTTGGTTGGTGTCTGAAGGTGTGGTGGGGTGCAGTTTTGGGAACTAAGCCCTCAATCTGTGGGATCTGATGTTACCTCCAGGTAGACAGTATCAAATCTGAATTAAAGGATGCCCAGTTGGTGTCGACTGCTTGTTAGTGGGGAAAAACACCACACACAGTTGGTCACAGAAGTCTTATATGTTGATTGTGGTGTGAGAGTAGACAAAAAACATGGTTTGAGAGTTTTCCTATAACAGTAGTTATGAAAATGGGATACAAATCCTACACTACTGACTCTAACACCTAAATAGTACAGGAAATCAATATAATAATTCAAAGCACAACCTTATTAGTCAGAAACACCGGACAGGTTTGAATCTTAGGTACCCCATTTCCTACTTATATAATCTTTGTTCTTGGTTTGTTTCTTAAACCCTTTTTTTGTTACTACAAAATTCCTCAAACCAAAATAACTGCTTATCATTCCATTATCAACCACAATGGTTTCCAACACTGAGTATCAAAATTACCTATAAAGCCTTCCCAACTAAAGATATACCAGAGGTAAGGTATACAAACAGTGAATGACTAACCTGATAATTTTATGAGATAATAATTATGTTGGGGCACACACAGTAATGCAAGAAACTTTTACAAAATTCTGGACAGAAAATTAAGGTACTTTTTACTTGTGTTAACAGCATTTTAATTCCTTTAGATTAACGGAAGCTGACTAGTGATAGAGTAGGTTACAGTGACTCTAAACTGTGAGCAGTCTTCTTTCTGCTAGTTTTTTATTTTACAACCTTATACAATTATCTTACCTCTAACAGCAAATCCCCAATACTTTCCATCCTGTTTAATGAGGATTACATTAAACTAGAAATCAGGTAAACAAATTGTTTCTAAATTTTTTACTTAAGAGTCATAAAAAAACCTCACAACCTCCTCATCTCGGTTTCTCCAATTCTAGATTTGCCATCTCTTAGGATAATTAACTATATTTTATAGATTGTTGAGAATATCCTGAAGAATGCTACCTGAAGCTTATTTCTGAAGCATGTATTTAACTGTTATATTGAACAGTGTTAATGAGGAATAGTAAATAATTGGCAGATGTTGCCACTTCCAAACATGATCATGATAGACATTACTAATCTACCATAACATTCTTGTTTTGTTTTGTTTGGAAACACGAGTCTTGCTCTGTCACCCAGGCTGGACTATAGTGCAGTGGCGCCATCTTGGCTCACTGCAACCTCTGCCTCCTGGGTTCAAGCGATTCTCAAGTCTCAGTCTCCTGAGTACCTGGGATTACAGGTGTGTGCCACCATTCTCAGCTAATTTTTGTATTTTTAGTACAGATGGGATTTTGCCATGTTGGCCAGGCTGGTCTCGAAGTCCACATGCCTTGGCATCCCAAAGTGCTGAGACTACAGGCGTAAGCCACCACATTCAGTCTATCACGATATTCTTTTCTGCTAAACATGAAAACTGAAAACATATCGCATATATAAAACTCAATTTACAAAGAAAGAAACACGTGACCAAAAAAAAAGAAGTCAGCAAGTTTAACATCAAAGTGTATTGAACAAATCTAGAAGAACTTTAAAAAAATGAACTCAAGTAATGAAGTCCATCCTAATTACCTAGAAACATACACAGATTAAAAAAATTGTACACACAAAAAAACCTTTGGCTCTTTATTTGGTAATGTAAGAAAAAAGTTTAAACTTAAAAAGACATAAAAAGCCAAAACAGCCAATAACAAAATCGAAAATTACACTCACTTGCTTTCTTCATCCAAAAGATGAAGCAGTCCTGTTGGTTTTTTGCTAATAAGATTTATGCAGCAGGTATTATCAATATAATCTATGTTGTGCCAGCTGATACCTTCGGTTCTATATTCCTCCTAGAAAAACCAAAAACAAAAATAACAATTTATTCATCTTGCAGAAAATAACAGGGATAGGGTAATACAGATGGAAAAGCTTTTACCATGCGTTTGGTTATTTATATCCCTCTCTGTCTCTCTCTCTCAGATGAATTCTTTGAGGGGTTCATCAATAGTATTAGCCCTTTGAAAGATTTACTTTTGGTTTGGTTGATCCGCTCCCACGGTATACTTGTTTTCACTTTTATTAATTTCCTCTTTTATTGGTATTATTTCATTTTTTCTACTTACCTCTGATTTCGTTTGCTGGCTTTTTTCCCAACTGTTGACAGGGATCACTAATTTTCAACAAAAATCTTCTAAGAGCTATAAAATGTTCCCCTAAGTATGGCTTTAGCCATATCCCACAGTTTTAATATGTAACATGTTCATTAAGTACGTTCAACTTCTAGACTATTTAAAATATTATTTCTTAATTTTTAATCATATAAGTAATTTTTAGTTATCTTTTACTTATTGGTTTCAGGTATTATTTTATTATAGTATTAAAACCTGTCATCCTTGGAAATTTGACTTTTGCTTTATGGTCCAGGATATGAACAAATTTTGTGAATATTCCATCCAAACTTGAAAAAAAAAAGGTACATTCTGCAGAAGTTGATGCAGTGTTCTATGCATATCAGTTATATATTTGATTTTTAAATATTCTATATCCTTAATTGATAAGGTTTCAGGTCTAAGGACAAGAAACTGACATTCTGATCTGAAGGATAGTCAGAGATGGATGTCCACAAACGCACTATCATCTAGATATTTTAAATCTTCTATATCCTTACCAGCTTTTTGAACACTTACTCTATCAGCAAGTCAGCAAGATATGTTAAAACATTATACTACGATTGCAAATGTATTTTATTCATTTTTGCTTATATATTTCAAGGTTATGCTATCAGATACTTATAAATTTCGGACTGTACACTTCCCAGGAAACCCTTTAGCATTCTAAAGGGTAGCATTGTTAAATACTCCTTTTTATCTCTAGTAATGCTTGAAATGTGATATTAATATAGTTATAACTACTTTTTTTTATAAGGACTGCTAAATCTTCACCCAGCCTTTTAATCTTTCTATATACTTATATTTAAAATGTCTCTCATAAGCAACAATCAGTTTAGTTTTGTATTATAGCTTCTAGTAGGAGCAATGAATCAATTATATTTAATGCAATCTCTGTATTTGTGAGAATAAATCAAACATCTTATTACTTGTTCTTTGTCTGACTTTCATGGCATTTCTTTTATTTCTGGCTTTCTTCTGGACCGTTTGAGTGTTTTTACTTTACTTATCCTCTCTATTACCTTTTCCAAAGTTTTATATTCTTTTACTATTTTTGGCAATGCTAGAAAACATGTATCCTTAACTTACCACTAACAGAAATAGTATCTCCGTAACTTATCATTTAATACAAAGATCTTAGAATATATTAAATTCTATTTACTCCTGATTTATATGCTATTATTGTCATGTATTTTAGTTCTAGTTAAACAGTAAGTAGTGTCTGTTTTTATTTAATTTTTTTTTATTTTTTTGAGATGGAGTCTCGCTCTATCACCCAGAGTGGAGTACAACAGCACAATCTTGGTTCATTGCAACTTCTGCCTCCTGCCTCAGCCTCCTGAGTAACGAGATTACATACAGGTGCCCACCACCATGCTCAGCTGATTTTTATATTTTTAGTAGAGACAGGGTTTCACCATGTTGGCTAATCTGGTCTCAAATTCCTGACCTCAGGTGATCCACTTGCCTTGGCCTCCCAAAGTGCTGCGATTACAGGTGTGTCAGCCTAAAAAGTTCTATTTAAACCATAAAAGTTACTTTTAACTTTGTCTAATTTAGTTAATATTCATTTAGATTCAATGACTTTTATTTTATTTTATTTTATTTTAGACAGAGTCTTGCTCTGTCACCTAGGCTGGAGTCAGTGGCACGATCCTGGTTCACTGCAACCTCCACCTCCTGGGTTCAAGCAATTCTCCTGCCTGAGTCTCCCAAGTAGCGGGGACTGCAGGCACCCGCCACCAATACCGGCTAATTTTTGTATTTTTAGTAGACACGGGGCTTCACCATTCGAGACCAGCTGGTCTCAAACTCCTGACCTTGTGATCCACCCACCTTGGCCTCCCAAATTGCTGGGATTACAGGTATAAGCATCGTGCCCTGCCCCGACTTTTTTATAAATTTTCATTGCTCTTCATTCCTTCCTGCACCTGAGCTACAATCAGGAATAATTTACTGCCTAAACAACATACTTCAGTTCTAAGGAAAAAATCCCATTGCCTCCTAGCTTCCCCTATTTCCACTAAACGGCTGACTGGCAAGTATTATTGTTGCATCTTTAAAGACAGAGATGTCTCTGACTTACGATGATTCAACTTTATAATGGTGTTAAACTGCGATAATTTCTTCATACTTTGAACTTTGATCTTTTCCCAGGCTAGTAATATATGGCACATGACATATTCAATAATTTTATTATAAAACAGGTGTGCTAGATGATTTTGCCCAATTGTAGGCTAATATAAGTGTTCTGAGCACGCTTAAGGTACGTTATATTAAGCTGTGACCCTTAGTAGGTGTAATAAATGCATTTTTTACTTAAAATATTTTCAATTCGGCCAGGCGCGGTGGCTCACACCTATAATCCCAGCACTCTGGGAGGCCGAGGCAGGTGGATCACAAGGTTAAGGGATCAAGACCATCCTGGTCAATATGGTGAAACCCAGACTCTACTAAAAATACAAAAATTAGCTGGGCATGGTGGCGTGCGCCTGTAATCCCAGCACTCTGGGAGGCTGGGGCAGGTGGATCACAAGGTTAAGAGATCAAGACCATCCTGGTCAACATGGTGAAACCCCATCTCTACTAAAAATACAAAAATTAGCTGGGCATGGTGGCGTGCGCCTGTAGTCCCACCTACTCGGGAGGCTGAGGCAGGAGAATTGCTTGAACCCAGGAGGTGGAGGTTGCAGTGAGCCGAGATCACGCCACTGCACTCCAGCCTGGTGACAGAGAGAGACTTCGTCAAAAAAAAAAAAGAAAAGAAAATTTTCAACTTACCCATCCAAAGAAGCATCTGTAGTCTTTTGTTTCCTCTAGGTAGCTTTTTAAACTTTTTTCACTGTCTCTGGTTTACTATAATTTTCTAGGTTTAACTATCTTTGTACTTAACATGGCTTGGATTCTTAGAGCTTTTCATATGTATGCTTGTTGGGTTTTTTTTTTTGACAGTTTTGGAACATTCTCAACTATTATGTCTTCAAATATGGCTTCTAACTTACTCTATGTCTCTCACACACATCTTTCCAAAATTCCTATGGCACATGTTAGATCTTTTCACTATGGTCTTAGAGTATAAGTCTTTTTTTTAATCTTCATTCATTAGGATCAGTATTTTCTTCTGGTCTATCTTCCAATTTACTAATTTTACTAACATGTATCTTACTATTAAAAACTATCTGTGTCTTCTTAATTTCACTGTACTTTTTAGTTCTAGGTTTTTCCCAATTTGGGATTTTTTAAAAGTAATTTGCAGTTCTTTAATAAAAATATTGCCCCTTATTTTTAAAAAATTTCTTGAAAGCATAGTTACTTTCAAGTCCATGTCTGCTAATATCACTGTGGTACTATTATCTCATTTCTCTTGGTTTTGTTTTGTTTTTGAGACACAGTCTCACTTTGTCACCATGCTGGAGTGCAGTGGTATGATCTCAGCTCACTGCAACCTCCACCTCCTGGGTTCAAGCAATTCTCCTGCCTCAGTCTCAGGTGTAGCTGGGATTACCAGTATGTGTCACCATGCCAGGCTAATTTTTGTATTTTTAGTAAAGAGGGGGTTTCACCATATTGACCAGGCTGGTCTTGAACTCCTGACCTCAAGTGATCCACCCACCTCAGCCTCCCAAAGTGCTGGGATTATAAGCATGAGCCACCACACCCGGCCACATTTCTCTTGGTTTTTACTCAGGCTGGTTTGCCTCCATGTATGTCTGTCTCTGTCTCTTTCTCTCTGTTTTGGACTGAGTACTGAATCCTGTATATGAAAAATTGTAAAGGTAATTTTAGCAGCTGGATGACTTCTTCTAGTGTACACTGTATTTGCTCTTGGCAGGAGGCTAAGACTACTACAAATTCTATATTATTTTAAACCTAATTGGGAACTGAGATGATTTTAAACTGGGCTTCAGTCCCTATGATGACAGATTCACTTCTGGTGTACTTTTATGTCTAAGATATAACCCTTCGGGGGTCTCAACCTAAAGCCTATAGGAATTACCAAGGGCCTCCTCCTTACTTTTGAGTCAGGAGAAAACTCTGCTCAAGTCCTCATACTCTCAAGCCTGGCCCTTTTAGAATCAGAAACACTACAAAAATAGGGAAATGGCTCTAGGAACAAAGCAACACCCAAACGCTGGGCTCACTTCCCTAGATTTCTTTCTTATAGTCTAGGCTCTGAAAAAACTTATTTGAAGGTACTCCAATGCCTTCAAATGTATGTTGTTGAGTTTTTTTTGAGTTCTCCAAGGTAAGGATCATTAAAAGTTTCTAGTCTGATAACAACAGAAGTAGAATGGATGAAACAAAAACTTGCAAGATTATGAGCTCCTTAAATAAGATCCCTGCACTCTAAATTTTCTATCTTCTATGCTTAGCACACTGCCTGACACACAACTGTCGTTCAATTTACTGATGAATCAATAAGATGAAGGATAATTCTCAGCAGGTAAAGAAAAAAAAGATGGCAGTTATACAAATAATAACAGAAAACATACAATTGGCCCTGCGAATCTGCAGGTTCCACATTTGTAGATCCAACCAACCACATATCAAAAATATTTAGAAAAAATAAAAATACAATAAAAAATATAAACTTATACAGTATAACAATTAATTACATAACATTTACACTGTATTAAGAAGCTGAGAAATCATCTAAAGAGTACTGGAGAACGTGCATAGGTTATGTGCAAATACTATGCAATTTTATATAAGGGACTTGAGCATCTGTGGATTTTGGTATTCTTTGCGAGGGGGTCAGGGAGGTCTTGAACTCAATCTTCCATGAATACCCAGGGATGGCTGTACTTTCAAATATCAGAAACCTCTTTAGGCCTGTCTCTTATTCTACATTATGGTCTCTACCACTACCTTGATTCAGGATTCAGAATCACTCACCCAGTCTATAGTCATGTGCCACACAATGACATTTCGGTCAAGGACCAACTGCAAATACAGCAGTGATCCCATAATCTTATAATGAAGCAGAAAAATTCATAATGTCTACCTACGTCTTGATCCTGACCCTGTGTAAGCCTATACTAATATGGTATGGTAATATGTATGTATACATTCTAATATGTATGTGTGTGTCTTTGCTTTTAACAAAGTTTTTAAAAAATTAATAGAAAAAAGCTTATAATTACAAAAAGGGAAAACATTTTTGTAGAGCTGTACGATGTGTTTGTGTTTTAAACTGCTACTAAAAAAGTCAAAACGGTAAAAAAGTTTATAAAGTAAAAACATTACAGTAGGCTCAGGTTAATTTAAAGAAAAACTTAAAAAGAAAAAACTTAGCAAATTTAGTGTAACTTAAGTGTACAGTGTTTATAAAGTCTAAGTAGTGTGTGTACAATAATGTCCTAGGCCTTTATCACCACTCACCCAATGTCTCACACAGAGTAATTTTCACTCCTGCAAGCTCTAATCATGGTAGGTGCCCTATGTAAACACACCATTTTTTCTTTTATATCATATTTTTACTGTATCTTTTCTATGTTTAGGTATATTTAGTTACACAAATACTTGCCATTGTGTTACAATTATCTACAATATTCAGTGTAGCACGCTGTACAGGTTTGTAGCATAGGAGCAATAGGCTATACCATACAGCCTATGTGTGTAGTGGGCTACACCACCAGATTTGTGTAAATACAGGATGATGTTCATGCAACAGCAAAATCACCCAATGATGCATTTCTCAGAACATATCCTCATCAAGTTATGCATGACAGTACTTCAACTAGTTTGAAGATTTTTCTCCTTTTTCCAGTTCACTGCTCTTCAGTCCAATTAAAGTCCTCTGCTAAAATATATTTCAAATAGCTTATCATTGTCTGAAAACTTCTAATCTTCTCTGCATGACACGTAAGTCCACAGTTTTAAGTACAATGTGTATAATGTTACCTTTGCCTAAAATATCTTTTCCCATTGACAATATAGTGAGCTCCAGCTCACTGTTTGAAACTATATACCATAATCAACCCTGGGAAATTTTTGCAGCTTTCAGGTAGTTCCAATCAACCTCATCCTTTATGTAACTACTTTACCTTATATCTGATTATAGCATTTACCATACGGCGATTATTACATCTCTTTCCCATCCTATGTGCAAGTGTACTTCTTTTCGACAAAATTTAGTAAGAAACCACAGTCAACATATTCAAGATTTTTCCTACAAATGTACCTGTGATACTTTATCTTTTTAAATAATTTTTACCTTAACTGATTTTATACTCAACTGAACTTTACAAATAATCACTGAGTGCCCATCTCATACCAGTTCCCAATGATGTACATATAAATAAGACACTTAACAAGATTCTGATCCCTAACTGCACTGCATTGGCCAAAACTTTGACATTCAGGGTAGCAAGTAAATGAGAATCACCCAACTTCCAAGTAGTTTTGAACATATTTTCCATAAACTTTAAGGTTTTTTTTATTTTTATATGTTTATGACCAAGGCATTTCTTCTGGCTTTCTGTCTAATCTAGACTTCTAGAAAAGGTAAGAATAATTTCAGTTTACAATAAAGAATGCTTTTCTTCTTCAAAAGCAATTTAACCAATCTTTTGTTCAATGATCCACAGAGCAGCTGATGTTCTGCTCTGTAAAATATAGAACCTAGACAACAAAATGCATTCCCTCACCCTTCTAACACATATATTTATTTGTAAGGGATAAAGAATATTAATTTAGTATGATTTATGTAAGAGCCCTGGACTGAATCAAGAGACTTACACAGCAATCCCAGCTTACCTTTTGGTTAAAAGAAAACACTACAGAGCCAGAGTGTTAAGGTTTGAATACTGGCTTTAGACATAATCTGAAAAACTACAATATCAAAACAGTACTGACTGAAAAGTAACATTACATAACTTCTAAGTGGTAGCTAATATTATAACAATATTATCTTCCCAAAGTTCTAGTGTAGCATCGAGCTAAAAGGTTGTGTTTAAAACTTTAAGCATTCATCAAGTTGGCCAGGACTAATATTGTCATTCTATTGTTAACCAGCCATTATATCCTTTAAGCAAACTAGAGGCACTTTTTTTTTTAAAAGCTAAGACAGAGAGCAACAAGATCCAATTATAGGAGACTTGATGATGTAAAGGTCTTTTCTCCCCCCTTTTCTGTCGACCTGCTAGCTATTGTATTTCTGTTCATTCTCTATTCTTACCATTTCCCTTGAGTTTTATGAAACCTGTGTCTGCCTATGTCCTCATACACAAATTCTGGGGTACAATGTAAACCTATTACTGATTTCAACCTTAGTTTAGAGACAAAGCTCACATTTTGTTTGAACCTCACTTTACCCTAATAATTCTCATAGAAACTGAAAGCCCATTCTTTTTATACTAACTTAATCTCAATCTCGAGATTCTCACACGTTACCCATCTTGGTCTCTCTACACCATTCTTGTTCTTCGTATCTACACTCTGTGTTGACCTGAGATTCTATTAATAAGCTCCTCCATTCCATCTTAGAACTAAGAGACCAAAGCAATCAAACAAGCATACAGCTGGCCCTCCATATCCTCAAGGGATTGGTTCCAGGACCCCTGTGGATATCAAATCCACAGATGCTCAAGTCTCTTATATAAAATGGCTTAGTACAGTCAGCCCTCTGTGTCTGTAGGTTTGTATCAGTAGTTTTGTATCAGCCATGGGTTGAATGTTTGGATGTAAAACCCAAAGGTAAGGAGGACCCATTGACTGTACTTAGCATTATACACAGTGACCAAGCCCACGGTAGCAATTAAAAATCAACACCATTATTTCTAAACCCCTGTGTGAAAGAAAAAGAACAAAGAAGAAAAATATCAACACCAGCAATAAAAACAAAACAAATACACACATCTTTTTATTCAAAGGTTCATTCAAAGCCAGTCGTGGTAGCTCACGCCTGTAATCCTAGCACTTTGGGAGGCCAAGGTGGGAGGGTCACTTGAGCCTAAGAGTTTGAGACCAGCCTGAGCAAGAGTGACATCTTGTCTCTACCAAAAATAAAAACAAAACTTAGCTGGGTATGGTGATGTGCACCTGTGGTCCCAGCTCTTGGGTGGCTAAGGTGGAGGACTGTGGGAGGTCAACACAGTGATTCAAGATTATGCCATTGTACTTCAGCTTGGGTGACAGAGCAAGAAGACCCATCTCTAAAAAAACACACATCCCAGCAAAAACAACAAAGATGTGGTTAAATAAGCATATATAAGCAAAAAAACCTTTTTTTGAGACAGTCTCATTCTGTTGCCCAGTCTGGCAAGCAGTGGCTAAAACACAGCTCACTGCAACCTACACCACCCAGGCTCAGGTGATCCTCCCACTTCAGCCTCCTGAGTAACTGGGACTACAGGCATACAACACCAAATCTGGCTAATTTTTATATTTTTTGTAGAGACAACGTTTTGCCATGCTGCCCAGGTTGGTCTCTAACTCCTGAGCTCAAGAGATCCACCTGCCTCAGCCTTCCAAAGTGCTGGGATTACAGGTATGAGCCACCGCGCCTGGCCAGCAAATCTATTTGGAGACTATAAAACCTCTGTCATCTGCTTACAATGATATGTGGACTACAATATTTATATTGAAAGACAAGATTTAAAATGCTTATTATGTGCTCTACATTCTTTTAATATTACAACTGATATTATGATAAACAAAGCTACCAGGCTACTCTGTTGCATCTCATACACTTCTAACCCCATCAACTGAGTTTACATACACAAAGAGGCAACTGTGTTTGTTCCCAAGCCAATTTACTTGTTATTCTTGTTTGTAAAGGCACATTTCAATATTTAATATAAATACTATATAAATCAATAAAATTTGTGAAAAAATAAAGTGAATTGTTATGAATATGACTCAAAAGATATGTGTGACGGGGGACAAGTGTATATATATTTAGGTACTCACTTGTTCCAATTTAAAGATATGCTGATTAAAGTAGTGCTGTAAACGTTCATTAGCAAAATTAATACAGAACTGTTCAAAGCTGTTATTTTCATAATCTTCAAACCCAAAAATATCAAGAACACCAATGGACAATGTCTGTAAAACAAGAGAAAGTTTTGGTTACAAGTAATGTTTAAATGTATTTAATGAAAAATATCCACAATATAAGTAACAAATCAATGCTCAATTCTTCTAAAGCAGTGCACAGGGGATTGTGTTTGGCCAGTATTCAACCTAAATTATCATGAATTAAAAGTATTTTAGTTCTCTTTATCTTACTTTCATCCTAATTATAAGAATACATTTAAAATGTTAATAAATATAATCTATAGATTACAGAAATGTATGAAGCAAGGTTAGTGACCTGTTATCTTAATAAATCTCAGAAATCCCTAAGATCTAAAAGGGAATGGAAAAAAACAGAGTGTGGGGAAATGAAAAGGTTATTTAAATGAAGGATCAGGAGAAGAAAGTTACTTCTGACTATGCCTAGAAGACCATATAATTTTTCCTATTTTGACTTCTATATCCCAAAAAATGGAATTCTTCTTTAAGAACCAAGTTAGTATATTTTAACAACCTCATGAAGATTGAGTGAAACTAGACATCAGAACATATGGTTTCTTTTTTTTTTTTTTTTTTTTTTGAGATGGAGTCTCACTCTGTCATCCAGGCTGGGGTACAGTGGTGTGATCTCAGCTTACTGTAACCTCTGCCACTGGGGTTCATGAGATTCTCCTGCCTCAGCCTCCCAAGCAGCTGGTGTTACCGGTGTATAGCACCATTCCTGGCTAATTTTTTGTATTTCTGGTAGAGACGGGGTTTCACCAAATTGGCCAGGCTGTTCTCAAACGCTTGAGTGGAGGTGATCCACTCGTCTTGGCCTCCCAAAACGCTGGGATTACAGGCGTGAGCCACCGTACCTGGCTGGAACATATGGTTTCTTAAAGTTAAAAACATTTATTTAAAAAAAAAAAAGTACAAGGTTTAAAATGTTGAACAGTGCTAAAAGCTTTTATCTATTATTAAAAATAATGCAATAAAATAGAACCATTCCCCTTATGAGATTAAGAGATGTAAATACTGATACATTCAATGTAGGCAAAGGTGTAGGGGATCAGGTGCTTTCACACACTGCTGCTGAAAATGTACACTCTTTTTTGGAAAGCATCTAATTTTTTAAACGTATCTAACCTTAAAATCAGCAATCGGCTGGGCATGGTAGCTCATGCCTATAATCCTAGCACTTTGGGTGACCGCCGCAGGTGGACCACCTGAGGTCAAGAATTCAAGACCAGCCTGGCCAACAGGTAAAACTCCACCTCTACTAAAAATACAAAAATAAGCCAGGTGTGGTTGTGGGTACCCGTAATTCCAGCTACTCAGGAGGCTGAGGCAAGAGAATTGCTTGAATCTGGAAGGTGGAAGTTGTAGTGAGCTGAGATCATGCCACTGCACTCCAGCCTGGACAACAGAGCAAGACTCCGTCTTTTTTTTTTAAAACAACAACAACAACAAAAACCCAGCAATCCCACTTTGGGAACTTTATCCTAGATAAATGTACACAAAGATAAGTAAAAGAATATTGGTTACAGCATTGTTTATAACAATAAAACAAAATAGTATATTTTTAATGGATGGATTTATGGTACACATCATACTCTATAACATTTTTTAAAATAGCAAGGTCCAGATATATAATAATACAGAAAATATTTCAAGAGATACTTGGTAAAAAAAAAATATATACATGTTTGAAAGAATACAGAGAGCATGATTCTATCTATATTTTTTAAAGCAACTCTGAATATACACATTTGAAAGGTAAAAACACATACGAAAAAAGGCCTGAAAGACACAGAGAACAACTCTTCTGAACAGGGTAGTAAGTAACAAATAAAAGCGATTCCTTACTTATTATTCTATATAATTCTGTGTTTTTAAATTTCATGTATTAACTACTTAATTAAAATAGTTTTCAGGGGAAAACATACGATAATCCAATGTATCATTACCTTGATATTATGCTCTAAATCTTTACTATTCAGGAGTGCATGATTAATTCGAAAAACTATCCAGTCAAACAGGGCACTATATAGAGACTTAGCCATGGAGTTCCTCACTGTCACAGCCTGAAAAACAAAAGGATTACAAGTGCATGTAGAACTGACAATGATATGATTAAGATCCTATAACAAAGTTTTCTGCTCTCATTCAAGAAAGAAACTTACTATTCTGAATTAGAAACTAATTTTTCTCTCAAAGTAAAAAATCTATAATTGATGTTTTCTTTATGTATTCATACAAATAGTCACACTCAGAGAATCTAGGCTAAAACTGCCATGAAAGAGAAACAAAATGTAGGTCACTTAGTTAAAACATGTTTACTAAAAATTGGGATATATATTTCCCCTAGGAAAGAAGATATATAATTGGAAGTTTACAAACAAATGACCTTGACAGTTAAAGTGGGTAAGAGTATTCTAGACAGAAAAGTAAATCTATTAGCAAAAAGCCATCAGTTTCTGTGGAATCCTAACCATCCTCTTAAAAGATACACTAATACAACCATAATTACACTGGTAGTTGTCTTCAGCTTGTCACCCATAGTATACCCTCTAGAATTACTCTATCCTCAAAGAGAGAAACAATTCCTTCATTACGTATTTACAAAATTTATGTCTTCCT
The DNA here is from genome assembly GCF_009761245.1 of Sapajus apella. Classification (NCBI taxonomy): domain Eukaryota; kingdom Metazoa; phylum Chordata; class Mammalia; order Primates; family Cebidae; genus Sapajus; species Sapajus apella. The sequence goes on from NW_022436995.1 coordinate 12,746,017, forward strand.
CACTCTAAGCTTTCCAAGTTTATAAAAATTCTCTATACCATCTTCTCTATTTTCCTGTTAAGTCTGAAATTATTCTTTAAAAAAAAAAACAAATAATTTAACCATTTAGAAAGCATAAATTTACCCAAAAAGGGGGGAGGGTGGGGCACATGTCTTACAGAATTGAGTCTTGGTACTTAGAAGAATATAAATCCTAGTAATTTAATTAGGGGCTTATTTTGAATCTTGTATATTCAGGTATATATTTATAACTCTGTTTAGAAAGTATAAAGAAATTAGAGAGTAATGATTAAGAACATGACTATCTTCCAATTCGTTTTTCTACTTATTCTAGCTGCATAATTGGGACTAAGTTACTTAAACTCTTAAGCTACTGCTTACACATCTGTAAAAAGAAGTTAATACTACAAGCTACCACATAGATGATGAATTAATTTCTGAATATCAAAGAAAAAAGTTTCAAGTTTCTAGGCCAAAAAATAACTGACTACATAGTAGAAAGAAGACTGGTACCAAATTCCTACCTCCGACACTAGAAACCTGTATATTTTTCATTGTTGTAGAGTTTTACAGTATTTTTAATATGCAAATGGTTGAATCCTTGGGAGTGAAATCCGAGCATAAGGTCAACTATCAAGAAAAGCAACAATGGCATGAAAATATTATAGAGCCGGGCGCCGTGGCTCACACCTGTAATCCCAGCACTTTGGGAGGCCAAGGCAGTGAATCAGAAGGTCAAGAGATCAAGATCATCCTGGCCAACATGGTGAAACCCTGCCTCTATTAAAAATACAAAAATTAGCTGGGCATGGTGGCAGGCCCCTGTAACCCCAGCTACTCGGGAGGCTGAGGCAGCAGAATCACTTGAACCTGGGAAGCAGAGGTTGCAGTGAGCCAATATCAAGCCACTGCACTCTAGCCTGGTGACAGAGCAAGACTCTGTCTCAAAAAAAAGAAAGAAAGAAAATGTAATAGAAGACCACTGTATAATTTTTCCCCAGAAAGAAAGGAAAATGAAGATAATCTGATAAAATTCAGGAAAAGTACAATATTTTAAAACTAAATCAACAAGTGTAAGACACAGAATAAGCATATAAACATTATTAAATTTTATCAATGGGTTGAATTTTTTAGTTAAAAGAGACCTTCAGACTAAGATAAAAACTGAAGTCTAACTACAGCATTTACGGTTTATATAATGTGCCACTTTTATAAATACCATAGTCATAGAATCCAGACATACCAATACAATAAGTAACTCCCAATTTTATATTCAGCCCTTTTCTCTGAAATGCATGTCCGTCTTTCATAGCTTAACCTCAATAAACCTAAATACCAAGTAATATTATCCCATCCAAACAAGACCTCATTTAGTGTTTCCTCTTTCACTGAAGGGTACCAATATTCTTACAGCTGTGTAAACCAGAAATGTAAGACTCATACTTGATACCACCTTTTTTTGCCTTGCTTCCTATTATTCAAGTCATTACAAGGTCCTGTTGATTTAATCTTCAAATTCTTTTCTTTTTAAATATGTACATTTCTCCCTATCAATATGTCACCACTGTACACAAAGCAAATACCATTCTCACTACTGCAGCCTCCGAACTCATCTCTCTACATCCACTCCTGCAGGTTTGTTATATAGGTAAGCTTGTGACCAAAACCTAAGATAGCCCTCAAGATTCCCATCCCCTGGGGGTACAAGTTCTGTATAATCCCCTCCTCATAAGTATCGGCAGAACTATAAATACGATGGCTTTCACTGCCATATGAAGCTGATGTTACATGATAAAAATGAAGGGATTTTAAAGATATAAAAACCCAAACCAGTTGATTTTTTAATTAAAGAGAGATCATCCTGGATAGGACTGACATAATCAGAAAAAGCTCCTCAAAAGGGATTTGAGTTCTGCTATCAATATAGAGTCTCCTGCTGGCCCTGAAGAAGCAAACTGCCATGCTGTAGGCAGGGCCACATGACAAAAAAAGTAACATCAGCCTCTAATTGCTAAGAAAGGTACCCGACAGACATCCAACAGCAACAGAAAACTAGGTGCCTCAGTCCCACAATCACAAGAAACTGAATCCTGGCAACCACCTGTGACCTTGGAAGAGAACCGTAAGCCTGAGATGATACATTATACCCCTGATGGACATCTTAATTTTAGTCTGGTGAGGCCCTGGGCAGAGGACTCAACTAACCTGTACCCAGACTCATGACCCATGGAAACTGTCAAGATATTAAGTCTGTGTTATATATTGTCGCTAAGTTGCTTACACAGCTATAAAAATGAATACATTCCTCCAAATGATTCTAAACACTGCTTCCACATTGCTCCTTAAAATAAAAAAAAAAAATCTTAAATTTTTAAAAGATTTTTCTTTAAACACTTTTAAGAGCTTTGCATTACCCTTCAGATAAAATACTTAAACTCTTAAGTACGGCTCCCCGTAACACCCCTAATGCTCTGCACATTTCTGGGCACAAAAAGAGGGTTTTTATATATTTATTAAAGTTATAAATACACCAAACAAATATAAACAAAAACAAAGCAGGGGATAAAAAATAATCTCGGAAGGTTAAATTCAAAGTTAAAAATGAAAATAAACACAAAAAAATTTTGTAATGAAAAAGGTGGTATGGTCATTAAAGAAATGCAAATCAAAACCACAATGAGATACCATCTCAAGCAATTCACATGGCTATTATTATGCAGCCATCAGAAACGATGAGTTTGGGTCCTTTGTAGGGACATGGATGAACCTGGAAACCATCATTCTCAGCAAACTGACAGAAGAGCAGAAGATCAAACACCGCATGTTCTCACTCATAGGCGGGTGTTGAACAATGAGAACACATGGACACAGGGAGGGGAGCACTACACACTGGGGTCAGTTGGGGGGAAATAGGGGAGGGAGGGTGGGGGGTGGGAAGCTGGGGAGAGATAGCAAGGGGAGAAATGCCAGATGTAGGTGATGGGGAGGAAGGCAGCAAATCACACTGCCACGTGTGTTCCTATGCAACAATTTTGCATGTTCTTCACATGTACCCCAAAATGTAAAATGCAATAAAATAAATAAATGGGGAAAAAAAAAAAAAAAAAAAAAAAAAAACACACCCTAAAAAAGCCAACAGATGCCGGTGAGGTTGCAGAGAAAAAGGAATGTTTATACACTATTGGAGGGAGTGTAAATTAGTTCAACCACCAGAAAAGAGTGTGGCAATTCCTCAAAGACATGAAAGCAAAACTACCACTCAATCCAGTAATCCAATTATTGGGTACATATCCAAAGGAATAGAAATCATTCTATCATAAAGACATATGCATGTGTTCACTGCAGCACTATTCACATAGCAAAGAGATGGAATCAACCTAAATGCCCATCAATGATAGACTGCATAAAGAAATGTGGTGCCTACACACCATGGAATACAATGCAGCCATAAATAAGAACAAAACCACGTCCTTTGCAGGAAGATGGATGAAGCTGGAGACCATTATCCATCTCAAATAAATGCAGGAACAGACCACCAAACACTGCATGTTCTCACTTATAAGTGGAAGCCAAATGATGAGAACACATGGAGACATACAGGGAATGGTGGAGAGTGGGAGGAAGGAGAGGATCAGGAAAAATAACTAATGGGTACTAGGTTTAATACCTGGGTGATGAAATAATCTCTGCAACAAACCCCCATGACAAACCTATATAACAAACCTGCACATATATCTCTGAACTTAAAAGTTAAATTTTTTAAAAAAGAAAAGGGAAGTGAAAGAAAATGTAAAAAGCATTGAATCTTTATTTTATATAAAAGAAATATAAAACTCTTAAGATTTGGCTTTCTTACTGTTTAGAAAGAAGCTCTCACAGAAGACTATAATATGATAAGAAAAAATGTGGACTTTAAGACACAGTTAGGCGGTGAGATAAATGGATCAAGGTCAAGCTTAAAAAACATTCTAGAGAATTCAATCACACTTTCCTCACCTCTGTCTTCTAATCTTCTAAGCTCATATTCCTGTCCCATTTTTATAATAATAATCATACTTCAATTTGTCATCACTTTTGATAAAATTACTCCATAAAATAGTGGCTTTTTAATAATTTTCTTACCCCTATAGAGCTGAGCAGTGTAACAGCAGCAACAAATCTCATCTAGGAGCCTCAGTATACAGATGATATTTAAACTAATAGGACTGGGTAAGATAACTTCAATGAAGAATATAGAGAAAAAGAAACAAAGACTGTTTCTTTGTTTCTTTCTTTCTTTATCTCTAAAAGGGACTCTACCTTTTAGAGATAAAGAAAAAAGAAAAGACAACCAGAAAGAACTGCAAACAAGTAGCCAACAAATGAAAAAGTTAACCAAAAAAGTATAATGTGCTGGAAGAAACTGTCTCAAGAAAAATAATTAATTGGATCACATACTGCTCATTTATAATGCGACCTGCCATCTATCTACCTCATATTAATAACATGAAAGTTAGAAATGAAGAAATTAAGATCCTTGGAGAAAAATGCAAGCCTACTGCTCACAATCACATTAAATATAAGTTTCTAAATCAATGGAAAATTCACAATCAAATTTCAAAGGCCTAGAAAACATTTTAATCAACACCTTTTGCCATGTCATTTTCATGCTGTTAAGAAAAAACGCAAACTTCTAACAATGTCCAGAACGCTTTCATCTAAAATAAAATCCATCATACCTCTGCCAGTTTGTACGGTAAAATAAGCTTTTCTCCCACTGTCACCGTCTTCCTTGTAACTAATGCTTCAAACAGCATCTCTTCTTTAACCTATAAAACAGAAAAGCAAACTCAATATTAAGATTTATGACAATGGGTTGAATTATCTTTTGAAAACACCAAATAGAGGGGGGAAAGCTTAATGAGATTAGCAAATATACAACAGAGAAAAAAGAAAATACAATGGGCAATTTTAATACTGGCCAAATGGAATTTAAGTGTCCCACTCAAAAGACAAATGGGTCTTTCAAATTAAAGTTTGCTTTCTGATCATAATAGAGAAAGATGTTTCATTGTGCAGAATGTAGAAAATACAGAACAGTACAAAAAAAACATTTTAAGATGATCAACTATAATCCCACAAACTAGAGGCAAGGACTAAAAAGTGATAGCATTTCTTGAATTCCAGAAATATTCCAAAATATACTTATTTATGTTTCAGATATTTCTTCTTCATGAATCTTGAATTCTAAGAATATTCCAAAAAATACTTAAGTTTCAGATGTTTCTTCTTATTCATGAATGATAAACTTTAAGATAAAATTGACACTTCCTTTGTTCTCACTCTCTCCACTGAGGTGAAATACTATCTCACATTTCTATACTTTTTATATGTATTAAACATATTCATAAACACTATGCTATATTGTCAAATGAATTTAAAGTTTACCTATATAGTATCATATTGTCCATATGTTTTCCAGATATAACTATATGGACACTTTTTAAATTATCATTATTTTTTGAGACAGAGTCTCATTCTGTCACCTAGGCTTCAGTGCAGCGGTGCAATGTCGATTCACTGCAGCCTCGACCTCCCGGGCTGGAGCAATTCTCCTGCTTCAGCCTCCCAAGTAGCTGGGACTACAGGCACACACCACGTTGATAAAATGAGTAAGGTTGATCTAAATTAACTGCTACATAGCACTGCAGCATATAAATATATCACAGTGTGTAATCCATTCTCCTCTTTGTAGTCATTTACACTATTTACAATTTTGCATGATTAGAAAATAAACCACAATGAATATTCTTGCACATGAGTTCAAAAGTTTCTGTGAAGAACAAACCTAAAAGTATAAGGTTAGAGCATGCATATTTTCAGCTGTAGAGAATACTGCCAAACTCCTATACATAATTTTTACCAATATGCTCTCTCAGCAGTAGCACTGAGAGTTCCTGTTTCTTCCAAACCTTGACGATATTTAATGTTATTAAACCTCAGAATTTTGTCATGATGATGGGCATGAAGTGGTAAAACTAGGACATTTTATAAAAGTATCCATACATAATAAAAACATAACATTCATAAAATTTTATGTAGACAATATAAAAATTTGTCAGGTAAAAAAATACTAGATTATAACAGCTAGGAGTGGTAGCTCACGACTGTAATCCCAGCACTTTAGGAGGCTAAAGTGGGCAGATCACTTGAGGTCAGGAATTCGAGAACAGCCTGGCCAACCAGGCTGTTGGGAAACCCTGTCTTGACCGAAAACACAAAAGTTAGCCAGGCATGGTGGTGCACACCTCTAATCATAGCTACTCAAGTTGCTGAGGCAGGAGAATCGCTTGAACTGGGGAGGCAGAGGTTGCAGTGAGCCAAGATCATGCCACTGCACTCCAGCCTGGGTGACAAAGCCAGACTCCATCTCAAAAAAAAAAAAAAAAAAAAAAAGATTGCTGGGCGCGGTGGCTCAAGCCTGTAATCCCAGCACTTTGGGAGGCCGAGGCGGGTGGATCACGAGGTCAAGAGATCAAGACCATCCTGGTAAACATGGTGAAACCCCGTCTCTACTAAAACTACAAAAAATTAGCTGGGCATGGTGGCGCGTGCCTGTAGTCCCAGCTAATCAGGAGGCTGAGGCAGGAGAATTGCCTGAACCCAGGAGGCGGAGGTTGCGGTGAGCCGAGATCTGGCCATTGCACTCCAGCCTGGGTAACAAGAGCGAAACTCCGTCTCAAAAAAAAAAAAAAAAAAAAAAAAAAAAGATTAAAAGGAGGGGATTGGATTATAAAATGATAGAAAGAGGCATTTCCCTGCCACCAACAATGTATGATAGATCAATAATCTTTTAAAGAACAACTTTCAACCACACTGAATGGATATTATCTAGCAAATATAACACCTTTCAGAGCCTTCACTGATCAACTCTCAAATGCCTACAACTGAAAATAATTTTGACGCATTATTAACTTCACAAAATGCAGTAAAGCCAAAAACAACCAACCAAATTTAAATAAAAAGTCTCAACCTTTTAGATTTATTTAAAATACATTAAGGAACAAAAATAATACCAGATTACAAAAAAATGACAAAATCAACAAGAAAAAAATGTATTAAAATCCAAAGCTATATTGTGAGGTATATTTCTGGAATTACCAAAAATAAATATTGGCTGGGTGCGGTGACTCACACCTATAATCCCAACATTTTAGGAGGCCAAGGCATAGGACGGCTTGATTTCAGGAGTTCAAGAGTAGCTTGGACAACACCAGCAAGACCTCGTCTCTAATAAAAGTAAAATTTACAATCAGCCAGGCATGGGGGCACATGCCTGAACTCCCAGGTACTCAGGAAACTGAGGTGGGAAGATTGCTTGAGCTGAGGAGATCAAAGCTGCAGTGAGCCATGACTGTGCCCTTGCACTCTAGCCTGGGACTACAGGCACATGCCACCATACCCAGCTAATTTTTGTATTTTTGTTAGAGACAGGGTTTCGTCATGTTGCCCAGGCTGGTCTTGAACTCCTAAGGTCAAGCAATCCACCTGCCTTGGCCTCTCAAAGTGCTGAGATTACAAGTGTGAGCTACTGAGCCCAGTCGCATATCATGGACTCTTATACAAAAAAAGAACAAAAAAAAAATCTAGAATATACGAAAAAGAATATTCAAAAAAGAATACAAAAAAAAATCTAGAATATAGAAATCAGCATTGAAAGACCTCAAAAACAGGTCTTTCAATGAAAGACCTCAAAACTCTGGAATGAAAAAAGCCAAGTTCCAGAATCATACATACAGTAAAACATTTATAGGCCAGGTGCGGTGGCTCACGCCTGTAATCCCAGCACTTACAGAGGCCAAAGCTGGCAGATCACCTGACGTTGGGAGTTCTAGACCCGCCTGACCAACATGGAGAAACCTCATCTCTACTAACGATACGAAAATTAGCTGGGCATGGTAGCACATGCCTGTAATCTCAGCTACTTGGGAGGCTGAGACAGGAGAATCGCTTGAACCTGGGAGACAGAGGTTGTGGTACGCCGAGATTGTGCCATTGCACTCCAGCCTGGGAAACAAGCGCAAAACTACATCTCACAAACAGATGGAAAAAGAGAAAGACACAAACAGATGAAAAAACAGAACACAAACAGATGGCAAAACATTCCATGCCTCCATGCTCATGGTTAGGAAGAATCAGTATCATGAAAATGGCCATACTGTCCAAAGTAATTTATAGATTCAATGCTATCCCCATCAAGCTACCACTGACCTTCTTCACAGAACTGGAAAAAAAAAAAAACCTTAAACTTTATATGGAACCAAAAAAGAGCCTGCATAGCCAAAACAATCCTAAGCAAAAAGAACAAAGCTAGAGGCATCACGGTACCTGACTTCAAACTACACTACAAGGCTCCAGTAATCAAAACACCATGGTACTGGTACCAAAACGGAGATAGAGACCAATGGAACAGAACAGAAGCCTCGGAAGTGATGCCACACACCTACAACCATCTGACCTTAGACAAACATGACAAAAACAAGCAATGGGGAAAGGATTCCCTGTTTAATAAATGGTGTTGGGAAAACTGGCAAGCCATGTGCAGAAAGCTGAAACTGGACCCCTTCCTTATATGTTATACAAAAATTAACTCCAGATGGATTGAAGATTTAAACATAAGACCTAACACCATAAAAACCCTAGAAGAAAACCTAGGCAATACCATCAGGCGAGAGGCATAGGCAAGGATTGCACCACTAAAACACCAAAAGCAATGGCAACAAAGGCCAAAATAGACAAATGGGATCTAACTAATCTTAAGAGCTTCTGCATATCAAAAGAAACAATCATTAGAGTGAACTGGCAACCAACAGAATGAGAACAAGTTTTTGCAAGCTACCCATCTGACAAAGGGCTAATATCCAGAATCTACAAGAAAAAAACAAACAACCCCATCAAAAAATGGGTGAAGGATATGAACAGACACTTTTCAAAAGAAGACATTTATGAGGCCAACAAACATATGAAAAAATGCTCATCATCACTGGTCAATAGAGAAATGCAAATCAAAACCACATTGAGATACCATCTCACGCCAGTTAGAACAGCGATCATTAAAAAATCTGGAGACAACAGATGCTGGAGAGGATGTGGAGAAATAGGAACGCTTCTACACTGTTGGTGGGAGTGTAAATTAGTTTAACCATTGTGGAAGACAGTGTGGCAATTCCTCAAAGATCTAGAAATAAAATACCATTTGACCCAGCAATCCTATTACTGGGTATATCCCAAAGGATTATAAATCATTCGGTTATAAACACACATGCACATGTATGTTCACTGCAGCACTGTTTACAATAGCAAAGACTTGGAACCAACCCAAATGCCCATTAATGATAGACTAGATAAAGAAAAAGTGGCACACATACACAATGGAATACTATGCAACCATAAAAAATGGTGAGTTCATGTCCTTTGCAGGGACATGGATGAATTTGGAAACCATCACTCTCACTAAACTGACACAAGAACAGAAAACCACACACCGCATGTTCTCACTCATAAGTGGTTATTGAACAATGAAAACACACGGACACAGGTAGGGGAACATCACACACTGGGGTCTGTTGTGGGGTTGGGGCTAAGGGAGGGATAGTATGGAGTGGGGAGATTAGGGAAGGATAACATTAGGAGAAATATCTAATGTAGATGACAGGGGGATGGAGGCAGCAAAACCACCATGGCATGTGTATACCTATGTAACAATCCTACAAGATCTGCATATGTATCCCAGAACTCAAGTAAAATAAAATAAAAAGAACACTTATATAAAGACTGAAAACATGCAGAACTATATATTCTTTATAAAAACATCTATCTATACTGAAAATATAGAAACAAGAATAGAAATGATAAACACCAAATTGATAATAGTGGTTACCTCTGGTGGGGACAAGGTACAAGGGTACACAGTGGGCTTCAATTATATGAAATATTTTGTTACTTGAGTAGGGCTGTGAATTAATAAGGGTTGATTATATTGTTTTCTATATAATAGTGTGTGCTGGAAACATTTCATAACAGAAAAAAGGAAGAAAATATGCTAAAACAAGTTAATACATAGTAAGTAAAATGTTAGAACTGACCAATCTAAAGGCCAATTCTTTGAAAACATGAAAGACAAATCTCACACAAAGCAAAAGACAAAATCTAAGAAACAAATAGCTAATACCATAGAGAAAAAATTTTAAAGATTAACAGACTATTTACAAAGAACTCAAAAGCAATAAATTCTAAACATTTAATACATAACTTTTAGAAAAACACAAATTATCAAAATGACTCAAGCCAAATTTGAAAATCTATTTAACTAAAAAATTAGTTAACATGGAACAGAAAGGAAATATTTACAAGACCATCAAAGCAATCCCTGGGATTTGAACTACTGATTTCGTCTTATCTATTAATGTAGTAAGTATACTGTGATTCAAGAATAAAAGCCTATATTACTGTAATAGAAGTAAAACTGATTTAGCAGACTTCATGTTTTAATACAAATATTTTGAGTCACTTGATTTTTTTCGATATCCTAAATTCAGCTAAACATTTTAGACTATATTATAGTTAAATATTCATGTGATAGGAAAGAACATTTAGCCATAATTTGGATTTCATGACATTATTTTCAGGCAATTTATTTGGTGCCTCAAATGTATTAATAATATATTAGCAATGCTTTCTTCTAAATGAGCAAATAATCAGAATTGGATATATTTTCAAGGAAATAAAGGATAACAATTTTATTTCCTAAAAAAAAAAAAAAAGACATCAAATACAGTTGCTCATAAGGTTGACCTCTCTGAAACCCTTAAGGAACATATTATTATCTGCTAAGGAGCCTTCTAAATGCAGAAAAAGGAGCCAGGCTACAAAAGCTTTCAACCATTTCATGAGTTCTCATTAACTAGCTCGAAAACCTGACTAAGATTGTACATAGATCTACGCATACCCCACAACCCCAAAACATACTCATCTTGCTTATCATATTTGGTAGGCATCCTAAAGAAAATATTACCCAATTCACGATTTTTTAATCAGCTACCTCTATAATTTTCTAAAAATTCTTAAATATATTACTTTTAGAATATTCAAAAACTATTAATACAGAACAAGTAGCAATGGCTTCAATATCCATTCTACAAAGTGTCTCATATTTACCTAATTAAAAACCTGGTATGTAATTAAAAACCTATTCTTGGCCGGGTGCAGTCTCATGCCTGTAATCCCAACACTCTGGGAGGCTGAGGTGGGTGGATTACTTGAGGTCAAGAGTTCAAGACCAGCTGAACCAACATGGTGAAACCCCATTTCTACTAAAAATACAAAATTAGCTGGGCGTAGTGGCGCATGCCTGTAATCTCAGCTACTTGGGAGATTGAGGCAGGAGAATCACTTGAACTCAGGAGGTGGAGGTTGCAGTGAGTTGAGACTGTGCCACTGCACTCCAGCCGGGGCAACAAGAGTCAGAGTCCATCTCAAAAAAACAAAAAACAAAAGACTATTCTTTATATTGTTTCAACAGATGTTAAAATATACTCAAAATAGATAAACCTGCTAAAAAATGAATAGTTTTTGGTAATGATGACAGTTCTAATATCTCACAACAAAAACATCCTCCACAATTACCCACAATTTATCTATTGGAGTTTATTCATCTTTCAATAATTTTCACAAGTATTCATGCAAATAGGCATTAGTAAAGACTCAAAACTTTCACTACTGCCTCAGATAACTAAAAAAACATAACTGAAAAGTAAATAAATAAAACTAAACCACTAATTTGAAGACATTTGTTCTTCTATACTTATCACTGAATTAAATCACTATGGGAAGGAGAGGAATTAAATCTCACCTAAAGAATTTAAATGTTAAATAAACAAATGTGTTTATCTTTGTACCCTATTTCAACCAAAGCCTTAAGATTGCAATTATTATCAGTCTTAACCAACTAGAGGCAATCATTTTCTTTTTTTTTTTTTTTTTAGACGGAGTTTCGCTCATGTTACCCAGGCTGGAGTGCAACGGCCAGATCTCGGCTCACCGCAACCTCCGCCTCCTGGGTTCAGGCAATTCTCCTGCCTCAGCCTCCTGAGTAGCTGGGATTACACGCACGCGCCACCATGCCCAGCTAATTTTTTGTAGTTTTAGTAGAGACGGGGTTTCACCATGTCGACCAGGATGGTCTTGATCTCTTGACCTCGTGATCCACCCGCCTCGGCCTCCCAAAGTGCTGGGATTACAGGCTTGAGCCACCGCACCCGGCCCGAGGCAATCATTTTCTAAAATAATTTCTAAGTACTGACTAAAGATGGGACACCATGGTAGGCATTTTCTTCAGCTCCTGAACTTTGAAGCTATTTTCTTTCTACTTAATACTAAAACTCAGCCCTAGAATCAATCCAAACTATACACAAGAAGAAATTTAAGAAGCTGGGGTTCAAAAGTCAGATTTACTGTCAAATCACATTTGCCATTGTCTTTAACACTGGTTAGCCCAATTCTCAGAATTAGATTTATTTTTTCTTTTAAACCCACACCTGAGTTCCTCTTAGAGTTGTCTAAATTGTTCTTATCAGTCTCTTACCAAAGAAGAAATGAAGCACTAGACACAGAAATCTTGGTTTCTGCTGAATTGCCTAGACTTATAAGTAAGACCATTAGCCACAATGCCCTGTCACAGTACCAAATGCTTCACTAAATTACCACCTGGAATACCTGACTAAAATGCCATCTGTTCTCTGACCTTCATGATCTTCAAAATTACAACCTCAGGTACCACACTCCATCTCCTGGTAGAACTTCTTTCCAGTAAGTCTAGTTCCAATTCAAGGTACTCCCTTCTCCTGCCTCTTCTGCCAGGCTATCATTCCACTGAAGTTAATAAGCAATGCCCAATTATGTACAGAAAAAATAGACACTGTGTGGTTAGATAAATAAGAGAGGTATCCATTGCTCTCAAAGAGCACTGCAGCCCTACAACAAACACAAACTAGTAAACAATTAACTTTATGCTACAAAGCTAAATTATGCTAAGCAGAAACAAATGCTCTGTATTTAGGGAGTCAGTTTAGACCACTTAAAAGTTAAACCATATGAAGTAACCTATGAACCAAGATTTGGAAGATGAATCATATTTTAATCTAAAAAAAGGAAGCTATTCATAATTGCCAAAAACTGCAAACAACCAAAGTGTCCTTCAACAGGTAAATAAACTATGGTACATCTATATAATGGAATATTATCCCATGATAAAAAGAAATGAGCTATCAAGCTAATGAAAGACATGAATGAATCTTTTTTTTGTTTCTGGAGACAGGGTCTCACTCTGTCATCCAGACTACACTGTAGTGGTGCAATCTAAGCTCACTGTAACCTCCGCCTCGTGGGTTCAAGCCTCCCACCTCAACCTAAAAAGCAGCTGGGACTACAGGCACATGTCACCACGCCCAGCTAGTTTTTGTTTTGAATTTTTGTTTTGTTTTGTTTTAAGTAGACATGGACTCTTCCTATGTTGCCCAGGCTGGACTTGAACTCCCAGGGCTCAAGCAACTCACCTGCCTCAGCCTCTCAATGTGCTGGGATTGCAGGCATGAGCCACCACACCCAGCCAGACATGAGTAAATCTTAAGTGCATATTACTAAGTAAAACAAGTCAGTCTGAAAAATCTACATATTATATGATTCAATTATCTTACATGCCATAAAGAACAAATCTATACATCTAGTAAAAAAGTGGTTGCCAGCAGTTTAGGGGGAGGGGTTGAACAGGTAAAGCACAGGGGATTTTTAAGGCAGTGAAACTATTCTGTATGATACTATAATAGTGGACACATGACTTCTTACATCTGTCAAAAACTAAATAGCATGAAGAGTACAACCTAATGTATGCAAATATTAAAAATTACTTAAAAGACTGGGGGATTCCAGGAAGGAATGTAGGCCATGATGAGAAAACTGCATGAATGACAAATATATGAAACCTCAACAAAAATGGGGTGGAATGAAAAGGTGCTGTTCTGAGTAGTTTTGGAAATGAGTGAAGTCTGTAGGATTAAAGGCAAAAGGAATTGCACATAAGCACTGTATTCTAGTTGAAAAAGTCATTTCCCAGATGGGTACAGGTTAACAATTTTGATACCATTATACATGTATACTGGAATTAAACAAATAAATGGATGGCAAAGGATAGGAGACATCCTTCTCATTGTTGAAGTGAGAGTTCACAGATAATCAAGGGAAGAAGGCTAGAATGATCCATTTGGGAATGGATTAAAGTTGAACACATCATCATGAACTCATTTTTAGCTTTCCATACAGATGGTTACGTATTAAAATATGTACAGATATATGTATATATACACAGGTTAGTATACATACCTATATTTCCTTGCTATGCCAGACAATAGGGCCTATTAAGAAATGACACCCCATCTGATGGGATAAATCTGGCAAGATGAGAAGCTAGTGGGCAAGAGAGACGTTAGCTAATAAAATGTGAGAAATCATCACTCCAGGAAGACAGAATCAGGTAATAAAGGCCTTGATATAAGAAGAAGCATGGTAGGAGACGAGAACCTTTAGGTCCTATTCAACCCATGAAGAAAAAAAAGTAGTATCTTTTTTTTCTCCACCAACCCAGATACCCCATCTTGAAATAAAATCATCTAATCAAAATCTTAGCATGAGAAGAAATCTCAACTATGAAGAGAAAAGTTAGTATAGTTCCAGGACATTATACAGTCTAGAGTGGAAATATTCATCCTATCCAGCAAATTGAGGGACTATGGATGTCTGGAGCAAGGGGAGGCAGAGGAGAAAACACAAATTTTCTAAAGATTCTGCCACACTCAATAGCAAGCTCAGACAGGTTATCAGGAAACATTCCATCTTTTGGAAATGCTATTTTAAAACAGTGCCTAATAAAAACATTAATAGAAAGCATTAACCCATTTACACCTACAAAAATACATAAATAAAAAATAAAAAGTTACAAAGTATTTGAAATGACAACTGAGAATGTAATCACTCACTTCTAATAATTCTGAGACAATAGGCAGAACTTCAGGATTACAGATATCAATGGAGTCATCCCGATATGTCTTCTTTTTGTAACAGATATTACCCAAATGAAGTATGGCTGAGAGAAGAGAGAAAATCCTGGGAAAATAAAATCACAAATTATAGCTTAGTTGTGTCCATTCCCAAAGCTCATTTCATTCTAAAATTCTAGTTAAACAAAGTAACCAGTACAAATATGAAGTATTTAGTCTTTGGAAAACAAGCAATATGGGAATAATTACTAAAATTTACAGAGGGTTTACTATATGTCAGACTCATAGGAAATACTGTTCAAAATGCTTTTCATGACCTTAATATAAGTGTTACACCACCTCTTATATAGCCATTTCAAAGGGACCTCTGCTATTGCCTGAATTTGTCATAGTGTTTTAAAAAGGCCATGCCTCCTAAATGTTATTCATCCTGCCTGGAATGCTTTTTTCCTATATACTGTTTTAGATAAACTGAATCATAATCTCTAAAGGAAAGGCCTTGAAACTGTAATTTTTATCAAGTATCCTAGCTGATTTTTATTATGTTTTTAAAATGCTTTCCTACACCATATTATGGTGTTTTTCTCTTAAAGTATGAAGCCAGGTGGGTTATATTAACCTCTACTATGAAACACTTTCATATGGATCCTCCATTCTAAAGTCCCCTCCTGAGTCAGAGGAGTATGTGCCCTCCAATCAACAACTAATCTCTCCACTTATGCCATATATCCCATCAACTCCTGCTAACTCTGGAATCTTAGGTTACCAAGGACATCTATGTAGCTAAGAAGAGTATATTATGTTCTTAACTTATCTGACATCTCAGAGGCATTTAACACAGCTGAATACTCCATTGAAAAGCTCTTCCTCAATCTCCATATCTACACACACACACACACACACACACACACACACACACACACAATTTTGTGTCACATGTAGTTATTTTCTTAGGATAAATACGTCTTACAAAATTTGGCTTGGCAAAATTTAACACTACGTTTTCCTAAAATTAGGAAGTATTCCAACCAAAACAAAGACATTGCTTTAGAAACCTGAGATAGTACCTCAGGAATATTTGAGAGGTACTAAATTACCATCTAACTTATAAATCTAATTTTTCAAATAATTTAAAAAAAATTTTTTTTAAATAAAGATGGGGTTTCACCATGTTGGTCAGGCTGGTCTTGAACTCCTGACCTCAGGTGATCCGCCCGCCTTGGCCTCCAAAGTGCTTGGATTACAGGCATGAGCCACCACGCCTGGCCTAAAGTTTTTAAATGTTTGAATCATTCACATGACTCACAGGAAATACAAGTCTATTATAAAAATAATTCATAATGCTATTCTGGATTAAATTAAAGAATAAACTATCAACTGAAACAGAAACTAATGAAAGTCAAAAGACAAAAACAAATTCATGAGCCACTTTTAAAAATGATTTTTGATAGACATTTATATGGTTACTAATTAACACTGTTTCAATATTTTGGACTTCACAATCATATTAATGTTCTCATGCACAAATACGTGATAGTCTCCAGCAATAATAAACGTCAAATCATCTAGAGTACTACAAATCAACATTAAAAAGATATTAAAATATGAATGAGAAACCTTGTTCTCAAAAGTGTATAATCTTACATTAGGAGGTAACAATAAATAAGTATACTAAAGGGCAAGATATCTTAAAATACAGAAGGCAGCAACAAAGCACAGTTAAGGTATAAAGTTCGTTAAAAAGGCAGAGCATAAACAGTGCTCTAAAGAAAACGGGTTTCAATTCACAAACAAAATTTAAGGCTGCCTACAAGGTTATGTTAAAAGGAATTCTGGGGTAGACCTATGCTTAGTAGAAAAGAATACTGTCATTTTTTAGCAGAGTTTATCATAGTCACAGGACTGAAGACTGGCAGTATACATAATGTGTTCTCTATCCAAACAACTGAAGAAACTTGAATGAGTGGAAAAAGAGATAAAGATCATTCCAAACAGGGAAAACAGCGAGTGTTCAGGATACAACATAATGTTTTAGAGAACAAGGTAAGTCTAGTTAAAATGTAAAACTTGTGTTAGGGAATATGTGAAGATAAAATTTTAGTGAGACAAGGGTCTAACTGAAGGTCAGCCTACTAGAAACGTATTATTTCCAGTGGTTTCCAATACAGAATTCAGTCATGTAAGAAAGTGCAGAAGACAATCCGTTGGTGCATGAGAAGTAAACGTTATATTCCCAACATACAATATCTAAAAAAATTTAAGTTGCACTACTATTTCATATATAAATTCTGTCTCTATGTCAACCAGCCAGGTATCACATACAGTGAATTAGGTATCCTGGGTAAGTAATACAGAATACAGAATACAGAAATTGAGAGAGGTACTCTAATTCACTAACTTTCAGTGAACTGTAGTTTATGTCACCAATTGAGTTGGTATGCAAACTTACATATTATATTATTTGGTTTTAACTGACTTCTCACAAAAAGATTCTAGCAAATAGCCTGCTAATTAAAGAGTCATACCAATGATGTAAACATAAGCAAACAAGAAAACAGCAGAGGTAATTTTCTCCTATTCTCAGTATAGGTTCATCAATCATGCGGTTAAAAATTAACAGAGGTTGGGCGCAGTGGCTTACGCTGATAATCCTAGCACTTTGAGAGACTGAGGCCGGTGCATTACTTGAGCCCAAGAATTCAAGACCAGCCTGGGCAATGTGCCAAAAATTAGCTGGGTGTGATGGCACAAGCCTATAGTCCCAACTACTTGGGAAGTTGAGGTGGGAGGATCATTTAAGCCTGGGGAGGTTAAGGCTGTAATAAGCACTCCAGCCTGAGTGACAGATTGAGACACTGTCTCAAAAAAGAAAAAAAAAATTAACAATATAGTCAGTTCTGACATATTCATTAACACTACTTCCCTACCTCAAAAAATTTGTAAGTAACTATTTTTTTCTGGTGAGAGCCAAGGTTGAGTCTTTAATTTTAAACAATTTGTTTCAAATGTAATTTATTTCATCTTTATTTCAACCTTTTTATATTTTTGATTTGTTTAGATTTACAATTTAAGACATTTGATAGAATAAATACCATGCATCTGATAAGTATGAATAATAAGATTAGCGATCAAAGATAGAGAAAAAATGAAGAGCTATAAAAATGGTGTTATAAAGCAAAAGTTTTGAGTAAGGTCCATGGATAGGCTTCAGGGGCACCATAAATTCCTGCATTTATATGCAAATTGTTAAGAATGTACATTTTACAACAAGAACAGTGTCAGCTTCCATCAGATTCTCCATGAATTTATGACAAAAAAGGAATTCAAAATAATGCTTGAGATGGATGAGGCAGTGGATGAGGAACACCACTTAGAAAACTGTTTAAAAGGATCAAGAGAGAGAAATCTTTCAAAGACATATCATGTATTCTCTATTGGAGGTATAAAAATACAAGTAAACTCACTGTCTTCGTGTCTTGGGAAGAAATCCTACCATTTCCATGGCAAGTTGCAGGCGCTCAAAGTCATGTCTCAAATCTTCTCCTTCCACCATGAAGCAATCCTGCTTATTTAAAATAAAAGTTTAAAAATCAAGATTGTATATCTAAAAATAATGCGGGCCATTGAGAAATATGGTAATTTATGATACGTGCCTGTATGTATAAATGCAAATTAGAGCTGGTGGAATAGTCAGACATAGTCAAATTCATTAGAACTCTTATCTTACTATAGGTACATAAACTAAACACATACCTACCAAAATACCAATAGGTTACTTTTCTTTCTCCCTTTCACAATCACCAAATTGGAATCTCAAATGTAACTTAAGATAAAGAGCTAGCTATACTTATAAAATGTGTTGATACCAACCTTGATTCTGAGTGGTTCTAAAGAGTTTCAGAAATTCGAAGCATGTAAGGGTGCTCAATTCCACCAGCAAATATTATTTATTCAAGAAATATTTAACAAGCGCTTACCACCCTACGTAAGGCACTGAACTAGACATTTGTGACATATAAATAAATTTTAGAAGAGGCAGTAATTTAGTTGAATAGATCTATATGCATATGTATAGATTTATATAGATACGTTTTTATGTCTTTTTTTCTTTTTTTGAGACAGGGCCTAATTATTGTTGCTCAGGCTGGAGTACAGTGGCACAATCTTGGCTCACTGCAGCTTCAACCTCCTGGGCTCATGTGATTCTTCCACCTCAGCCTCCCAAGTAACGAGACTACCCAGCTAGTCCTACCATGACCAGCTAGTTTTTTTGTATTTTTAATAGAGACAGGGTCTCACTATGTTGCCCAGGACAGTCTGGAACTCCTGAACTCAAGCAATCCGCCCACCTAGGCCTCCCAAAGTGCTGGAATTACAGATGTAAACCACTGCGACCAGCCTGTTACATCTACAGTAGATATAAAGATGAAATATCTATGTATTCATATACATAATTATTGATATATTTTATATGTATATAATTATTTCCTAATAATAGACAACATGGTAATCAAACAAGGAAAGAAAGAAGTATAAGTCAATATATAAAAATCCTCAGAAAACACACCACATGAGTCAGTAAAAATAGTTGTGGATAGTCAGGTGGTGGCACGCGCCTGTAATTCCAGCTACTTGGAAGACTGAGGTAGGAGGATTGTTTGAATTCAGGAGTTTGAGACCAGCCTGGGCAACACAGCACGACACCATTTCAAGACAGGAAAAAAAAAATTGCTATGGAATACCTGATTAAAACACCAGGCATAAACCTTGCATTTCAGGTCCTAAAACAGTCCAACAGTGGTAGACATACTCTAAATCTTCAAAACAGTGAGTGAGTCGTTAAATCCCTTTACTGTATGTTCTTACAGTCCCTTGCACTTTCAAAAACCTCCTCACATTTGTATTTACATTTTTAATGCCTATCTTCCTAGGGAATGTTCTATCAAGTACTCAGTGAACTACATGAACTGTTAATTGTCTTATTCACTGCAGATACCCAGTGCGAAGTCAGTGCCAAAAACAAGTCATTATTTAGATAAGCATAAAGTCACTGAATTATTGTATAATATATAAATATTGAATGGACATTCCTTTTTCAGAAATAAGGTGCTCATTTATTTTATAAGAAGTATTTACCATGTACAAGAAAATCTGTTTTTGGCACCGTAAGTACTAGTTAATGAATATCTAAAGTTTAAAATTAAGTTTTGAAATGTTATGAACAATATTTTTATTCTCTACATGGAGAGTTGCATATGCATAGTTTAAAAATTTAAACTCACTACAAGGAAAGTTTTTTCTGAGAGCCCATGCATTTAATTTTCTGACTATAAAATTCTTGGTAAGTAATTTTAAGACATTCTACTGACATGCCAATGTCCTACTCATTAAAATAATATTTTTTTTTTTTGGACACAGGGTCTTACACTTGTTGCCCAGCTGGAATGCAATGGCGTGATGTCGCTCAGTGCAACCTCTGCTTTCCAGGTTCAAGCAATTCTCCTGTCTCAGCCTCCCAAGCAGCTGGAATTGCAGGCGTGCACCATCACACCTGGCTAATTTTCTTGTATTTTTTAGCAGAGACAAGAGTGTCACAATGTTGGCCAGGCTGGTCTTGAACTCCTAACCTCAGGTGGTCCACCCATCTTAGCCTCCCAAAGTGCTGGGATTATACGCGTGAGCCATCGCGCCTGGCCCTAAAATAAATTTTTAAATGCATTCTTCTTTTACCGATAGTAAGCAAATCTTTTATAAAAAGCTCTCTTGCTCCTCTTCCCCCTACTCTCAAACCACAAACAGTTCATTCATTTTATGATTTAACAAATATTTTCCTATCACAAGTGGCAGGGAAGGGGGAGAGTCTATGCTTCCACATGTGTAAATAATCATTCTTCTAACACTGTTCTAATCTGCCCCAAAAGTGAATGGAACAATTAATGTATATAAAATATTGAGAAATGCTGGGCAAGGTGGCTCACATCTATAATCCCAGTACTTTGGGAGGCCAAGGTGGGTGGATCATGAGGTCAGGAGACTGAGACCATCCTGGCCAACATGGTGAAATCCAGTCTCTACTAAAAAGTACAAAAAATTAGCCAGATGTGGTGGCATGCACCCGTAGTCCCAGCTACTCAGGAGACTGAGGCAGGGGAATCACTTGAACCCAGAAGGCGGAGGCTGCAAAGAGGCAAGATTGTGCCACTGCACTCCAGCCTGGCAACAGAGCAAGATTCCATCTCAAAAAAAAAAAAAAAAAAAAAAAAAAACACCAAAACAGCGGGGAAGTACACTGAAAGAGGCACTAAAATATATTTGTATTTGCTGTTATCCTTAATCAAGTATTCTTCAGAAACCCAAAGTGGTCTCAGTAAATATCATAGTTTTTTAAAAACTGTATTAATTCCTTTCTATTTGTCTGATGACAACTATAGAAGAAAAACTAAGGATAAATTAAATCTCCCAGAACAGAAACACCTTTATCTTAATTTGGGCTCCCTGGGAGGCAGATCTTGAGATAGACCAAGAGTCAAATACAAGTCACAGAGAAAGTGAGAAAGTGAAAGAGGAGACAGGCTAAACAGGACACACGATGAAAGTAGTTACCACAGGGCGTAAACAGAATTTAATCCCAGGATTATTTTTGGGAAACGATATAAAACCTAGAGAGGTAAGGGCACTACTGTACTTATGTATCATCTTATCTCTCATCAGTCATTGTTTGAGGACTTCTGGAGACAGAGCAGGGAGCTGTTAATTCCCAAGTCACTTCTAGAGGGCCCTCCAAGTTCCAAGGCCTTCCAGGATTCTGGAAAAAGCCTTCAGGTGCCAGGATCCAAATACCAGTCAGCCAGAGATCAAGGAAATGGTAATGTTCAAAAGATAAGGCAGGGAACTAACCAACAACTGTTACGACCCCTTCCACTGAAAAACCATAGGCAATCTTTCTGTCAGCTCAGTATAAGTTCTTGTTTTTACTTGATAACATGCCACTACATTCCCCCCACAAACATATCCAAATGCTCTTTCCTGCTATTTGACCTTGCTCTTTGTATGGGATGACACACTTCTCATTTATAAATGCCTAGGATAAACCTAGCATGAAGTAGGCAATTAGTGTAGATATGAGGGAAAGAAAGAGAATAGAGTCAAATTAGATATTTTCTTCTATCTTGTCACTCTTTCTTAAAATATCATATTTTTTTATAACTATCAGTGTAAAGTACAGGACACAAACTGGAATGACTGACTTTGAAGGTCAGTAAAGACACTGGAGATAACTTAAGAAAAAAAGGAGAGGCTGGGCATGATGGCTCACACCTGTAGGCTGAGGCAGGCAGCTCACCTAAGGTCAGGAGGTCGAGACCAGCCTGGCCAACCTGGAGAAACCCCGTCTCTACTAAAAACACAAAATTTAGCTGGGCATGGTGGCGCGTGCCTGTAATCCCAGCTACTCAGGAGGCTGAGGCAGGGGAATTGCCTGAACCCAGGAGGCGGAGGTTGCGGTGAGCCGAGATCGCGCCATTGCACTCCAGCCTGAGTAACAAGAGCGAAACTCCAACTCAAAAAAAAAAAAAAAAAAAAAAAAAAACACAAAATTAGCCAGGTGTGGTGGTACATGCTTGTAATCCCAGCTACTCAGGAGGCTGAAGCAGGAGAATTGCTTGAACCCTGGAGGGAGGCAGATGTTGCGGTGAGCCAAGATTGCACCACTGCACTCCAGCCTGGGCAACAGGAACGAAACTCCATCTCAAAAAAAGAAAAAAGGAGATAAAACATAGGCTTGGTTGGAATCCCTGCTACACTATTAACAAGCTTTATACCATACAAACAATTGGCTTAAATTCTGAGCCAATGTTGCTTCTTGTGTGAAAGGTAATCATGACTACCACCAGAGGTTTTATAAGAATCAAATATAACATGGAACAGGACACAGTGTCTCATGCCTGTAATCCCAGCACTTTGGGAGGCTGAGATAGGCAGATCGCTTGAGCCCAAGAGTTCAAGATCAGCCTGGGCAACATGACCAAAACCCTATCTTTACCAAAAAAAACATAAAAATCAGACAGGTGCCGTGGGGTGCGCCTGTAGTCCCAGCTATTTCTCAGGAGGGTGAGGTGGACCACTTGAGTCCAGGAGGCTAAGGCCACAGTGGGTGAGCTGTGATTGAGCCACTGCACTCCAGCCTGGACAACAGAGCAAGACCCTGCCTCAAAAAAACAGAAAGACAGACAGAATCTGAATGCTAAGTGCTTTTTTAAATTTTAATTTAATTTTTTTGAGACAGGGTCTCACTTTGTCACCCAGGCTGGAGTGCAGTGGTGAAATCTTGGCTCACTGCAACCTCTGCCTCCCAGGATCAAGTGACTCTCTCACCTCAGCCTCCTGAGTAGTGGGAACTACAGGCACGCATCACCATACCCACTAATTTCTGTGGGGTTTTTTGGTAGAGACGGGGTTTCACGACGTTGGCCAGGCTGGTCTCGAATTCTTGACCTCAAGTGATCCACCTGCCTAGGCCTCACAAAATGCTGGGATTACAGGCATGAGCCACCACACCTGGCCAGATGTTAAGTGCTTTTCAAATGGAAAAATATATGCAGAGAAAGATGTGCAGTATGCAGAGACCTTACACTAGGCTGGCAGAGGGTGAGGAATAAAGCCAAAAAGACAATGTTTAAACGTGTGACCACAAACTTACAAACTGACAGATGGGTATGGCAGTAGGAATCTTTACGCTGTAAAAATACTTAAAACAAAATAGATGAAAACATTATGATTTCAAGGCATCTTGTCCAAGTTGTATCATGATCCCTGAAAGCACTATAGCAAGTCTACCTCACAGAAAACGAGCTTCCAGGTATTACAGACATTTAGTTTCCTGTAAAGGTAGTAGTGACCAAGGTTGGAGCTTTGTCACCACAGAATAGTACCAGTGAAATCCCTCTGCAGCATGGTGGGCACAATAGTGTCCTGAGACTATCACTTATCGCAATTATCATTAAAATTCTACCTAATAGTTGGACCCTAAAATCCAAGGCTCAGATAAATAAAAGAATTAGGCAAGATTGACTGACACTTTACATTGAAGTTATTTAGATCAGCTTTAAGGTACAATGGCAGACATCAGCCAACATATTGCCAGTATTTAATTCATTCTCAATATTTTATAATTGAGGAAAAAAGGCTGAGATGTTAATAATAATAATAAATTTTTTACCATTTGGGGGAAAATAGCACTTATTAAGTATCTTCTACCTATCAGTCACCATGAGAGGTACTAAAACCTCAAAACACAAGGAGATAGTTATATATACATTTACAGATGAGAAAATAGACTCACAGGTTAAATAACTTTCCAAAAGTTAAAAAAAAATCTTATAAATAACAGGGTTGGCCAAACCAAAACCTATGTAGTTCCAAATCTATGTAGTTCCTCTGCGCTCACCCATGCAACACAGCTGTTTGTGCTTATTTAATAGGATAACCCTTAAATGGAATTAAATCACCATACAAAGGCAACAACAGGTCCCTTGTAAAAAGCTATTTTCTAACTATAGGTCTCCTTGGGACCATTTATACAATTCCACAAAATAAGTAAGTAATGCAGTACAACATAACAGTACTCAAACAATCCTCTCTACCTATAATACTAGTCACATAAGTTCTAATAATGCACAGGGAAACAAAGTTGTTTGTCCCCAATAATATTATAAGGAGGATCTAACAGAAAAGAATGAAAGATCCTCAAACTGCTTACTTTTATTAATTAACACAAGAAAAACAATCAAATTAATTAAACTTCAAACTATAAATTTTAAAACATAATAAATGGATAATGGTGATGAAAGTATTATTAATGGAGGAGGAGATTATGACTACGAAGTTCTTCTAAAGGGAAAGACAAGTAATGATTATTTCAATGGTGGAAGCAACGGTAGCAACAACATTTGCTATGCACCTACTAAGGATTATGCACTCTATCAAGTTCTTTACATGCACAACCTTAAGACTCATAAAACTTAAAGACCATTATTAACCCCTAAAATAAATGATGAGAACAAAACAATTAAGTGACCTGCTGCAGGTCTCGAAACTGTAAAGTAAACTAGCCAGTATTCATGTCAGGTCAATCTGCTTCAGAGCCCAAATCCATTTTTTTTTTTTTTTTGAGACGGAGTTTCACTCATGTTACCCAGGCTGGAGTGCAATGGCGCGATCTCGGCTCACTGCAACCTCCGCCTCCTGGGTTCAAGCAATTCTCCTGCCTCAGCCTCCTGAGTAGCTGGGATTACAGGCACGCACCACCATGCCCAGCTAATTTTTTGTATTTTTAGTAGAGACGGGGTTTCACCATGTTGACCAGGATGGTCTCGATCTCTTGACCTCGTGATCCACCCGCCTCGGCCTCCCAAAGTGCTGGGATTACAGGCTTGAGCCACCACACCCGGCCAACTCCATTTTTTTTTTTTTAAATAGAGTGTTGCTGTGTCACCCAGGCTGGAGTGTAATGGTATGATCTTGTCTCGCTGTGGCCTCAACTTCCTAGGCTCAAGCAATCTGCCTACCTCAGCCTCCTGAATATCTGGAACTACAGCTGTGCATCACTATGCCTGGCTAATTTTTAACTTTTTGTAGAGACAGGGTATTGCTTTGTTGCTCAGGCTAGTCTCAAACTCCTGGTCTCAAGCAATTCTCCCACCTCAGCTTCTGAAAGTGTTGAATTACAGGCATGAGCCACTACTCTTGGCCCCAAAATTCTTAAGTATGACTTAGAATGTCTCTGAGTAGTAGCAGATCAGTTCACAACTTCACTGTAAGCTCAGATGATCAAGTCTTCTATCTGCAGTGTATGTTTGCAGTCCCCCACCTGCTTTCCAAGGAGGCATGGTCACTTGGTGTAGTACATGGAAAAGGTAAAGGGGGAGCTTCCTAAGAATGGCATAACAACTTAAATTTGTTCAGTTAAAATGTATCAGATTCTATAAATTTAAATGTCATATTTTTCCCCAAAATGTTAAATCTAAACTCCAAAATTACTTGATAATGAAATAGTAATACAAATTTGCCTACAGGAAAAATTATTATCCATGTATACTGATCCTTCTCACCTGTGAAACAGGCTAGTTCTGCAATCAGTGAAGTTTATAAACATGCAGTAAGAGCCAAAGTTGTGATTCTTTAGAGCAAGGACTAAGACATGTTTTCAGAAAGAATATTTAATAAATTAATTCATTAGTTAATTAATGGATATAGAAAGGTTAGTGTGTGTTTTCAGCCTTTTACAACTGACTTAATTGAAAACTTAAGGAAAGAAATTTGTGTGCTCTTTTTATGGTTACAAACTTGTCATAAAATATAACACATAAAGCTAAATTTAGCTGGGTGTGGTGGCTCATGCCTATAATCCCAGCACTTTGACAGGCCAAGGCAGGAGAATCACTTGAGGCCAGTGGTTCAAGACCACCATGGGCAACATAGTGAGACTCTGTCTCTAATTTAAAAATATATTTATTAAAACATAATAATAAATTTTTTTTTAAGTTAAAGCAAAATTTACCTATTCATTTTACATTACATCATATATCCCCTTAAATCACTCAATTTAAAATGTAAAATAGGCTGGACATGGTGGTTTATGCCTGTAATCCCAGCACTTTGGAAGGCCGAGGTGGGCAGATCACTTGACACTAGGAGTTCAAGACCAGCCTGGCCAACATGGCGAAATCCCATCTCCACTAAAAATAGAAAAATTATCCAGGCGTGGTGGCGCATGCCTGTAGTCCCAGCTACTTGGGAGGCTGAGGCATGAGAATCACTTGAATCCAGGAGATGGAGATTGCAGGGGACCAAGATCATGTCACTGTACTCCCCCAAAAGAGACTCTGTCTCAAAAATTAAAATAAAAAAAAAACTTATTTATAGGAATTTCAATACTTATTTTTGGATAATTTTATTAAGGCTATAGACTCTTGCTATTGGGAAAAAATCAAAGAAAAATATACATGCATTCATTATATGAAAAGACTGCTGACATATAAAACATATAGGATATAATCTTTTAAAATAAATGATAATTACTACTCATGCAGGTGATGAAACTACTAAAAAATAATTTTAAAAAATAAAAGGAAAAAAACTATAGTTCATACAAATCAACCAACTATACACATATAAATCAATCATTCCAAAGAAATTAAACATTGATTTATCTTCCTTCCTAGGATTCTTTGTATTTCAGCTGATTTGCATTCTAAATCTTCAGATGGATGCAAATGAGCAATGTGAGGACCCTTTGACAGGAACACAAAATATTTAGGTACTTGTACTGACCGGCTCAGAGTCATAGCAATAATCATCCCAGCTCTGTCTGAGGGGTTTCTTTGTTATCTGAAAGTAAGGCAGATTAGTTAGGAGGAAGTAACGGTTATTATACTTTTCTAATGATCTCTTAGATGTGGTGTACAGGTAGCACTGCTGCTAACCACTGAAAAGCTTTTTGCATAGCAGCATAAAACAAGAAATGACAAAGTAAGTATTCAGATTCTGGGAGAATGTATACTATTCTACCCAACTCATAAACACTATGGGCTCTAGTGACTGTTATTTATATAACCTGAGTCCCATATCCTACGAAAACTGACATTATGACAGGAATATGCTATGGCCATTCATTAGAAAAAGATCTGAAAGAATAGCAAAATTACAGACTTCTCTAATACTAACAACTATCAGCTTATTTATGAGAGATTATTACTTTATAAAAAAGAAAATCTTTAATCACCCAAATATAACGCAAATAGTTTAAAATGGGGAGGAAAAAAAGTCAAAAGCTGAATTAGCAAATATTTTTGAAAAGCTAGTTAATTCTACCTAGTAAAAAGGTTTAATATTATATCAGAAAGCAATATTTTAAATAGAATTCTCAATGTATTAATACAAAGTGAAGTTAGATTATACTAATATATATAGTTTCAAAATTAAGAAATAACAGTTAATACAACACATTGTATATCTTGGGAAAAGTTAAGTGTATAACTTTTTTTTTTTTTTTTTTTTTTTTTGAGACAATCTCGCTCTGTCACCCAGGCTGGAGTGCAGTGGCACAATCTTGGCTCACTGCAACCTTTGCTTCCCAGGTTCAAGCCACTCTCATGCCTAAGCCTCCCAAGCAGCTGGAATTACAGGTGTGCACCACCACACCCAGCTAATTATTTTGTATTTTGAGTAGAGACAAGGTTTCACCACATCAGCCAGGTCAGTCTTGAACTCCTGACCTCAGGTGATCCACCCACCTCCGCCTCCCAAAGTGCTGGGATTACAGGTGTGAGCCACTGTGTCCAGCCAAAGATATAACTTTCATAACCCTAAATATATACTGCAATCTTTGAACCATCTGTTGTCAATTTGTTTACAAAACCTTCATAAGGATTTCTTTAACTGTCATAAAGGAATTTCTTTACATAGACATGACCTCTTGCCCCCAACAATAGAAAAATAAGGGAAGACAATCTATTATTTAAATGATCTACTGTTTGTTCTACCAATTCCATTAATCCTGGTTATAAAATTTGTGTTATTACGAGAAATAAAATTAGTAAAGTCAATGTAATGAAAAGTGAGAATTACTCCTTAATGTGGAAGTTTAGGGATAAATTTTGAGTTCTGAGGGAAGATCCAAATTCTCTAAATCATTTGCCTTTGATGATTTTCATACTGAATGTTTAAGAGGACTGTTCATTAAATTATAAAAATAATCATACTCTAAGTCAGTATCATAGTATCATGCAAAGAGGTATGTGTATTAGACTTCAAAACATGTAAATTAGGTTTCAAGTAATCCCTTGCAAAGGACAAGAATTAATTATTAGTCACATTTAATATCCTGGGGTTTGTAAAAGGTAAATCACTTTAGTAAAAGTTTTCTAATATGGAAGTATCAATATACAGCTTATTATTATTTTCTTAAAGAATCTCAGAAAACAAAAAGCACATATGTATATGAGCTTTTAACACTTATATGAGAGTGGTAATCATCTTAAAATCTGAGAACTGCATCTCATAGATCTGTAGAGTACATGTATGAAAATGCTAGCTAATACCCATTCCCAGGTTTGGGAAAGAAAGTACTAGAAAAAAGACTTTTTTGAAGCGTTAAATTTAATAATGCCCCACACTTCAAAACGCTTTTTATGAACTCTCACCTGATTGAGATAATGATATTCCTCTGGTTGCTTAAGATGGAATGCTGATCTCTCTTCTTCACTTGCTCCTGCCAGGAGGTAATAGAACACATGATAGTTCCTGTGGGACAAAGAAGTATAATTTTATAATGCGTGATTTATGGTTATCATTTAACGGGGGAGGGAGAAGCAAACAGTAATTAGTAAAATGTATCAGCTTTGCTTCATTTTTTAACCTAAATGTGATAAATTCAGCATTTAAATACTCCTAAAAATAGAATGATGTTTTGGATATGGAATACAAAAGAGTGGGATGAAGGCAGCAAAATAACAAAGTTAGGACCTCTGAAAATTCTCTCCTCCATAAAACCAATGAGAAATCTGGCAAATCTGTCATTATTAACTTTTTCAGAACTATGGAAACTAACCAAAAGCTTGCAGCAAACCAAAGAGTGTTTACTCAATAAAAATAGCTAAATCTTGGTAAAAATGGCTTTGTAATGTTTTAAAGTTGCCCTATTCCATCCGCTTGAAAACCAACAGCCTGCAAGCTTGGAGGACATCAGAAGACTGGCAGCCACTAGAAAGGTCAGAAAAGGGTCTGAGCTTGTTCAAAGCCTCATTCCCTAGGAAATACCATTATTTGAACTGTCTGGTGGTTCCCTGTAAGCAGCCATATTCAAGGCTGACTCTACAAGACTTGATTCAGACTTCACATAGAGCAAAGATCTTTTCCCCAGAGGCATTCAAAGAAAGAAACTGAGGCAATCATTCATCAGCGTATTTCCTAAAGCAGTGGATCAAAGTTAGGCAAACGAAGAAAATTAAAAGGAAAAGCTGGTGAATGGCATCTTCATACTGGCTTTGAAAAGCTCCAATAAATTTCCTAAGAATCTAGAAGGCCATATGCATGCATAATGCTGTGGGCATGCCCAGGGTTGTATGTGCTCTCAGAAAAGACCAGACGAAATATAAACTCTCACCTCTGGTTAACTTTGAAGGTCGCACAAGCAGAAAATAAAGGCTAAGGTAGATTTGTAAAATACCTAGCTAAGTGTTGAAGTCACGACAGAATATACATAGAGAGCCCTGTGGCAAAGACTGAGAGACTTACTTACTGTTTATAAGCATTTAAATAAATCTCTGTTCCAGTTATTACCTGACAACTAAGTTAAATGAGCAGGTACTTCAATAGCCACACTCAAAAAAGAATATCGACTTTCTAAAATTAGTTCAAAAAAGCCACAAAACAATCAAACCCTGGAAGGAGGGGACTCATTTCCAGAGTTGCCACATTAAATTATTTTTAAAATCCAATTTTGTTTTTTTTTTAAAGACAGGATATTTGGCACCCAAGCTGGAAGGCAGAGGCATGCTCATGACTCACTGCAGCCTCGACCTCCTAGGCCCAAATGATTCTCCCACTTTAGCCTCCCGAATAGCTGGGACCACAGGTGTGCACCACCACACCTGGCTAATTTTTGTAGAGACAGTTTCCCTGTGTTGCCTAGGCTGGTCTCGAACTTGTGGGGGCTCAAGTGATCTACCCATCTTGATCTCCCAAAGCGCTGGCTTACAGGCATGAGTCACCACATCCAGCCAAAAAAATCCAGTTTTCAACATCAACAACAACAAAAAAATTATGATACATGCAAAGAAAGAAGACAGTACAGCCAATACAAAGTAGAAAAAGTATTCATTAGTAACTGTCCCTGAAAAAATCCAGACATTAGACTTACCAGACAAAATTTTAATCAGCTATTTTAAATGTGTTCAATGAAGTAAAGAAAGTCACATTTAAATAACTTCAGTATGAGAATACTGTCTCACCAAAGAGAGACTATCAAATATAAAGGACTTGTAAGAAATTAATTTAAAAAATTCTGGAGTTGAAAAATGTAACTGAAATGGAGAAGTATCTAGAGGAGCTCAACAGCAAATGTGTAGGCAGAAGAATGAACACCGAACTTGAATAATCAATCAACAAACATGAAGACAGGTCAACTGAATCTCGTCTGAGGAACAGAAGGAAAAAAACAGACAATAATAAACAAGGTCTCAGAGACCTGCTAGACACCATTAAAAAGACTCCCATACATACTGGGAGTTCTAAACTAAGAAAAAAGAAAGGAACATAAAGAATATTTGAAAAAACTATTGCCAAAATATCTCTCCAAATTTGATGGAAAACATTAATCTGCACATCCAAGAAACTCAAAGAACTCTAGAGAGTATAAACTCAAAGAAATCCACATTTTGACAAACCAAAATTCTTGAAAGGCAAAGGCAAAGACAGAATTTTGAAAGCACCAAGAGAGAAATTCCTCATCAAGAAATCCTAATATAAGATTAACAGCTGATTTCTCATCAGGAACCATGGCAGACAGATTTAAATGTATTCAAAACGTTGAAAGGAAAAAATAATTGTCAATTAAGAAGAGTATATCTGGCCGGGCATAGTGGCTCATACCTGTAATCCTAGCACTTTGGGAGGCCAAGGCAGGCGGGTCACATGAGGTCAGGAGTTTGAGGCCGGCCTGGCCAACATGGTGAAACCCCATCTCTACTAAAAATACAAAACTTAGCCAGGCATGGTACCAGGAGCCTGTAATCCCAGCTAGCTGGGAGGCTGAAGCAGGAGAATAGCTTGCACCTGGGAGGCGGAGGTTGCAGTGAGCTTAGATTGCGCCCTTGCACTCCAGCCTGGGCAACAAGAGTGAGACTTTGTCTCAAAAAAAAAAAAAAAGGTATATCCAGGAAAAATAAAGGAGAAATTAGGACACTGCCAGATAAACAAAAACTAAGAGACTTCATAGCTACAGATGGGCCTTATAAGAAATACTAAAGGGAATTCATTTTTCTGACTGAAATAAAAGGACACTGGACAAGATTTGAGCAAACATAAAAAAATAAAAAACACTGGTACAAGTAACTACATAGGTAAATATAAAAGATAGTATAAATTAATTAATCATTGACTGACTGGTTGACAGGATCTCATTCTGTTGCCCAGGCTGGAGTGCAGTGGCATGATCTTGGCTCACTGCAACCTCCACCTTGTTTCAAGGGACCCTCTCACCTCAGCCTCCCAAGCAGCTGGGACTACAGGTGTGCACCACCACGTCCAGCTAATTTTTGTAGAGATAAGGTTTTGCCATGTTGTCTAGACTGGACTTGAATTCCTGGCCTCAAGTGATCCACCCACCCTGGCTTCCCAAACTGCTGGGATTACAGGCATGAGCCACTGCACCTGACCAATTTTTTATTTATAGCACTTTTTCCTATTAAACTTGAAAAATTACATAAAGCAGTAATTATAAAGCTGTGTTGATGGATGTACAACCATAAATAAGTAATTTGCACGAATTACAGCGCAAAGCAGCAAGAAAGGAATAGATCTACATACAAGCGAAGTTTGCTGTATACTATCAAAATTAAGCTGTCATTATTCCAAATTACATTGTTATAAGTTAAGATTTTAAACACAATACCCAGGGTAACCAATAAGAAAATAAAAAATAATAAAAAGAAATGCCAATGAAATTAAAATGGTATACTAGAAAACATTTATTTAATGCAGAAGGTAGGAACAGAAGAGCAAAAAAAAACCACACTGTTAACACATGGAAAACAAATAGCAAAATGGTATTCATAATCCTACCTTATCAATAATTACATTAAGTATAAATAGATTAAAGGTAATCTAAAGGTAGATAAATGGCAGAATGGATAAAAATAAAATGTATGGTCCACCTACATGCTATTTACAAGAGACAAGCTTTAGACTCAAAGACACAAATAGGTTAAAAATAAAAAGATGGAAAAAAGATACCACGAAAGCAATATCCAAAAGCAAGCTGGAGAGTCTTTACTAATCCCAGGTAAAACAAGGTTAAAGACCAAACTTGTTCCTAGAGTCAAGAAGATATAACTGTGTGTGTGTGTGTGTGTGTGTGTGTGTGTGTGTGTGTGTGTGTGT